>NW_028270140.1:40264179-40576054 GCF_037043375.1 Chiloscyllium plagiosum
GTAACTGGCCAGCGCTGAGCATGAGGGTAAAAGGTCAGTGTGGAGCGTGGTGGGAACAGGCCAGTGTGGAGAGTAGTGGAAACAGCCCAGTGTGGAGCGTGATGGTAACAGGCCAGTGTGGAGTGTGGTGGTAACAGGCCAGTGCGGAGCATGGTGGTAATAGACCAGTGTGGTGCATGGTAGTAACAGGCCAGTGCGGAACGTGGTGATAATAGGCCAGTGTGGAGTGTAGTAGTAAGAGGCCACTATGTAGCATGGTGGTAACAGGCCAGTGTGGAGCGTGGTGGTAATAGGCCAGTGTGGAGTGTGGTGGTAACAGGCCAGTGTGGAGCATGATGGGAACAGGCCAGTGTGGAGCGTAGTGGTAACAGGCCAGTGTGGAGCATGGTGGGAACAGGTCAGTATAGAGCATAATGGTAACAGCCCAGTGTGGAGTGTGATGGTAACAGGCCAATGCGGAGCGTGATGGTAACAGGCCAGTGTGGAGCATGGTGGGAACAGGTCAGTATAGAGCATAATGGTAACAGCCCAGTGTGTAGCGTGGTGGTAACAGGCCAGTGTGGAGTGGTGGTAACAGACCAGTGTGGAGTGTGGTGGTAACAGGCCAGTGTGGAGTGAGGTGGCAATAGGCCAGAGTGGAGCATGGTGGTAACTGCCCAGTGTGGAGCGTAATGGTAACAGGCCAGTGCGGAACGTGATGGTAACAGGCCAGTGTGGAGCATGCTAGTAATAGCCCAGTGTGGAGTGTGGTGGTAACAGGCCAGTGCGGAGTGAGGTGGTAATAGGCCAGTGTGGAGTGTGGTGGTAACAGGCCAGTGCGGACCGTGGTGCTAACTGGCCAGTGCTGAGCGTGAGGCTAAAAGGCCAGCATGGAGCATGGTAGTAACAGGCCAGTGTGGAGCATGGTGGTAACAGGCCAATGTGGAGTGTGGCAGTAACAGGCCAATGTGGAGTGTGGTGGTAACAGGCCAGTGCAGAGCGTGGAGCTAACTGGCCAGCTCTGAGCGTGAGGGTAAAAGGTCAGTGTGGAGCATGGTGGTAATAGGCCAGTGTGGAGCATGGTGGTAATAGCCCAGAGAGGAGCATGATGGTAACAGGCCAGTGTGGAGCGTGATGGAAACAGGCCAGTGTGGAGCGTGTGGGAACAGGCCAGTGTGTAGCATGGTGGTAATAGACCAGTGTGGAGTGTGGTGGTAACAGGCCAGTGTGGAGCGTGGTGGTAATAGGCCAGTGTGGAGTGTGGTGCTAACAGGCTAGTGTGGAGCATGGTGGGAACAGGTCAGTGTAGTGCATAATGGTAACAGCCCAGTGTGGAGTGTGATAGTAACAGGCCAATGCGGAGCATGATGGTAACAGGCCAGTGTGGAGTGGTGGTAACAGGCCAATGTGGAGCATGGTGGTAATAGGCCAGTGTGGAGTGTGGTGGTAACAGGCCAGTGTGGAGTGAGGTGGTAATAGGCCAGTATGGAGCGTGATGGTAACAGGCCAGTGTGGAGCGTGATGGTAACAGGCCAGTGCAGAACATGATGGTAACAGGCCAGTGTGGAGCATGGTGGGAACAGGTCAGTGTAGAGCATAATGGTAACAGCCCAGTGTGGAGTGTGATAGTAACAGGCCAATGCGGAGCGTGATGGTAACAGCCCAGTACGTAGCGTGGTGGTAACAGTCCAGTGTGGAGCTTGGTGGTAACAGGCCATAGTCGAGCGTGGTGTGGAGTGTGGTGGTAACAGGCCAGTGCGGAGCATGGTGCTAACTGGCCAGCGCTGAGCGTGAGGGTAAAAGGTCAGTGTGGAGCGTGGTGGGAACAGGCCAATGTGGAGAGTGGTGGAAACAGCCCAGTGTGGAGCGTGTTGGTAACAGGCCAGTACGGAGCATGGTTGTTAACAGACCAGTGTGGTGCACGGTAGTAAGAGGCCAGTGTGTAGCGTGGTGGTAACAGGCCAGTGTGGAGTGGTGGTAACAGGCTAGTGTGGAGCATGGTGGTAATAGGCCAGTGTGGAGTGTGGTGGTAACAGGCCAGTGTGGAGCATGATGGGAACAGGCCAGTGTGGAGCGTGGTGATAACAGGCCAGTGTGGAGTGGTGGTAACAGGCCAGTGTGGAGCATAATGGTAACAGCTCAGTGTGGAGTGTGGTGGTAACAGGCCAGTGTGCACTGAGGTGGTAATAGGCCAGTATGGATCATGGTGGTAACAGCCCAGTGTGGAGCGTGATGGTAACAGGCCAGTGCGGAGTGAGGTGGTAATAGGCCAGTATGGAGTGTGGTGGTAACAGGCCAATGCGGACCGTGGTGCTAACTGGCCAGTGCTGAGCGTGAGGCTAAAAGGCCAGCGTGGAGCATGGTAGTAACAGGCCAGTGTGGAGTATGGTGGTAACAGGCCAATGTGGAGTGTGGCAGTAACAGGCCAATGTGGAGTGTGGTGGTAACAGGCCAGTGCGGAGTGTGGTGCTAACTGGCCAGCGCTGAGCGTGAGGGTAAAAGGTCACTGTGGAGCATGGTGATAATAGCTCAGAGAGGAGCATGATGGTAACAGGCCAGTGTGGAGCGTGATGGGAACAGGCCAGTTTGGAGCGTGTGGGAACAGGCCAGTGTGTAGCGTGGTGGTAATAGACCAGTGCGGTGTATGGTGGTAACAGGCCAGTGTGGAGCGTGGTAGTAATAGGCCAGTGTGGAGTGTGGTAGTAACAGGCCAGTGTGGAGCATGATGGTAACAGGCCAGTGTGGAGTGTGATGGTAACAGGCCAGTGTATAGCGTGGTGGTAATAGACCTGTGTGGAGTGTGGTGGTAACAGGCCAGTGTGGAGCATGGTGGTAATAGGCCAGTGTGGAGTGTGGTGGTAACAGGCCAGTGTGGAGCATGGTGGTAATAGGCCAGTGTGGAGTGTGGTGGTAACAGGCCAGTGTGGAGTGGTAGTAACAGGCCAGTGTGGAGTGTGGTGGTAACAGCTCAGTGTGGAGCATGGTGGTAACAGGCCAGTGTGTAGCGTGGTGGTAACAGGCCAGTGTGGAGTATGGTGGTAACAGTCTAATGTGGAGTGTGGTGGTGACAAGCCAGTGTGGAGTATGGTGGTAACAGCCTAATGTGGAGTGTGGTGGTAACAAGCCAGTGTGGAATGGGGTGGTAACAGCTCAGTGTGGAGCGTAGTGGTAACTGGCCAGGGTGGATTGTGGTGGTACAAGCCCGGTGTGGAGCATGGTGGTAATAGGCCAGTGTGGAGCGTGGTGGTAATAGGCCAGTGTGGAGCGTGGTGGTTACAGGCCAGTGCGGAGCATGGTAGTAACAGGCCAGTGTGGAGCATAATGGTAACAGGCGAGTGTGGAGCGTGGTGGTAACTGGCCAGGGTGGATCGTGGTGGTATAAGCCCGGTATGGAGCATGGTGGTTAGAACCCAATGTGGAGCGTAGTGGTAATAGGCCAGTGTGGAGCATGGTGGTTACAGGCCAGTGCAGAGCATGGTGGTAACAGGCCAGTGTGGAGCGTAGTGGTAACAGGCCAGTGTGGAGTGTGGTGGGAACAGGCCTGTGGGGAGCATGATGGTAACAGGCCAGTGTGGAGCATAATGGTAACAGGCCAGTGTGGAGCGTGATGGTAACAGGCCAGTGTGGAGCATAGTGGGAACAGGCCAGTGTGGAGCGTGATGGTAACAGGCCAGTGTGGAGTGTGGTGGTAACAGGCCAGTGCGGAGCATGGTGGTAACAGACCATGTGGTGCATGGTAGTAACAGGCCAGTGTGGAGCGTGATGGTAACAGGCCAGTGTGGAGTGTGGTGGTAACAGGCCAGTGCGGAGCATGGTGGTAACAGACCATGTGGTGCATGGTAGTAACAGGCCACTGTGTAGCATGGTGGTAATAGGCCAGTGTGGAGTGTAGTGGTAACAGGCCAGTATGGAGCATGATGGGAACAGGTCAGTAAGGAGCGTAGTGGTAACAGGCCAGTGTGGAGCATGGTGGGAACAGGTCAGTGTAGAGCATAATGGTAACAGCCCAGTGTGGAGTGTGATGGTAACAGGCCAATGCAGAGCGTGATGGTAACAGGCCAGTGTGTAGCATGGTGGTAACAGGCCAGTGTGGAGTGGTGGTAACAGGCCAGTGTGGAGCATGGTGGTAATAGGCCAGTATGGAGCACGATGGTAACAGCCCAGTGTGGAGCGTGATGGTAACAGGCCAGTGCGGAGCGTGATGGTAACAGGCCAGTGTGGAGTGTGGTGGTAACAGCCCAGTGTGGAGCATGGTGGTAACAGCCCAGTATGTGGCGTGGTGGTAACAGTCCAGTGTGGAGCTTGGTGGTAACAGGCCAGCGTCGAGCGTGGTGTGGAGTGTGGTGGTAACAGGCCAGTGCGAAGTGTGGTGGTAACAGGCCAGTGCGGAGCATGGTGGTAACAGCCGAGCGTGGAGCGTGATGGAAACAGGCAAGTGTGGAGCGTAGTGGTGACAGGCCAGTGTGGAGCGTAGTGGTAACAGGCCAGGGTGGAACGTGGTGGAAACAGGCCAGTGTGTGTGTGGTGGTAACAGACCAGTGTGGAGTATGATGGTAACAGCCTAATGTGGAGTGTGGTGGTAACAAGCCAGTGTGGAATGGGGTGGTAACAGCTCAGTGTGGAGCGTAGTGGTAACTGGCCAGGGTGGATCGTGGTGGTACAAGCCCGGTGTGGAGCATGGTGGTTAGAACCCAATGTGGAGTGTGGTGGTAATAGGCCAGTGTTAAGCATGGTGGTTACAGGCCAGTGCGGAGCATGGTGGTAACAGGCCGTGTGGAGCATAATGGTAACAGGCCAGTGTGGAGCGTGATGGCAACTGGCCAGGGTGGATCGTGGTGGTATAAGCCCGGTGTGGAGCATGGTGGTTAGAACGCAATGTGGAGCGTAGTGGTAATAGGCCAGTGTGGAGCGTGGTGGTTACAGGCCAGTGCAGAGCATGGTGGTAACAGGCCAGTGTGGAGCGTAGTGGTAACAGGCCAGTGTGGAATGTGGTGGGAACAGGCCAGTGTGGAGCGTGATGGTAACAGGCCAGTGTGGAGTGTGGTGGGAACAGTCCATTGTGGAGCGTGATGGGAACAGGACAGTGTGGAGCAAAGTGGGAACAAGCCAATGTGGAGCATAGTGGGAACAGGCCAGTGTGGAGCGTGGTGGGAACAGGCCAGTGTGGAGAGTAGTGGAAACAGCCCAGTGTGGAGCGTGATGGTAACAGGCCAGTGCGGAGCATGGTAGTAACAGGCCAATGTGGAACGTGCTGATAACAGGCCAGTGTGGAGTGTAGTGGTAAGAGGCCACTATGTAGCGTGGTGGTAACAGGCCAGTGTGGAACGTGGTGGTAACAGGCCAGTGCGGAGTGTGGTGGTAACAGGCCAGAGCGGAGCGTAGTGGGAACAGGCTAGTGTTGAGCGTGGTCAGAACAGGCCAGTGTGGAGCGTAGTGGTAACAGGCCAGTGTGGAACGTGGTGGTAACAGCCCAGTGTGGAACGTGGTGGTAACAGGCCAGTGTGGAGTGGAGTGTAAGAGGCCACTATGTAGCGTGGAGTAACAGCCCAATGTGGAAAGTGGTGGGAACTGGCCAGTAAGGAGCGTAGTGGGAACAGGCCAGTGTGGAGTGTGGTGGTAACAGGTCAGTGTAGAGCATAATGGTAACAGCCCAGTGTGGAGTGTGATGGTAACAGGCCAATGCGGAGCGAGATGGTAACAGGCCAGTCTGTAGAGTGGTGGTAACAGGCCAGTGTGGAGTGGTGGTAACAGGCCAGTGTGGAGCATGGTGGTAATAGGCCAGTGTGGAGTGTGGTGGTAACAGGCCAGTGTGGAGTGAGGTGGTAATAGGCCAGTATGGAGCATGGTGGTAACAGCCCAGTGTGGAGCATGATGGTAATAGGCCAGTGTGGAGCGTGATGGTAACAGGCCAGTGCGGAGCGTGATGGTAACAGGCCAGTGTGGAGTGTGGTGGTAACAGCTCAGTACGTGGCGTGGTGGTAACAGTCCAGTGTGGAGCTTGGTGGTAACAGGCCAGCGTCGAGCGTGGTGTGGAGTGTGGTGGTAACAGGCCAGTGCGAAGTGTGGTGGTAACAGGCCAGTGCGGAGCATGGTGGTAACAGCCCAGCGTGGAGCGTGATGGGAACAGGCAAGTGTGGAGCATAGTGGTGACAGGCCAGTGTGGAGCGTAGTGGTAATAGGCCAGGGTGGAACGTGGTGGAAACAGGCCAGTGTGTGTGTGGTGGTAACAGGCCAGTGTGGAATATGGTGGTAACAGCCTAATGTGGAACGTGGTGGTAACAAGCCAGTGTGGAGTGTGGTGGTAACAGGCCAGTACGGAGTGTGGTTGTAACAGGCCAGTGCGGAGAATGGTGGTAACAAGCCAGTGTGGAGTGTGGTGGTAACAGGCCAGTTCGGAGTGTGGTGGTAACAGGCCAGTGCGGAGCATGGTGGTAACAGCCCAGCGTGGAGCGTGATGGGAACAGGCCTGTGTGGAGCGTAGTGGTAACAGGCCAGTGTGGAGCGTAGTGGTGACAGGCCAGTGTGGAGCATAGTGGTAACAGGCCAGTGTGGAGCGTAGTGGTAACAGGCCAGGGTGGAACGTGGTGGAAACAGGCCAGTGTGTGTGTGGTGGTAACAGGCCAGTGTGGAGTATGATGGTAACAGCCTAATGTGGAGTGTGGTGGTAACAGCCTAATGTGGAGTGTGGTGGTAACAAGCCAGTGTGGAATGGGGTGGTAACAGCTCAGTGTGGAGCGTAGTGGTAACTGGCAGGGTGGATCGTGGTGGTACAAGCCCGGTGTGGAGCATGGTGGTTAGAACCCAATGTGGAGCGCGGTGGTTATAGGCCAGTGTTAAGCGTGGTGTTTACAGGCCAGTGCAGAGCATGGTGGTAACAGGCCAGTGTGGAGCGTAGTGGTAACCGACCAGTGTGGAGCGTGGTGGTAACTGGCCAGGGTGGATCGTGGTGGTATAAGCCCGGTGTGGAGCATGGTGGTTAGAACGCAATGTGGAGCGTAGTGGTAATAGGCCAGTGTGGAGCGTGGTGGTTACAGGCCAGTGCAGAGTATGGTGGTAACAGGCCAATGTGGAGCATAGTGGGAACAGGCCTGTGTGTAGCGTGATGGTAACAGGCCAGTGCGGAGCATGGTGGTAACAGACCAGTGTGGTGCATGGTAGTAACAGGCCAGTGTGGAACGTGGTGATAACAGGCCAGTGTGGAGCGTGGTGGTAACAGGCCAGAGCGGAGTGTGGTGGTAACAGGCCAGAGCGGAGCGTAGTGGGAACAGGCCAGTGTGGAGTGTGGTGTGAACAGGCCAGAGCGGAGCGTACTGGGAACAGGCCAGTGTGGAGTGTGGTGGTAACAGGCCAGTGTGGAGTGGAGTGTAAGAGACCACTATGTAGCGTGGTGTAACAGGCCAGTGTGGAAAGTGGTGGGAACAGGTCAGTGTAGAGCATAATGGTAACAGCCCAGTGTGAAGTGTGATGGTAACAGGCCAATGCGGAGCGAGATGGTAACAGGCCAGTGTGTAGCGTGGTGGTAACAGGCCAGAGTGGAGTGGTGGTAATAGGCCAGTGTGGAGTGTGGTGATAACAGGCCAGTGTGGAGTGAGGTGGTAATAGGCCAGGGCAGAGTATGGTGGTAACAGCCCAGCGTGGAGCATGATGGGAACTGGCAAGTGTGGAGCATAGTGGTGACAGGCCAGTGTGGAGTATGGTGGTAACAGCCTAATGTGGAGTGTGGTGGTAACAAGCCAGTGCGGAATGGGGTGGTAACAGCTCAGTGTGGAGCGTTGTGGTAACTGGCCAGGGTGGATCGTGGTGGTACAACCCCGGTGTGGAGCATGGTGGTTAGAACGCAATGTGGAGCGTAGTGGTAATAGGCCAGTGTGGAGCGTGGTGGTTACAGGCCAGTGCAGAGTATGGTGGTAACAGGCCAGTGTGGAGCGTGGTGGTAACAGGCCATTGTGGACCGTGATGGGAACAGGACAGTGTGGAGCAAAGTGGGAACAGGCCAATGTGGAGCATAGTGGGAACAGGCCAGTGTGTAGCGTGATGGTAACAGGCCAGTGTGGAGTGTGGTGGTAACAGGCCAGTGCGGAGCATGGTGGTAACAGACCAGTGTGGAACGTGGTGATAACAGGCCAGTGTGGAGCGTGGTGGTAACAGGCCAGAGCGGAGTGTGGTGGTAACAGGCCAGAGCGGAGCGTAGTGGGAACAGGCCAGTGTAGAGAGTAGTGGAAACAGCCCAGTGTGGAACGTGGTGGTAACAGGCCAGTGTGGAGTGTGGTGTGAACAGGCCAGAGCGGAGCGTAGTGGGAACAGGCCAGTGTGGAGTGTGGTGGTAACAGGCCAGTGCGGAGTGTGGTGGTAACAGGCCAGGGCAGAGTATGGTGGTAACAGCCCAGCGTGGAGCATGATGGGAACAGGCAAGTGTGGAGCATAGTGGTGACAGGCCAGTGTGGAGCGTAGTGGTAATAGGCCAGGGTGGAACGTGGTGGAAAAAGGCCAGTGTGTGTGTGGTGGTAATAGGCCAGTGTGGGGTATGGTGGTAACAGCCTAATGTGGAGTGTGGTGGTAACAAGCCAGTGCGGAATGGGGTGGTAACAGCTCAGTGTGGAGCGTTGTGGTAACTGGCCAGGGTGGATCGTGGTGGTACAAGCCCGGTGTGGAGCATGGTGGTTAGAACCCAATGTGGAGCGTGGTGGTAATCGGCCAGTGTGGAGTGTGGTGGTTACAGGCCAGTGCAGAGCATGGTGGTAACAGGCCAGTGTGGAACATAATGGTAACAGGCCAGTGTGGATCGTGGTGGTAACTGGCCAGGGTGGATCGTGGTGGTATAAGCCCGGTGTGGAGCATGGTGGTTAGAACCCAATGTGGAGCGTAGTGGTAATAGGCCAGCGTGGAGCGTGGTGGTTACAGGCCAGTGTGGAGCACAGTGGTAACAGGCCAGTGTGGAGCGTGGTGGTAACAGGCCAGTGTGGAGTGTGGTGGGAACAGGCCAGTGTGGAGCGTGATGGTAACAGGCCAGTGTGGAGCATAGTGGGAACAGGCCAGTGTGGAGCATGGTGGGAACAGGCCAGTGTGGAGAGTAGTGGAAACAGCCCAGTGTGGAGCGTGATGGTAACAGGCCTGTGTGGAGTGTGGTGGTAACAGGCCAGTGCGTAGCATGGTAGTAACAGACCAGTGTGGTGCATGGTAGTAACAGGCCAGTGTGGAACATGGTGATAACAGGCCAGTGTGGAGTGTAGTGGTAAGAGGCCACTATGTACCATGGTGGTAACAGGCTAGTGCGGAGTGTGGTGGTAACAGGCCAGAGCGGAGCGTAATGGGAACAGGCCAGTGTTGATTGTGGTCGGAACAGGCCAGTGTGGAGCGTAGTGGTAACAGCCCAGTGTGGAACGTGGTGGTAACAGGCCAGTGTGGAGTGGAGTGTAAGAGGCCACTATGTAGCGTGGAGTAACAGCCCAATATGGAGAGTGGTGGGAACAGGCCAGTAAGGAGCGTAGTGGGAACAGGCCAGTGTGGAGTGTGGTGGTAACAGGTCAGTGTAGAGCTTGATGGTAATAGCCCAGTGTGGAGTGTGATGGTAACAGGCCAGTGTGGAACGTGGTGGGAACAGGTCAGTGTGGAGCGTAGTGGGAACAGGCCAGTGTGGAGTGGAGTGTATGAGGCCACTATGTAGCGTGGTGTAACAGCCCAATGTGGAAAGTGGTGGGAACAGGCCAGTAAGGAGCGTAGTGGGAACAGGTCAGTGTGGAGCGTAGTGGGAACAGGCCAGTGTGGAGTGGAGTGTATGAGGCCACTATGTAGCGTGGTGTAACAGCCCAATGTGGAAAGTGGTGGGAACAGGCCAGTAAGGAGCGTAGTGGGAACAGCTCAGTGTGGAGCGTAGTGGGAACAGGCCAGTGTGGAGCATGGTGGTAACAGCCCAGTGTGGAGGGTGATGGTAACAGACCAGTGTGAAGTGTGATGGTAACAGGCCAGTGCGGAGTGTGGTCGTAACATGCCAGTTCGGAGCATGGTGGGAACAGGCCAGTGTGGAGCGTGGTGGGAACAGACTAGTGTGGAGCATAGTGGGAACAGGCCAGTGTGGAGCGTAGTGGTAACAGGCCAGTGTGGAGCGTAGTGGTAACAGGCCAGTGCGGAATGTGGTGGTAACAGGCCAGTGTGGAGCGTAGTGGGAACAGGCCACTATGTAGCATGGTGGTAACAGGCCAGTGTGGAGTGTGGAGGGAACAGGCCAGTATGGAACGTGGTGGTAACAAGCCAGCGTGGAGTGTAGTGGTAAGAGGCCACTATGAAGCGTTGTGGTAACAGCCCAATGTGGAAAGTGGTGGTAACAGCCCAGTGTGGAGCGTGATCGTAACAGGCCAATGTGGAGCATGGTGGTAATAGCCCAGTGTGGAGCGTGGTGGTAACAGGCCAGTGTGCAGCGTGATGGTAACAGGCCAGTGCGGAGTGTGGTGGTAACAGGCCAGTGTGGAGCATGGTGGGAACAGGCCAGTGTGGAGCGTAGTGGGAACAGGCCAGTGTGCAGCGTAGTGGGAACAGGTCAGTGTGGAGCGTGATGGTAACAGGCCAGTGTGGAGCCTGGTGGGAACAGGCCAGTGTGGAGCGTGGTGGTATCAGGCCAGTGTGGAGTGTAGTGGTAAGAGGCCACTATGTAGCGTGGTGGTAACAGCCCAATGTGGAAAGTGGTGGTAACAGGCCAGTGTGGAGCGTCGTGGGAACAGGCCAGTTTGGAGTGGAGTGTATGAGGCCACTATGTAGCGTGGTGTAACAGCCCAATGTGGAAAGTGGTGGGAACAGGCCAGTAAGGAGCGTAGTGGGAACAGCTCAGTGTGGAGCGTGGTGGTAACAGCCCAGTGTGGAGGGTGATGGTAACAGACCAGTGTGGAGTGTGATGGTAACAGGCCAGTGCGGAGTGTGGTCGTAACATGCCGGTTCGGAGCATGGTGGGAACAGGCCAGTGTGGAGCGTGGTGGGAACAGACTAGTGTGGAGCATAGTGGGAACAGGCCAGTGTGGAGCGTAGTGGGAACAGGCCAGTGTGGAGCGTAGTGGTAACAGGCCAGTGCGGAATGTGGTGGTAACAGGCCAGTGTGGAGCGTAGTGGGAACAGGCCACTATGTAGCATGATGGTAACAGGCCAGTGTGGAGTGTGGAGGGAACAGGCCAGTATGGAACGTGGTGGTAACAAGCCAGCGTGGAGTGTAGTGGTAAGAGGCCACTATGAAGCGTTGTGGTAACAGCCCAATGTGGAAAGTGGTGGTAACAGCCCAGTGTGGAGCGTGATCGTAACAGGCCAATGTGGAGCATGGTGGTAATAGCCCAGTGTGGAGCGTGGTGGTAACAGGCCAGTGTGCAGCGTGGAGGGAACAGGCCAGTGTGGAGCGTGATGGTAACAGGCCAGTGCCGAGTGTGGTGGTAACAGGCCAGTGTGGAGCATGGTGGGAACAGGCCAGTGTGGAGCGTAGTGGGAACAGGCCAGTGTGCAGCGTAGTGGGAACAGGCCAGTGTGGAGCGTGATGGTAACAGGCCAGTGTGGAGCCTGGTGGTATCAGGCCAGTGTGGAGTGTAGTGGTAAGAGGCCACTATGTAGCGTGGTGGTAACAGCCCAATGTGGAAAGTGGTGGTAACAGGCCAGTGTGGAGCGTGGTGGGAACAGGCCAGTGTGGAGTGTAGTGGTAAGAGGCCACTATGTAGCGTGGTGGTAACAGCCCAATGTGGAAAGTGGTGGTAACAGGCCAGTGTGGAGCGTCGTGGGAACAGGCCAGTTTGGAGCCTGGTGGTAACAGCCCAGTGTGGAGCGTGGTGGTAACAGGCCCGTACGGAGTGTGGTGATAACAGGCCAGTGTGGATTGTGGTGGTATCAAACCAGTGCGGAGTGTGGTGGTAACCGGCCAGTGCGGAGCATGGCGGTAACAGCTCAGTGCAGAGTGTCATGGTGACAGGCTAGTACAGAGTGTGGCCGTAACATTAGGCCAGTGCGGTGTGTGATGGCAGCCAGTGGTCAGACCACTTGGAGGCCTCCTGCGCTGGTCTGCTGTGGAGACTCGAAAAGTGCGATGCTGGAAAAGTGCAGCTGGTCTGGCAGCTTCTAAGGAGCAGCAGAGTCGGCATTTCAGGCATAAGCTCTTCAATCAGGAATGTTGGAGGTGGAGGAAGGGGGCTGTGAGATAAATTGGAGGGTGGGGTGGGGGTTTGGAATGAGAAGAAGGTAGCTCGGTAGGTGATATGTAGATGGAGGTGGAGGCTGATGGTGATAGGTCAGAGCAGTGTGTGGAGCGGTTATGTGAGAAGGAAGATGGACAAGTAGGTCAGTTCAAGCAGGCAGTGCTAAGTGGGAGGGTTGGATCTAGGTTAAGGTGGGGGTGTCAGGAGGTTAGGAAACTGGTGAAGTTGACATTGATGCTGTGCAGTTGAAGGGTCCCAATGCAGAAGATGAGGCATGTTTCTTCCAGTTGCTGGGTGGATTAGATTTGGTGGTGGAGGTGACCCAGGTCTTGCATGTCCTTGGTGGAATGGGAGGGGGAGATGAAGTGGTTGGCCACACGGTGATGCTATTGCTTGGTGCATGTGTTCCAGAGATGTTGTCTGAAATGTTCTGTGAGTTGGCGTCCTGTCTCCCCAGTGCAGAGGAGACCACATCAACAGCAACGGACACAGTAGATGAAGTGTTTGAATGTGCAGGAAAATCTCTGCTGGATGTGGAAATATCCTTTGGGACCTTGGATGGAGGTGAGGGGGGAGGTGTGGGTACAGATTTTACACCTCTTGTGATGGCAATGGAAGGTGCTGGGAGTGGTGGGTGGCGTGTTAGGGGAAGTGGTCCTAACAAGGGTAAGAAATGGTCTCTGCAGAATGCAGATCGGGGTGGGGAGGAAAATATATCTGTGGTAATGGCGTCTGATGGTAGGTGGCGGAAATGGTGGATGATAATGTGCTGTATCCAGAGATTAGTGGGATGGAAGGTGAGGACCAGGACGTCTGTATCCATGTGGCAGTTGGAGGGGTGGGGTTCGAGGGCAGAGGTGCAGGCATTGGAGGAGATGCACTGGAGGGCATTGTTGATCACGGGAAGTAAAATTGCTAACTTGCCCAACCCACCCTCCTATTTACCTCTCAGCCCCCTTCCCCCCTCCCCCACATTCCTGAAGAAGGACTTTTGCCCGAAACATCGACTCTCCTGCTCCTCAGATGCTGCCTGACCTGCGTGCTTTTCCAGCACCACACTTTTCAACTCTGATCTCCAGCATCTGCAGTCCTCATTTTCGCTCAATCTGCTGTGGTGAGCCATTGGAGAGAGATTGTGATGGTTGTCTTTTTAACTTTGCACAAATACATCACACTGCCAATACAAGCAAAATACTGCTGATGCTGGAAATCTGAAACAAACAGAGAGAATGCTAGAGAAACTCAGCAAGTCTGGAAGCATTTGGAGAGAGAAAAGCGTTTTGAATCTGATATCACTCCTCTTCAGAACAGCGAGCTTCGCACTGCAAGCTGACTAAAAACCTTTGTATTTTCTTCCGTATTTCCAAGCACAGTGTGGATTATTTAATAAACGATTTCCAATAGCAGAATCACATCTTGCAGTGGACACGTCCTGAGGATTGTAACTAGTAAGGGCTGGTCGAACACAATCGGTGCGCTGCCTGATGCTAATGGTGCGCACTGCTCTCTTCACGAGGAACCACTGATCCCAACATGTTATGTAGCAGCACATGCCTCAACAGGATAGAACTTTGTTGTTGCTGTTGGAAACCTGTAAAGATGCATTTGTTGTCATGTGAGAAACCACAGCTCTTTATCAAACAGAACAGCATCTGTTTAAAATGCTTAAACATCACATAGCGTTTAGTTGCACACCTTGTTACTGCAATAATAGCCACTCATAAGTGAGCCCTGCAATCAGTTAAGTCTTGACAGTACCATGAGCAAGCAAAGGCAAGTGTATCCTGATTTGGAAGTAATGTTTACTTTGGCAAAAAAGACACCCTATTTGGATGCCACACTTAAACATAGCCACAGCTGCAAAACTGATTTATAACCTGTCACTTTAGCTCATGATTAATATCAATTATAAGAAACAAAAACTGAAAAGATTGGAAGCACACAGGGAGTCAGTCAACTGCTAGTGTTGTGCTGGAATCTGCAAAAAGTAAAGATTAAGAGCATACGTACTCCCCTGAGCAACTGGGACAAGAAAAAGGAGAAAGTGAGGACTGCAGATGCTGGAGATCAGAGCTGAAAATGTGTTGCTGGAAAAGCGCAGCAGGTCAGGCAGCATCCAGGGAACAGGAGAATCGACGTTTCGGGCATAAGCCCTTCTTCAGGAATGAGGAAAGTGTGTCCAGCAGGTTAAGATAAAAGGTAGGGAGGAGGGAATTGGGGGAGGGGCGTTGGAATTGCGATAGGTGGAGGGAGGTCAAGGTGAGGGTGATAGGCCGGAGTGGGGTGGGGGCGGAGAGGTCAGGAAGAAGATTGCAGGTTAGGAAGGCGGTGCTGAGTTCGAGGGATTTGACTGAGACAAGGTGGGGAGAGGGGAAATGAGGAAACTGGAGAAATCTGAGTTCATCCCTGGGAACCCTCCAACCACATTTTCAGCAACTGGGACAAGAGAAAATTAAGTGTATATATTGCCATATTTTGGTTCTTCATACATGTTCAGGCGTAACTCCGAGTACATCATAAATGGTCTGAATTGAGAATATATACATGTTGAGCCAGCAGCAAGAGTGACTGCCTGGAACAGCTCCTGGATTGACTGAAACATGATTACTGAGGTCGCAGTTACATCATAGCAAACCTTAGAGGCTCTACATGTTTGTCAAACCCAGCAGTGTGAACATAATTGTGCATTTCATTTCCTTGAAACCATTATGGTTATTAATTATAATAAATATTGGAAACAGAGAACAAAAGTCTCGACAACCCAGTGGTTGTAGGTTTCGCATTTTGGGATAGAATCAGGTGCTTTTCAAAATCATACTTGATGAGAGTTGCAATATGTCTTAAAGCAGCAGATGCTTCTTGGGTGAAGTGTAAAACAGAGAAGTATCCCCCAACTTTCAAAGCTCCTTATCCAAATAACAAGTAAAAGCTGAATCACTTGGGGATCTCTTTAACAGAGGCATTTGGTATGCCATATCAAAAGGGCTGAGAACCAGAAAGCAAAGATTTAAGTTAATTATAGAGTCATGGGGTTGTACAGTATGGAAACAGACCTTTGGTCTATCTCATCCATGCTGATCAAATATCCTAAATTAATCTAGTTGCATTTGCCAGGATCTGGCCCATATCCGTCTCACCCTTCTGTTCATTTACCCATCCAGATGCCTTTTAAATGTTGCAAATTGTACCAGTCTCTGGCAGTTCATTCCATTCATGCACCATCCTCCGTGTGAAAAAGTTGTCCCTTAGCTGTTTTTAAAATCTTTCCACTCTCACCTTAAAACAATGCCCTCTAGTTTTGGACTCCACTAGCCTGAAAAAAAGACCTTGGCTGCTCATTCTATCTGTGATATGGAGGAGCTGGTGTTAGACTGCAGTGGACAAAGTTAAAAAAATCACATAGCACCAGGTTATAGTCCAACAGGTTTATTTGGAAGCATTGGCTTGGGCTGTGGTGCCATGGCTTATATGGTTAAAGTGCTTGCCTAGTAAACAGGAGAGCCTGGGTTCAAATCCCAGTAATTGTCTGCTTGTAATATCGAAAGTTAAGTTTCATCTTCACTAGTTTTTGAAATGCTGCGCCTTCATCAGGTGGCTGTGGAACAAGATCTGCAGGAAGATTTCCCAATCTTGAGTAAGACTGGTTCTATTTCCAAAATAGGATTTTTTTAAACCATACATGGATTGACTGCCTGCAGATCCTGTTCCAGAGCTTCCTGATTAAGGAGCAGCAGTCCTAAAGGTAGTGCTTCCAAATAAACCTGTTGGTATATAACCTGGTGTTGTGTGATTTTTAACTTCATCCTATCTGTGCCCTTCAAGATTTTATAAATCTCTGTAAGGTTATCCCTCAGAGTTTGCTGCTCCAGGGAAAACAGCCCTAATGTATTCAACCTCCCTCCCCCCCCGCCACTGCCACCCTAAAGCCTAAATCTTCCAAACCTGGCAACATCCTTGTAAATCTTTTCTGCACCTTTTCAAGTTTCACAGCATCCTTCCTATAGCAGGGAGACCAGAATTGAATGCAGTATTCCAAAAGTGGCCTAACCAATTTCCTGTGCAGCTGCAACATGACACCCATCCCAACTCCTATACTCAATGCACTGACCAATAAAAGCGAATATACTAAAAGTCTTCACTATCCTGTCTAACTGTGACTCCACCTTCAAGGAACTATGCACCTGCACTCCAATGTCTCTTGGCTTGGCAACACTCCTCATGACCTTACCATTATGTATATAAGTCATGCCCTGAGTTGCCTTTTCAAAATGCAATACTTCACGTTTACCTAAATCAATCTCCATCTGCTACTCCTCAGCCTATCAGCCCATCTGATCAAGGTCCTATTGTACTCTGAGGTAACCTTCTTCGCTGTCCACTATACCTCCAATTTTCATGTTATCTCCAAACTTACTAACCATACCTCCTATATTCACATCCAGATAATTTATATAAATGAAAGAAAGCAGTGGACCCAGTACTGATCCTTGTGACACACCATTGGTCACAATCCTCCAGTCTGAAAAACAACCCTCTACCAACACTCTCTGTCTCCTACCTTCAAGCCAATTTTGTATCCAAATGGCTAGCTCTCACTGTACTCATGTGATCTAACTATGGTAACCAATCTACTTTACAGAACCTGCCGAATGCCTTGCTGATGTACATCTGGCAACAAAACAGAAATTGCTGGAAAAGCTCAGCGGTCTGGCAGCATCTGCAGAATGTTTTGGGTCCAGTTCTGAGGAAGTGTCACTTCATTCAAAATGCTAAATCTGATTTCTCTTCACAGGTGCTGCCAGACCTCAAAACCCGCTAATTTCTGTTTTTGTTTCTGATTTACAACATCCCCAATTCTTTTGGTTTTTATTCCATATGGATAATGTCCACAACTCTGCCTTCATTAATCTTCTTTCTCACCTCTTCAAAAAACTCAGTAAGTTAATGAGACATGATTTCTCACACACAAAGCCATGTCAACTATTCTGAATCATTCCCTCAGAATCCCCTCCAACAACTAGTCCATTACTGGTGTCAGACTCACCAGTCTATAGTTCTCTAGGATTTCCTTATCGCCTTTCTTAAATAATGGCACCATGTTAGCTACCCTCCAGCCTTCCAGCATCTCACCCATAGCTATCAATGATACAAATATCTCAGTTAGGGGCCCAGCAATCTCTTCCCTAGCTTCCCACCAAGTTCTTGGATATACCTGATTAGGTCCTGTGTATTTATCCACTTTTATGCATTTTAAGACATCCAGCACCTCCTCTTCTGTAAAATGGACATTTTTCAAGGTATCATTGTTTATTTCTCCAAGTTCTCCAGCTTCCATATCCTTCCCCACAGTAAATACTGATGCAAAGTACTTGTTTAGCATCCCCTGAGGTTGTACATATAGATGCCCTTGTTGATCTTTAAGGGGCCCACATTCTCTCCCTAGTTACTCTTTTGGCCTTAGTGTACTTGTTGGATCTCTTTGGAGACTCCTTAACCATATTTGTCCAAGAAATCTCATGTCGTCTTTTCGCCCTCCTGATTTCCCTCTTAAGTACACTCCCTCTGCCCTTATACTCCAAGGGATTCACTCAATCCCAGTTGTCTATACCTAACATATGTCTCCTTCTTTTTCTTGACCAAAGCCTCAATTTCTCTAGTCATCCAGCATTCCCTACACCTAGCAGCCTTGGTTTTCACATTAACAGGAATATTATGCCACCGAACCCTCATAATCTCATTTGAATGCCTTCCACTTTCCAATCATCTCTTTACCTGTGAATTTAGCCTCTCCCAATCAAATTTTGAAAGTTTTTGCCAAATACTGTCAAAATTGACCTTCCTCTAATTTAGAACTTTAACTTTTAGATCTGATCTATCCTTTTCCATCACTGTTTTAAAATTAATAGAACTATGATCAATGGTCCCAAAGTGCTCCCCCACTGTCACCTCAGTCACTTGCCCTGTCTTATTTCCCAAGAGAAAGTCAAGTTTTGCTCCTTCTCTAGTAGGTTCATCCACATACTGAATAAGAAAACTAATTCCTCTGCATCCAAGCCCCTAACACTATGATAGTCCCAGTCCATGTTTGGAAAGTTAAAATCCCCTACCATTGCAACACTCTCATTCTTACAGGTATCTGAGATCTCCTTACAAACTTGCTTCTCAATTTCCCACAATCTACTGAGGAACCTATAGTACAATCCCAATTATGTAATCATCTCTTTCTTATTTCTCAGTTCCATCCAAATAACTTCACTGGATGTACTTCCAGGAATATCCTACCTAAGTACAACTGTAATTTTATCCATAATCTGAAATGCCACTCCCCCCTCTCTCAGCCCCTTTCTATCCGTCCTATAGCATTTATACTCTGAAACATTAAGCTGCCAGTCCTGTCCATCTCTGAGCCATGCCTCTGTAATTACTATGATAGCTATGTTCCCAAACATGCCCTGAGTTCATCTGTCTTACCTGTCAGGCCTCTTGCATTGAAGAAAACACAGTTTAATTTATCATCTTACCTTGTTCCCCGCATTGCTCTTGCCTGCGTTGACTATTTGACTTCTTCCTCTTCTCAACTGTACCGGCAGCAGATATCTTTCTTCTCACTAACTCTTTAGAACCCCACTACTCCTCCCAAACAGCCCCTGCCCCTCACCAGTTCAAAGACTAGCAAACATCCCTGTCTGGATAATGGTCCCCTTCCAATTCAGGTGCAAACCATCTTTATACGAGTCACTTTTTTCTCAGAAGAGATTCCAATGATCCAAAACTATGAATTCCTGCCCCCTACATCAGCTCCTCAGCCACACATTCATCCGCTGTATCTTTCTATTCCTACTCTCACTAGCATGTGACACTGGGAGTAATCCAGATATTGCTGTCCTTGAGGACCTACTTTCTCACCTCCTACCTAGTTTCCTACATTCTCTCCTCAGAACCTCATTGCTTTCTCTTCCTATTTCATTGGTACCAACATGTACATTGACCTCCTGCTGGTCACTCTGCCCATTGAGAATATTCTACACCCTCTTGACTCTGGCATCAGGGAGGCAACACACCGTTCTGATGTTTCGTTATAGGCTGCAGGAACATCTGTCTGTGACTCTGACTAGAAAGACCCCTATCACTTGAAACCTGACGTACTCTTCATTACAGTGGAGCCAATCTCAATACCAGAAACCTGACTGTCAGTGCTACATTCCCCTGAGACTCCATCATCCCCTACATTTTCCAAAACAGTATGTTTATTTGAGGTGAGGATGGCCACAGGAGATTCCTGCTTTACCTGCCCTCCTCTCTGATCTTTCCTGGTGGTAAACCATCTACCTGACTGTATCTGCAGTTTTTCCAACCTTCCTGAAATGTCCATCCATCACACCCCTGGTTTCTGTAAATTCCTCATTGTCTCTAACTGCCAGTCCAAATGATCCAAGTGATCTGATAGGATTTACAACCAAACACATTTCCTGCAGACATAATTATCAGTAACTTTGAAGTTTTCCCTAATCACCCACATCTCACAGGAAGAGCACCTCACTCAACTGAAGCCCATCTCTGCACCAACTCTGCACTTTAATGTACATAGAGTCATAGTCATAAACACTGCTCTAGGATAACTTAATACCTTTTTTTATATTAAAAATTATTAATCAACAGACAGATCTCAGTAAAGCATTTTTTAAAACTCCTACTCACTACTAAGGATTTACAGAAAATTTTAGATCAAGCTTTATCAGTTTTATAAGTCTTAAAAGCAAACACTTAACTGACCAATGAAATCCTGACACTCCCAGCTGTGAGTAGTTCCAATAATGAGGTTTCTCCAAGGTCAGCTATGAAGTTTCAGTTGGGAGAAGAACCAGAAGGTGGATGAGGAGAAATCTGGTTTTTACCCAGTGTGTTGTTATGACTGGGAATGCACGGTCTGAGAGGATGGTGGAAGCCATTTCGAAAAGGAGTTGAATAAATATTTAAATGAGGGACGTTTGCAAATCAATGGGGAAATTATGGTTAAAAGAACCAATACATGTACAGTAGGCCAAATGGCATGCTATAAATTCTGTAATTGTCCATGTGATTGACTGTGATTAAGAGATTATCTCCCAGATCCTGTTGCTAGTGGCCTGAGAGAGCAATACTTTGTAATCAAGCTTATGTAGCTTTTTGCTTGCATAACAGTGAAGGTTTCTGGATGGAAAGGACACAGGGATATTTGACATTAAATGTCTTTGAAGGAGTTTACATGTACAATGGTCAGACTATATACCCAACACTGAAGCAAGAAAATGCTCCGATGGCCTCCAGTGAATCCAAAAAGTTCCAAAAGGCAGGAGCAAATTCCTGCAGATGTTGGATCAGTACTGAAAATAAAGAATGATGGAGGTCACAACGGGTCAGGCAGCATCCATAGAGAGAAAGCAAACTGAAGTTTTAAGTCCAGATGACACCACAGAAGGCAGCTCAATTGCTTAACCATGCCATCTGACTTCCATCATCATTATCCGCCCATTAATTCATGCCATGAGCTCTTACTCAAAGCGAAGGGCCACTCAAGATATATTGGCTTCAGGATGTCAGCAGAAATCTCCAGTTGGTCAAATGCTGGGGTGACACAAGAACATTGGTGATGGATAGGAGAGAATTGAGTATCTTGTCAAGTTCATGCATCGTCAGAGGCATAGTAGTTATTGAGTCTAAGAAAGTATGTAAGGTTTGATCATGTGACATTCAATGTGCCACCCTTACAATCCCATCAGTGGTTGCACGACATATCAATCTTTAAACTGGTTGAGAAATAAAGATTGGCTAGGACACAAATAAAACTGTTGCTCTTCTTCAAAATGGTGCGTCTGAGACAGAACTAAAATTAGGCCTCTGTTTGACATCACATTCAAAAGATGATACTTTTGACAGTGGAACACTCCCTCAGTATTGCGCTGGAAAGTCAATTTCGATTTTTGTATGCAAATCTCTGAAGTGGGATTTGAACACATCATCTTCTGTATCAGCAACAAGAGATGTATCAACTGAGAATAAGTACTTGGAAGATCTACCATGTGAATTAAAATGAACCAATGCTTTTTTGTTGGCATCAGGTATTATTACATCGTTCCATCCCTTCTCACGTGAAAGCTTCTCAGTTCAAGACAGGTTAATCTGAGAGTCCACTAATGGTTACAAATAGAGAGCTCCTGGGAAATGCATGGGACAAGATTATGGTTATTTTCCTTGAAGTTGTCCTTCAGCTGCCCAAGCTAACTCCCGTCTTCCATTCACCAGTTCAGCTGAGACCAAGAATTCAATGTGGGAAATTGTAGCTATAAGCTGGAGCAGCTTCTTATTGCTGTTGCACTTTGGAGGTTAAATGATTGTGATCATTATGTAGTCCTTCTGCTAAGTATGTTCCTTACCTGTTTCTCTCTCTTAGCCTTTCTCTCTTATCCCATGGGTTCCAATAAGATTTGAAATCATTTGCGTCCAAACTGTTCAACCAAGTCTGAATAAAAATCCTGTGGCATAATTCTCTTTGTTATCTTAGGATTGGTAAAATGCTGAAAGACTCAGCAAAGTTAAATGCAAAAACGTTTTATGATAGAACATCACGTGCTGGGGCATTAGATGATCGAATGTCACATGAGCAAACCTTAAAAATACATCCATTTTTAGATTCACTTCCTCATGCAGCTGATTAATCTTTCCTCTTTAATGTCTTGCTATTTTTGTTCATTATTTTTCTAAGATGATCTGACATCATTTTCACTAACATGTATTTCATCCCTGCATCTTTTCGGGTAATATTACCAATAAATGATACTTCCTCACAGCTTACGTGTCCCTGTTTTTACTCAATGAAAAATGAGCCCTGCTCGGTGAGGTGTGTGTGATGATGGCTGAGGGCTGACATTCTGTGTTTGATTGTGTGAGTCTGTTAACAGAGCAAATGCACTGCACTTGATTGGTTAAGCTTGGGTGTGGACTTGAATAAAAGAATCAGATAGTACAGAAGTTAATATATGAGCATGAGAGCAGACATTTTTTTTGAGATTATGAAGATATCTTAAATGGTTGTAAATAAAGCCATTAGAAGCAACATTTCCTCTAAGCTGCATGACCACTGGGAAGTTCCGCAGGTGGCAATCGGTGTGCCAACACATTGGCTTCCTTTTCCAAAATCAGTTGCCCTGCATGAACTTCGGAGATCTGCACAGTGGAAAAAGAATTTCAGGGAAGATTGTATAGGAGTTATCTCTGCATTGAGCCGAAGCAAATACAAAACATAAACTCAGTGAATATACAATATTTACCATGCAGAAAGGGCTGAGAATGGAATTCAAATCTCCTCTTAGTTAAGTTTAAAACTGAGGTTTGTGACCATTCAAATCTCCCTCTTATTTTCACCAGACCCCCAGGCAAGGTTTCCTAGCTAACATGGTTCCAGAGAGCAGCATGGTGAGTCAGTGGTTAGCACTGCAGCCTCACAGTGCCAGGCACCTGGGTTCAATTCCAGCCTCGGGTGACTGTTTGTGTGGAGTTTGCACATTCTCCCCATGTCTGCTTGGGTTTGCTACGGTTTCCTCCCATATTCCAAAGATGTTCAGGTTAGGTGGATTAGCCATGCTAAACTGCCCGTAGTGCTACGTGTGTTAGTCAGGGGAAATGTAGAAGGAACGGGTCTGGGTGGGTTACTCTTTGGAGGGTCGTGTGGACCTGCTGGGCTGAATGGCCTGTTTCCACACTGTAAGGATTCTAAGTTCTAAGAGGAAATGTTAAGCTGCATGGTGAGGAGGGGTGAGTTGGCTCCCCTAGGTTATTCACCCACCCATTTGGTTGGTCGCAGAAAGGTTAATTTTAAAGAATCCCATCTCTAGTGGATAGCTTCCACCCAGACCCAGATGCATTGATGTTTTAAAAAGAATCAATTTAACCAGGCTTTCTTCAATTAATAAAAGGATTGAGTTTATTGATTACTAAGTACAAGAAAACACAGTAACACAACAAATATACATGCAGATTAGCAGTAAGAGATGAGTCCAGTAAGATAGTTTTAAAAAAAAATACAAATCAGCATCTGAATTATTCTGGAAGAGCGAATAGTTACAATTACAGTAACTGCGGTGGATGTGACCAGTAATTTTGACAATGGCAGTTGAATAGTCAATTACAAGATTCCCAGGTTTGTAGATTGATTCTTTTCGACAGTGGTTGAGCAGCAGCATTCAGCGTGACAGAGTCACCCTTTATTTACCTGAGGTGCAGGGCTTTTAAATGGCTGCTCTAAGTTGTGATTCTCAAAACACATTGGTCCATACATTAGGACAGCAGACCAGAATTAACATAGACCAAAGGTGAGATTAAATTTTAACCCTCTCCCTGTGTAATCTTGAAAGTCGAAATTTTTTGATCAGACTGGTTCTTTCTTTCAAAATCACGTTATAGTCCGGGTTTCTCCCATTTATCTGTTTAAAGTTTCTTTGACAACTTGTCAGGTGTGACATTCAATAGCCTCCCTTTCTCTAGGCAACCAATGAATTTACATCTGAAGTCAACTTTTGGCTCTGTGTTCCTTTTTTTGAAAAAATGCACATGTTGCATTACAGCCAGTAAGTCTAACGGCGATATGGGGTTATGACCTGACATTCATCAACACAAATTTATTCCAGTAATGTTTGAATGGTCAACAAAACAACAAAGGAGAAAATAAAATTTGAACGGTATAAAAGAGCAGTATAAAAAGGAGAAGCCAAACTGAACATATGACCCTGAGAGGATGAGGTTGGGAAAATAATAATGGGGAACCTAGAAATTGCAGGGATGTTGAATTAATGTTCTGCATCAGTTTTAATAGCAGAGTATATATAGCATTCCAAAAGTACTACAAAAATACATCAACAGACAAAAGAAGGAGAGGAAATGAATACAGTAAAGGCCAAAGGTTCCCTGGATCTGTTGGGCTGCTCTCCAGGTTATTAAAGGTAGCAGCTAGAGAGATTACTATGTGCTGCTAGTTATATCCTTAGATTCTGGAAAAGTCCCAGCAGATTGGAAAAAAGCTAATATTATACCTTATTCAAAAATGGAAGGAAACAGTTAGCTATAGGCTAGTTAGCTATCCGTCTGCGTGGGGAAAATGTAAGCAGCCATAATTAAGCAGAGTCAGAATTTTTTCATGAAGGGGAAATCACACTTGACAAATTTATTTGAATATTTTGAGGAAGTAACAAGCATAGATCAAGAAATGGGAACCAGTAAATGTCATATATTTGGATTCCCAAAAGGCATTCCATTAAATACCATACATAAGGCTACTTAATAAGACAAGACCCCGCACTGTTGAGGGTAGTATATGAGAATGCATGGAGAATTGGATAATTAGTAAGAGGCAGAAAGTTGAGATAAGAGGATGCATTTTCAGGATGGCATCCTTTAACTTAAGGTGTATCACAGGGATTAGTGTTGGAGCCACAATTATTTATGAACTATATTAATGATTTAGATGTGGCAATTTCTTCTGCCAATTTTGTGGCAGACACAAAAAAATAAGGTGGGGAAGCAAGTGATGAGGATGACACAGAGTCCACAGGTTAAGACAGGTCAAATACGTTGGCAGGATCTTGTCAGATGGAATGTAATGTAGGAAGATGTGCAATTATGCACTTTGGCAGTACAAACAGAGAGCTTAAAAGTAATTAAATAGACAAAGCTAACTGAAGTTTGCAGCTTAAAGGGGTTTCAGGATCCTCATACATAAACACAAGTTATTTAGCATGTAAGTTCAGCAGGTGATAGGGAAGGCCAATAGGCTATTGCCCTTTATTTCAAAGGGAATAAAATTTAATGAAAAAGGAAGCCTTGCTAGAACTATGTAAAGCACCAGTTAGACCATACCTAGAATATTGTGAACAGTTATGGTTGATTTATCTACTGCACATCAGAGAAGGTTCCCAGTTTTGGAGAGGTTTTGTTATCAGGAGAGGTTGAGTACACTCAATGGACTGAGGTTGGGTACACTCAATGGGCTGAGGTTGAGTACACTCAATGGGCTGAGGTTGGGTACACTCAATGGGCTGAATGGTTTACTTCTTTTCCTACGTGTTATGGTGTTATGTTACTACCTCTCTGCTGAATATTTCCTCTGGTCAGACAAACAGTCGAAATACAATTAGAAAATATTTCTCCAGGAATCTAAGTGCAGGTGAGTGGCACTCATTCTATTCGATGCATGCCTTGAGTACTTTATTGTCAAATGTACTTCAGTACTGAGGTACAGGAGTACAGTGAAAAGTTTAAACAATGGCAGCCTCTAAAGGTGCCATCATAGGTACAGGTACCTAGGAGAAATATTGGATATAAAGAGGATTAAAAGATTAAATAGTAACATTACTTACAGTGTCTAAAAAAAACAATTAGAAATAAGATAGGTCTAACAATGTTAAAAGATTGACATGCTGTTTCAAATAGCAGCAGCTCAGCACATATTCTAACTGCTTGCATCAGGCCCCAGTCCAACAAACTCCCTGCTCCACTCCAGCCTTCGGTCCACTCCACACCGCCACTCAGGTGCAACAACAAACTTTCCTCATTCCTGAAGAAGGGCTTATGCCCGAAACATCGATTCTCCTGTTCCCATGATATTTGCCCTCCATTATGGTTTTTTTTGCCCAGGGTCTCTACCTTGCTTTCAAATGTTTGCTTTCAGTCAGAGCTGACCTTTATTCTACTATGATTTACTGAATAAATTATTTCTCCCTTCTCCAAACATTACCACTCCCTAGGCCTTTTGTTCTATACTACCTTTGATCTCTAATCTCCTTTATCTTCTAACCTTGCCAGGACCTTCCCATTTTTTTCACTTTTTAAGCATTAAGCTCATCACAGTCCCAACTCCCTCCTGTTCCAAAGAAGAATCATATTGGACTTGTTAATGTTTAACTCTGTTTCTGTCTCCCACAAATGCTGCCAGATCTGTTGATTTGCACTTGAACTTCTTCTTTTGATTTCAGACCTCCACTGAAGACTATCTACATTAAGTACAACAGTCTACATTATCTAATGGTGGCTCAGTGGTTAGTGCTGCTACCTCACAGCGCCAGGGACGCAAGTTTGAATCCTGCCTTGGGTGACTGTCTTTGTGGAATTTGCACATTCTCCCTGTATCTGTGTGGGTTTCCTCCCACAATCGAAAGACGTGCAGATTAGGTGAATTGGCCATGCTAAATTGCCCATAGTGTTAGGTGCATTAGTCAGAGGGAAATGGGTCTGGATGGGTTACTCTTTGGAGGGTTGGTGTGGACCTGTTGGACTTGAATGGCCTGTTTCCCCACTGTGAATAAACTAAACATTACTCGTCTCCTTATAAGACATCTATTTCCATTCCTGCTGCTGGCAAAATGGCATGCTGGCAGAAAATTATCAGGCACATCTTCAACACATTTACATTTTGCCAGACTTCCAACCTCCCAACTTGTCTCCAAAGGGCGAGTAAAATTCAGCCCGAGGTTTCAAATCTGTGACCTTTCATCAGTACAGGGCAACTATCCCTGGTGTCCTAGCCAATGTTTACTCCTCAACTAATATCACTTACTATTTGATCGTTCTTATGCCATTGCATGTGAGTTTTGTGGTTGCAAGTTGTCTGCGTTGTTTCCTAATAATGTGCTGTAACACATGCACACAAAACATTGGCTGTAAACACAAATGTTTTCTTCTTCTTTATTTGTACATCAATACTAATCAGAACCTGGTTGATGAAAATCTGAAACAAAAGCAGCGAATGCTGAAGCCACTCCAGGAGAGCAACTGACATCCCAGGAGAGAACAACTAATGATTAGGGTACAAACCCTTTGTCAGAATGCCTTGAAAACTTTATTCTTAGTAGCTGGGCACAACTAGCAAAGCCCCACATTTATTCCCTGTCACCAGTTGTCCTTGACAAAGTGGTAAAGAGCTCCTCTTGATGAACAGCTGCAATCCATGTGGTGAAGATATGCGCTAGTGAAACCAAAGAGTATCCTCATTGTGGCTGGCAACATGGCAGAATTGAAAGTTGATCTCCTGGGCACTGCAGCCTGAAAGGTAGATAGACTAATGGTTCACCTATGTTTCCTGTAACTGAGGAGGTAACAGATTAAGTGGACCTCTTTTCCTTTTCCTGGAGACATCTGCGAGGTGCGTAGCTCCTGTGAGAAGATAAATTGAGGCACTGGCACTTTAACATGACACCAGTCCTGATGAGAAATCTCAGGCAACTGATTCTAGAAGCGTTGTTGCTCTTACAGGTATTCAAGCTAATAGTGGAGTTTGGGAATGACTCTGAAAGAGTATAGAATGAACACAGCTCCAATTAACCAGACATCTCCACTGGCAACCTCAAAATACTGCATTGTGAGCAAATATGCCGATGTTAACTCCTCAAATAATCATGGTACTGTATTTATCTTATTTATCCTTTCATGGGATGTGGGCATCACTGGCATTTGTCATCCATTCCAAATTGTCCTTGAACTGAGTGGTTTGTAAACCATTTCCATAAAAAGATCAGAACCAACCGCTCAGCAGAAGGTCTGGAAACTCACATGTAGGCCAGACCAGGACAGCAGATATCTTGATAGGTTTTCATAATGATAATTGTCATTAAAACATCATTGCTGTGATTATTTTTAGGTTCCATATTTAGTATTGAATTTAAATTCCATTAGAATAGTCAGAATTGTACCCATGTCCCCAGAACACTAGCCCATGCCTGTGGTTTACTAGCCCGGTGCCATAACCAGTTCTCCCCCAGAATTAGCCACTAGAAGTACCAATGCAAACAGCAACATTGCAGCTCAGGGAAATGATGGTCTTGTGGTATTGGCACTGTCTGAGTAATTTGGAGGCCCAAGCTAATGTCCTGAGTTTATAGACTCAAATGCCATCATAGCAGCTATTGGAGTTTAAACTCATTCAATATATCTGCAATATAAAGTTAATCTTATGTCATTATGAAAACTATCCCCAACTGTTATTGAAAATGTGTTTGATTCATTAATACATTTTCGGTCAGAAAAATGTATACTCATAACTAGTCTAGCCTGCACTGACTTCAAAACCACAGCAATGTGGTTGCCTCTAAGCAGCCCTCTGAAATGGTCGAGTAAGTCACTCAATTCAAAAGCAATTAAGGTTGAGTATAGAATGCGGGCCCAGCCAGTGGTACCACAGACAATGAAAGAGCAAAAAAAAAGTGTGATTGGAAATTGGATTGTGCGCAACAGGGTGGCAGAGTAGGACACTCCAAGCGAAACTCCTCAGCTCTGGCTGTTTTTCTCTTTCTTTTTCTTTCTTTTCTTTGGTTGTCTCTGTTTATAGCAGTCCTTGAGCAGAGTAAGACCCAGTGCGAGCCGCAGTGCGAGTCCCGGTGCAGCGCGAGGGGAAGCGAGTCCCCGTGCAGCACGAGGGAAGCGAGTCCCGGTGCAGAGCGAGGGGAAGCGGGTCCCCGTGCAGCGCGAGGGGAAGCGAGTCCCAGAGCAGAGCGAGGGAAGCGAGTCCCAGTGCAGCGCGAGGGGAAGCGAGTCCCTGTGCAGCACGAGGGGAAGCGAGTCTCAGAGCAGCGCGAGGGGAAGCGAGTCCCAGTGCAGCGCGAGGGGAAGTGAGTCCAGGTGCAGCGCGAGGGGAAGCAAGTCCCCGTGCAGCACGAGGGAAGCAAGTCCCAGAGCAGCGCGAGGGGAAGCGAGTCTCAGAGCAGAGCGAGGGAAGCGAGTCCCAGTGCAGCACGAGGGGAAGCGAGTCCCGGTGCAGAGCGAGGGGAAGCAGGTCCCCGTGCAGCACGAGGGGAAGCGGGTCCCCGTGCAGCACGAGGAGAAGCGAGTCCCAGTGCAGCGCGAGGGAAGCGAGACCCAGTGCAGCGCGAGGGGAAGCAAGTACCGGTGCATTGCGAGGGAAGCGAGTCCCAGTGCAGCGCGAGGGGAAGCGAGTACAGTGCAGCGCAAGGGTAGCGAGTACCAGTGCAGCGCGAGGGGAAGCGAGTACCAGTGCGGCACAAGGGGAAGTGAGTCCCGGTGCATTGCGAGGGAAATGAGTCCCCGTGCAGCACAGGGTAGCGAGTCCCAATGCAGCGCGAGGAAAGCAAGTCCCAGAGCAGCGTGAAGGAAGCGAGTACCAGTGCAGCGCGAGGGGAAGCGAGTCCCAGTGCAGCGCGAGGGGAAGCGAGTACCAGTGCAGCGCGAGGGGAAGCGAGTACCAGTGCAGCATGAGGGGAAGCGAGTCCCGGAGAGCGCGAGGGGATGCGAGTTCTGGTGCTGTGTGAGCGAAGCATGTTCTGGTACAGTGCAAGACTAAGCAAGTTCCAATGCAGCGTGAGGGGAAGAGAGGTCAGACTGGGGTGGGGGCGGAGAGGTCAGGAAGAGGTCTCTCCACCCCCACCCCAGTCTGACCTATCACCCTCACCTTGACCTCTTTCCACCTATCACATTTCCGACGCCCCTCCCCCAAGTCCCTCCTCCCTACCTTTTATCTTAGCCTGCTGGACAAACTTTCCTCATTCCTGAAGAAGGGCTTATGCCCGAAACGTCGATTCTCCTGTTCCCTGGATGCTGCCTGACCTGCTGCGCTTTTCCAACAACACATTTTCAGCTCTGATCTCCAGCATCTGCAGTCCTCACTTTCTCAGCAAATATCATGGACTTGACTCTATTTCTCTTCACATACTGGTGAACCTTACAATATCCACCCTTTACTGTTTTGCTTTTTAAAACAACAATGTCATTTACTCTTTATTGGATATTGTCCCTGGAGTGGAGCTTGAACCCACAGCATCCTAATTCAGAGGTGACACCTTAAGTTAAACCCAGATTTAAATGACACAATCTAGCATTCACAAAAAAGTGCAGTATTGGGGCTTGGAAATTGGGTAATTTCACATAGGTTGAATTCACTTTTGGACCCATAAGGCTGTCAAGTGCCGAATCAAAACAGTTTATGAAATAGAACTTAAAATCAGCATAAGGGGAGAAATTAAGGCTTTCAGTTGGAAAGTTTCATCAGTCAGCCTGCAAGCCATCGTGTTTTCCCATTGTGCTTGGCGCCTTGTAATTCATTACCATCTGTCCTCAAAAGCACTTAAAGTGGGAAATCAGGTTTTATTTTGTTGTTGCAGCCAGCAGCTATTTTACAAGACCGACCAATGGCTTCAACACTCAACACAAAGTGCTGTTAACGCCAAGGCTAACACATCCTTCACACAGAGTATCTGTAAAGAGGAAAATAATTCAAAGCTGGCAATCTAATTAATATTGACAAAAAAAACATTCAGAATGTACTTCTATGTCTTCGTTTAAACATTAAAGGGACCTCTATTTAGGCATTTACCACAAATATAAGTAAATTAGCGAGCAATTCTTGTGGCTGATATTGCTATTTTCATTCTTTCTGCTGTCAATTCAATTCTTTTATTTTTAGCCTTTTTAGGCTCCACGGATGTCTGTGACGAGTTCTATTAAATTATGAAACTTAATATAGTAGTGCTTTTCACTCTCTGTTAACCCCCCCCCCCCCCCCTCCCCTTCCATAATCTGTAAGAATCTATTCAATCTGAGTTCTAGGAAACATGGTTGGAGAATGGTACTCGCGTCTAAAATGAGAAATGTAAAATATTGCTGTGGGTTGGAGATTTTTTGCAAAACAAAAGACGATGTTGAACAAGTCAGAGAGCTGAAACTGGAGCATAAACCACATTATTGTTGCGTTTGATTACACAATTTGATTTTTTTTTGCTTCTCGCAAATCAATTGCACTGTTTAAAAAATAAACATCTTGACTTTTCCGCCAAGTGAACGTTTTTTTCTTGGAGGGAGGAAGGGAAAGAATTATGTTTTCACATTGCACTCCTGTAACCCCGGCGTTGACAGCTGCAGTCAGGCTGCACACTGCGGAGCTGTTTGACCGAGAGTAACCCCGTGCATACAGGAAGGAGGTGAAAGGTGCACGTTATTCCGGCTGCAAATCAACGTTGTCAGAAGCCAGAGCAAACAATTTGTTCAGAACATCCTGTATATGGCAGCCTGTTCCACCAGTGTACCAATCTAAAGCAATCTTTACCTTTCTCATAACTGAATCAAGTTAGATTTTGGAACAATCTGCTATGAATTATACTTACTACTGCCTTTAATGTGTGATTGTGGGAGGTCTGAGACCAACAGAGCGATGAACAACAAAATATCTTCGAATTTGCTGGCGGAATAAGGGGGAGTTAAGTTCACACAGTGCCAATAATCCTTCTTTGTTTTGTTTTGTCGTGGGCCTATCTCACGATTAGTGGCAGTAGATACATTACCCTGGAGTACCCACAGAAGAGGCACTGTTCTAGGATTTAAAGAAAGGTTTATTGTGTGATAATAATAAATTGCAACTACATTTGCTCAGGCATAATTACTAACATCACAGGGAGGTGGTGCAGGGAGATATAAGCTGTTGATCAGGTTGGATGCTCCTTGTGGTGACTTGACTGGTGGAATAACTTTTTTTCAAATCTGTAAGGCTTGTCAGGGAAAGATTGCTGCTCACTCCACTGTACTGTATTTCTGTCATTCTGTTATCTCTGTGATCTCAGCATTGACTTCTGTTTTAGAAACTAAAGGATTGAACATGTCCCTCCACCAGCACAGTGAAGTCAGTGACCTCCTCCAGGTTGATAATGTTAAATGATTCTCTTCTGTCAATGTGAGTGATCTCACCAGATCCATTTTTCTGTTTGGGTTCTTCCATGAACTTAGTGCAATGAAATCTTCTAATAAGACATAGGAGTGAAAGTAAGGCCATTTGGCCCATCGAGCCGACTTGCCATTCTATCATGGCTGATGGGCATTTCAACACCACTTACCTGCACTCTCCCTGCAGCCCTTAATTCCTTGCGAGATTAAGAATTTATCAATCTCTGTCTAGAAGACATTTAACGTCCCAGCCTCCACTGCGGTCCGTGGCAATGATTTCCACAGGCCCACCACTCTCTGGCTAAAGAAGTGCCTCCTTATTTCTGTTTTAAATTGACCCCTTCTAATTCTAAGGCTGTGCCCACAGGTCCCAGTATCTCTGCCTGGCGGAAACAATTTCCCAGCATCCAACCTTTCTAAGCCATGTATTATCTTGTAAGTTTCTATCAGGTCTCCCCTCAATGTTCTAAACTCTAATGAATACAATCCCAGGATCCTCAGCCGTTCATCGTATGTTAGGTCGACCATTCCAGGTATCATCTGTGTGAATCTCCGCTGGACATACTCCAGTGCTAGTATGTCCTTCCTAAGGTGTTGGGTCTAAAACTGGACACCGTAATCTAAATGGGGCCTAACCAGAGCTTAATAAAGTCTCAGTAGCACATCGCTGCTTTCACATTCCAACCCTTTTGAGATAAATGACAACATTACATTTGCTTTCTTAACCACGGACTCAACCTGCAAGTCAACCTTTAGAGAATCCTGGACTAGCACTCCCAGATCCCTTTGTATTTCGGCTTGATGATTTTTCTCATCGTTTAGAAAATAGTCCATCCCTATTTTCTTTTTTCCGAAGTGCAAGACCTCGCATTTGCTCTCATTGAATTTCATCAGCTATTTCTTGGACCACTCTCCTAAACTGATAAATCTTTCTGCAGCCTCCCCATCTCCTCAGAACTACCTGCCTGTCCACCTAACTTCGTATCATCAGCAAACTTTGCCAAAATGCCTCCAGTCCCTTCACCCAGATCATTAATATGTAAAGTGAACAGCTGTGGCCCCAACACTGAACCATGCGGGGTACCATTTGTCACTTGCTGCCATTCCAAAAAAGAACCTTTCATCCCAATTCTCTGCCTTCTGTCAGACAGTCAATCCTCAATCCATGCCAATTGCTCACCTCAAATACGATGGGCCCTCACCTTACTCAGCAGTCTCCCGTAAGGCACCTTATCAAAGGCCATTTGTAAGTCCATGTAGATAACATCCACCGGGTTTCCCTGGTCTAATCTACTTGTTATCTCTTCAAAGAATTCTAACAGGTTTGGCATGCATGACCTCCCTTTACTAAATCCATGCTGACTTGTTCTAATCTGACCCCACACTTCCAAGAATTCAGAAATCTCATCCTTAACGATGGATTCTAGAATTTTACCTACAACTGAGGTTAGGCTAATCGGCCTATAGTTTTTCATCTTTTGGCTTGATCCTTTCTTGAATAAAGGGGTTACAACAGCAATTTTCCAATCATCTGAGACTTTCCCTGACTCCATTGATTACAACCAACACCTCCGTTGTTTCTTCAGTCACTTCCCTCAGAACTCTAGGATGTAGCCCATCGGGGCTAGGAGATTTATCAATTTTCAGACCTTTTAGCTTTTCTAGCACTTTCTCTTTTGTAATGGCTTCATGTTTGATCTATTCCTTCCTTATTTTTCTCTTTGTTATCCTCTGTTTGTTTTTGTAGTCTTCCCAATCTTCTGATTTCCAGTGATCTTGGCCACTTCATAGGCTCTTTCTTTTTCTATGATACATTTCCTGACTTCCTTTGACAGCCATGGCTGTCTAATCTCCTCCTGGATAATCTTTCTTTTCTTTGTGATGAATCTCTGAACTGTGTCCTCAACTGCAACCAGAAACTCCTGCCATTGTTGCTCTACTGTCTTCACAATAGGCTCTGCTTCCAGTCCATTTTTGTGAGCTCCTCTTTCATGCCCCTGTAATTAACTTTATTTAACTGTAACACCGTTACATCCGATTTTGCCTTCTCTCTTTCAAACTGCAGACTGAACTCTACCATATTATGATCGCTGCCTCCTAAGTGTCCCCTTACTTTAAGATCTTTTTAAAGTCTGGCTCATTGCATAGCACTCAGTCCAGAATAGCCTGCTCCCTGTGGCCTCCATCACAAGCTGTTCCAAAAAGCCATCCTGTAAGTATTCCATGAATTCCCTTTCTTTGGATCCACCGGAAACATTATTCACCCAGTCTATTTGCATATTGAAGTCCCCCATGATCAACGGGACCTTGCCTTTCTGACATGCCCTATCTATTTCCTGGTACATCTTGCGCTCCTGGTGCTGACCACAGCTGGGAGGTCTGTACATAACTCCCATTATGGTTTTTTTTGTCTTTGTAGTTCATCAACTCCATCCACACAGACTCCACATCATCTGACCCTATGTCATTCAGTGCCATAGGTTTAATTTAATTCTTAACTAACAAGGCAACACCGCCCCCTCTGCCAAGCTCCCTGTCTTTTTGAGAAGTTGTAAATCCTTGAATGTTTAACTGCCAGTCCTGAACCCCCTGCAACCACGTCTCTGTGATGCTTACCACATCATAATCATTCACGATGAACTCTGCTGTTAATTCATCTACTTTGTTACGAATACTATGAGCATTCAGGTAAAGCACCTTAATGCTAATTTTCTTATCCTCATGATTTCCATCACCTCTCATAGTATGCCCTAATTTATCCTTCCTTTTTGCTTCATTCCTCGTCTGCCTTAACTTAAACCCTGTACACATGCTAACCTGCTGCATATCTTTATACTTGACTTCATATTCCCTTTTGCTTTCCCTTTCCCTTCCCCCCGACTCACAAGTTTAAAGTCCCAGTGACCACCCTATTTATCCTTTTCGCCAGAACACTGGTTCCAAATCTGTTCAGGTGGAGACCGTCCCATCGGTACAGATCACCCTGGTTCCAAAACTGATGACAATGTCCCATGAAATGGAATCCCTCTTTCCCACACCAATCTCTTAGCCACGTGTTAACTTTCCTAATTTTCTTATCCCTATGCCAATCAGCATGTGGCTCGGGCAATAATCCAGAGATTATGACCCTTGAGGACCTGTTCTTCAATTTCCTTCCTCCTGCTTGATAATCCCCAAAGAGGTCCTCCTTCCTAGCCTTGCCTATATTGTTTGTGCCAACATGGACCACGACAACTGGATCCTCTCCCTTTCGCTCCAATATCCTTTTAAGCCAGTCGGAGATGTCCTGCACCCTGGCACCCTGCAAACAACACGCCATGCAGGACTTCCAATCTGGCTCACAAAGGATACTATCTGTCCCCCTAATTATAGAATCCCCTAGAACAATTACTTGTCTTTTAACTCTCCTCTCTTGAAATACCTTCTGCACCATGGTGCCGTGGTCAGCTGGCTCATCCTGTCTACAGCCCTTTTCCTCATCCATACAGGGAGCAAAAATCTCAGACCTGTTGGACAAGGTCAAGGGCTGAGGCTCCTCCACTCCTGAACTCAGAATCCCCCTACCTGCCTCACATACAGTCACATCCTGTTATTCCTGACCACTAACTGAAGTTGAATTCTGAATCCAGCGAGTGTGAATGCCTCCTGAAACAAAGCGTCCAGGTAACTCTCCTCGTCCTGGATATGCCGCAGTGTTTGAAGCTCAGATTCCAGATCATCAATTCTGATCTGGAGTTCTTCCAGCAACCAACACTTGCTGCAGATGTGGTCACTTCCGTTCACAATGGGTTCAGCCAGCTCCCACATCATACAGCTACAACACATCACCTGTTCAGCCATCTCTACTTATTTAATCAATTTATACAAATTTATGAGTTAAATAATTTCTGGTACTTCTCTATCATCTTATTCAATTACATATTTTCCTCCATAAATAAAGTAATTAAACCATGTTTCACCATTATTGTGCTAAATGGGATACAATTATCTGTTCCTAACAAGTGAGGCAGACAAAAAAACAATTAATGTTAAGGCCAAGTCAGGGTGGTTAAAAAAGCATTTGGCACACTTACCTTCATTGTTCAGTCCTTTGAGTACAGGAGTTTGGAAGTCACATTGAGGGCGTTGGTGAGGCCTTGTCTTATAGCACGGAGACAGGCGCTTCGGCCACACTAGCCCATGCCAACCAAAATGTCATAGGAATGTATAGCACGGAAGCAAACACTTCAGTCTAACTCGCCCATGTTGACCAGATATCCTAACTAATCTAGTCCCACCTGCCAGCACCCAACTCACATTCCTCCAAACCCTTCCCATTCTTATACCCATCCAGATGCCCTTTAAATGTTGCAATTGTACTAGCTTCCAGCACTTCCTCTGGCAGTTCATTCCATACACATAGTTTGGCTGATACAATTCAACATTTAAGAGGCATTTGGATGGGTATATGAATAGGAAGGGTTTGGAGAGATATGTGCCAGGTGCTGGCAGGTGGGACTAGATCAGGTTGGGATATCTGGTCAGCATGGATGGGTTGGACCGAAGGGTATGTTTCCGTGCTGTACATCTCTATGACTCTATGACTCTATAACCGACTAATAGTAAACTTTTAATCACATGATACACAAGAAATATCAATTGAAACATCTTACCAGAATTGAGTTAAATTGAATTGAATTTATTGTGAGGCACAGTGAAAAGCTTTGTCTTGTGAGCAATACAGGCAGATCATATAGTTAAGTAGCATAGATAGTAAATGATAGATAAACAGCGGCAAAAACAAAAACACAGGTACAGGAAAATGTTTAAGTTTGAAAGTCCATTCTGTATTCTAACAACAGTAGGGTAGAAACTGTTACAAAGCCGGCTGGTGCGTGTGTTCAGGCTTCTGTACCTTCTCCCCGATGGTAGAGATTGTAGAAAAACATTGCCAGGGTGGGATGGATCTTTGAGAATACTGGCGGCCTGTCCTTGACAGCGGGCCTGGTAGATGGATTCTATAGATGGGAGGTTGGCCTTTGTGATTGTCCGGGCTGGGTTCACCACTCTCTATAACCCTGTCTCCGATCTTGAATGGTACAGTTGCCATACCAGGTAGTGATACATCCAGACAGAATGCTCTCGATGGCACACCTATAAAAGTTGACAAGGGTATTTGCCGACATGCCAAATTTTCTCAGCTGCCTGAGGAAGAAGAGACGTTGTTGGGCCTTTGTAAGCAGTGTGTCCACATGAAGAGTCCAAGAAAGCTTATTCTGGATAACCACTCCCAGGAGCTTGACACTCTCCACTCATTCCACCTCTGTGTTGTTAATGTGTAGGGGGGCATGAGTAACATCCTGCCGAAAGTCAGTATCTTCGGAACACAGGAGAGTCCTTTTTTTTGGTTAGAGAAGGAGGGCGGGTGGGAGACACAACACGTGTAGTATGTTGGGATTCAGTCTCTGCCAACGTATATATACCTGAAACTCCCGAAGTAAGTTTTTATATTTAAAAATTACCTTTCCGTCGGGCCACTGGTTCTGCCTGTTGCTCCTCCCACTACAACTGCCGCCAAAAAAATGACTGTCACATGATTGGTTGATCAACAAAGTTTTGGTTCCTGGTTCAGTGACAACCGTTTGTTTCTGGACTAATTGTTCTCTGGGAGATTGGAGATGCTCTTTGACTCTGATGAATTTGAGATTGAGACACACAAGGAGGCTCAGGAGAGAAGTTGGTCGATTGTGAACAGTAACTAGTTAACAGGGACCGATCAATGGCTTCAACATTCAACACAAAGTGTGGTTAACACATTCAGCAACTCAAAAGTGCTTATTAGAATAGAATCTCTACTGTGTGGAAACAGGCCATTTGGTCTAACAAGTCCACACCGACCCTCTGAAGAATATTCCACCCAGACCCATTTCCCTATCCTATTTCTCTACAATTCCTCTGACCTAACTACACATCCCTGAACATTATGGGCAATTTAGCATGGCCAATCAAGCTAACCTTCACATCTTGGGAGGACTGTGGGAGGAAACCGGAGCATCTGGAAGAAACCCACATAGACATGAGGAGAATATGCAAACTCCACACAGACAGTCGCCCAAGGCTGGAATCAAACCTGGGTCCCTGGCGCTGTGAGGTAATAGTGCTAACCACTGAGCCATCATGCTGCCCAGTGAATGCTTCGGTGAATGCAGCAATAAACGGTTAAAAGACCGGCAGTACTGATTGTGGTACTAGGCCTGCTTGCAAAAGCCTGAAATAGTTGGTAATACTGAAAAATTGTGGAAAGGAAAGCTTGAGTATACAACAGACAGTCTGACTAGAGCTAAATGGGGAAAAATCTTGATGATAAACGTAGACACAAGGTGCTCTTTTAGACACCCAATAGAAGTGAACTTCCTTAATGGAAAGAGGGAAGATTTTGACATTGAAGGAGGAATTCTAAACAAAAGAAAAATTGTTGGAGAAAGTCTGACAGGTCTGACAGCATGTATGGAGAGAAAACAGAGCTGATATTTCGAGTCCAGTGACCCTTTTTCAGTGATTCTGAACCAGATTTCTAGCATCCACAGTTCTTTGTTTAATTAAAAGAAGAATTCTAGTTGAACAATCTAAAGTAAGTCTTAAATCACTATACTAAGCAAATTAGTATTGCTGTTATTATTTAAGAATATAGGGAAATGCTGTGAGAAAAGTGTGAGGTGACACATTTTGGGAGGACTAACAAGAGAAGGGATTACATGTCGAATGGTAGAATCCTAGGAAGTTTAGAGGATTAGAGGGAACTTGGTGTGCACATCCATTGGTCCTTGAAGGCAGTGGGACAGATAGATAAGATGGTTGAGAAGGCAAACGAGAGACTCGCCTTTATTAATTAAGGCATCGAATACATGAGCTATGAGGTTATGATGGAGCTGTATGTACAATTCATTAGGTTCCACAATAGGCAGGATGTGACTGCATTAGAGACAGTGCAGAGGGTATTCATCAGGTACAATTCAGCTATGAAGAGAGACTAGATAGGCTGAGGTTGTTTTCCTCAGAGCAGAGAAGTTTGAGGGGAGGACCTGGTTGAGGTCTACAGAGTTATGAGGGGCAAAGGTACAGTAGATGAGAAGAATTTTTTTCCCTATGTAAAGAGGTTAACAACCAGGCACCACAGTTTTAAAGTAAGTAGCTTATGTTAGGGGGGGATTTAAGGATCTTTTTCAGCCAGAGGATAAAGGGTATCTGGAATTCGCTACCAAAAACGGTGGTAAATGCAGAAACCCTCAAGACGTTTAAGATGAATTTCATTGAGTACTTGAAACACCATAGCATACAAGGGTACAGACCAAGTGCTTGATAATGGGACTAGAATAGATTGACAGTTGATGACCAATGCGTACAAAATGGACTGATGGGCCTTTTGACTTTATGTCTAAAACTTTTGTAAACTTACTGTAAAATTAAGCCTGATGTATCACAAGAAACAATCATGTATCATAGATATAACATAACTAGCCATTAAGTAACAAAAACAGAAATTGCTGGAAAAGCTCAGCAGGTCTGGCAGCATATGTGGAGAGAAAGCAGAGTGAACATTTCAAGTCCAGTGACCCTTCTTCTTCCTACCTAAATTGTATCATCTGAAAACTTGGATTAATATGTTTTCTAATAAAGCTTTCTAATAAAGGATCTGAGGAAGGGTCACTTGACCCAAAACATTAACTTAAATTTCTCTGCATAGCGGCTGCCAGACCTGCTGAGCTTTTCTAGCAATTCCTGTTTTTGTTTCTGATGTTCAGCATTTAGAGTTCTTTTGTTTTTTAATTAGCTATTTAGAAGTCTTTCAGTAATATGAAATAAATCTTTTTTTTAATAGAATCCCTACAGTGTGAAAACAGGCCCTTCTGCCTAACAAGTCTACACCGACCCTCCGAAGGCAATCCCACGCAAATCCATTCCCGCACTCAACTACTCCACATCTACTCTTAACCAACACATCCCTGAACACTACGGGCAATTTAGCACGGCCAATCCACCTAACCTTTGGAGTGTGGGAGGAAACTGGGGCACCCGGAGGAAACCCACACAGACATAGGGAGAATGTGCAAAATCCACTCAGAGAGTCATCCAAGGCTGAAATCAAACCCGGGTCCCTGGTGCTGTGAGGCAGCAGGGCGAACTACTGAGCCACAGTGTTGCCCCGTGTTCACCCATATCAAGCCTATCTTCTGTCAATGTCATTGTGTAAGGATCCTATAGCTGTCATATCTGTAACTTATATTAAAACCAGCAAAAAAGATTAGTACCGCTGAAACTACCCGAAATGTCTCAGACCCATCATTATATTAGTAAGAGTGTCACATCCTTTGGTATCCAGATATAACACAGACTAAATTAAATAGAATTAGGAAAGGTGCCAAATTATATGGATTTTAATACATTTTGTTACAGCATATTTGGATATGGTGAACATGACGCTAATCAAAAATTGCAAGCTCCAACCCTTTTAAGGCAATTGCAAAATAACTAAGCTCATTCCCCCACTTTTGTATTCAACTGCAGAAAGTGACAGACTAAAAATGCAGCTCAGAAAACACCACTAATAATCAGATAACTAAGTTATAATATACAAAAATATACAATGTGTTTGTTGTGATCATTTACCCATAACTTTTATACAGGGCCGGATATGCACATTATCTCAGCTGTCATTAATGAACATCAGAGTGTAAATCTGCTATTTCTATTTCCTCCTACAGTTCCTCCAGTTCATTATCCTTGCTTCTGCAGCCTCAGAGTGTGGATTGTCCTTCAAGCCAATAGCTTGTTTATTAATTCAGTGAATGTGAGCATTCTTGGCAATGTACTTATTTATTGTTCATCTCTAAATTTATTGCACACCCTGAGGAGGTGGTGTCTGCAGCTCTCTGGGTACACTCATAACGATTTTAGGGAGGAAGGTTAACCAAGGAACAGTGAAAGATGGATAGTTCTTTTTCATGTCAGGATGAAACGTGGCTTGGAGGGGAACATAAGTGCTTTTACCAGGAAACTGCTACCGTGGTCTTTCTTGGTGGTGGGGGTAATCGATTTGAGAGATGCTGTAGACCACTACTGTTGGATAAGTGGCTCATGAGAGTACTGGAAATTCTATTTTTCTATTTACCCTATCCATGCTTCTCATGATTTTATAAACTTCTATAAGGTCAACTGTCAGCCTTCGACGCTCCAGGGAAAACAGCCCCAGTCTATTCAGCCGCTCCCTATAGCTCAAACACTCCAACCCTGGCAATATCCTTGTAAATGGGGTGGGAGAGTCCAGAACTAGATGGCATGGGTTTAGGGTGAGAGGGGAAAGATTTAAAAGGGACTTAAGGGGCAACTTTTTCAAGCAGAGAGTGGTGTTTGTATGGAATGAACAGCCAGAAGAAGTTGTAGAGGCTGGTACAATTACAACATTTAAAAGGCATCGGATGGGTACATGAATAGGAAGGGTTTAGAGGGATATGGGCCAAATTCTGGTAACTAGGACTAGATTAATTTAGCTTATCTTGTCTGCATGGACCAAAGGGTTTGTTTCCGTGTTATATACCTCTATGACTCCGTGACTCTATAACTGTAGGATTTTAATAAAGTTTCCTCTCAGTGCTGGGAACCAGGCTTCGATTCCACCCTTGGGCAACTCTCTGTGTGGGTTTCCTCAGGGTGCTCCGGTTTCCTCCCATGGCCTCCCTTAGGTGCATAGACCAAGCTAAATTGCCCATAGTGTCCAGGGATGTACAAGCTAGGTAGAGTATCCATTGGAAATGCAGAGATATAGGAATAGGGTAGGGGGTGTGGATCTCAGTGTGACACTCTTCAGAGAGTCAGAGTGGATTAGATGGACCAAATGGCCTGCTTTCACACTGTAGGGATTCTATGATTCTATACGAGTCTCCTGATTTACTGAGTCAGATGCTCTTAGTGAAATTGATGAATTCAATGAAGACTTCCTGGTGTTGTTCTTGATTTTTTTCTTTTATATCGGTTTTCCCAAAATGAGACGTTAGAAGTTCCTCTGGAAGGCTTAAGCCATGTTGAGTCTCTGGGAGAATTTCTTCAGCCACAGGAATTGGACGATTCAGGAAAGTGCATGTCAGAATTTTCCCTATTATGAACAAGGAGGAAAACTTTGATAATTTCTACAGCATAATTTATATCTTGAAGGTTCTTACAATGTTCATGTTCCTGACATCTGGAGGAATTTGTAATCCTCTCACATCTCTAGGCTAGGAGAATAGAGTCTCGGTTTAAGCAAATACCTACCAGCTTTGAAAACCTCAGCTGGAAATAAACATCAGGACAGATTTTGATGTTTTTAATCTGTTTTATTGCTTTTTACTGCTTTCTCATTGATGGTGGTTCACCAATGGATTGTATCATGTATGAAATAATAAAGCAAAGTCCCTTTTCACGTTCCCAGGTAGCAATGCCGAAGTCTTTAAATGAGACACCTAAAGTAGTGATATTTGTGTATACCTCATTGCATCCGCAGAAAACAGAACATGGTTTCCGACCCAGATGGCATTGTGTGGTAACGTGAATGCTAGTCACTATAGAAACAGGCCATTCAGTTCCTCAAGATTGCTTTATTTAGATTACAGGTCAAATCACAAAACAGGTTTCCCAGCCCTGCTACAAGCAGTGTTTTCTGTTGCTTTCTACTGTAATTGCCATGCTTGCAGGTTTGATTAAGCTTAAAACGTAATCTCACTAGTTAAGCAGTATTCATTCATATCATGCTTATTCCTGTTCTGTAAAATATCATGTCCGGGCAAGGCTGCGGAATTTCCAAATGGAAGATCCAAAACAATTTTATGATAATTGAAACTCCTACACAAAGTTTAGAAAGGAGGTGCATTCTGAACAAAAATTAATCCAGGAGTCAGTGGTGAACAGAAAAGAATTTTGTAGCTCCTTTTCAAGGAGCTTCATTTATTATTCTGGAGCCGAATAGAAAGTAAGAAATAGTTGTTTAATAGCTACAGGTTCAAATATAAACTTGAACAGAGTTTTTGCTATTGGTCATTATAGAAAATCCCCTATTTCAGCAATAGCCCAAGGTGGGAGAGAATGACTTACATTTGCACAATGGGCTGTGAATGATCCATCTGAAACGGAAGCCATTATTTCTCATCTGGGGGTGGATAGTATGCAGTACTGGCCCAACAATTTAGCAGAGGATAAAAAATCATCTCAAGTATGCATCAAAACTTTTACACTCCTGAGTTTATTCTTTAGCAGATTAGTTGATATTGTTGAGTTTCTCTCTAACTTCAACCAAGCCACAAAAGACCAGAGTCTTGGCTTTTTCTACAGGCACCCATGGTTCCCTTCATGGCTGTGGGCTGACTTATCTGCGCACCTGCTTGCCATCAGAAGCAAAGAGAACTTCTTTCCTTGCCATCACTTCTCCTCCAGCATCCCCCTCACAACACGGCAGTAACAGAATACCTGTCACCATTAACATTCTTCCTTCAACGTATTGAGGTGCTTCAAACAAACCATCACCAAAATGTTAGTCCACAACAACCATTACACTTTAAGAAGCAGAATTTATTATCATAGCTCACTTATCAAATTCAATAATCAAAAACATATCTGGCCTTTTTGCCATTGGCTAGATGGTCTCAATCAGACTTTGCTTGCCCATTTCATCCTGCATGAAAAATTGAAACCATAATCCTCATACGGTATCTCTCAGTGATGTTGAAGATAATGTCTAGAAAATAACAATGCAGTTGCTTTGATCAATAATTTGGACATGTGCAGAACAAGAGACTCCTGGGCCTGCCTCACAAGAAAAATTTTGCAATTTTAATGTGTGCATTAGTGGGGAACAGAAGTTTGAAGAAATTCCTTCTACTTAAATTCCCAGTTATAGAGCATAATAACGTATTTACTGTCTTCTGTAGCATTGCAAAAATGTTGATGAGATTTAAAAAGGATTCGATGCTGGTGAAAAAAGTCCATCTTTATCCATATTTGGTCCTTATCAGCAACCCTCTCTTCAAACAAGTTGTCATTCATAAAATAGTTGGTTCATAAAGCGTTATAAGAATTTGTATCTTAATTGCATGTAATTATATGTAATTATTAACACCAGGAATTCAAACAACTTTACTCAGCTGCAGGATCAAGTGAAGAAGTGAATACTTTAATCCAGTTCTGACCTATTATTTGGTGAGCTTAAATAATGGAAAAAAAACACAGAGGTGATGTGAAAAGAAGGAAAGAAGAAATCAGATCCATCAGGTCTTCTTCCATTTGACAATGTAACCTCACATCTTCCACTCGCTTCCTAACCTTGCTAGTTCCTAGGACTGGCAAAAAATAAACCCCTGTGGCCAATTTAGAAAAGCTCTGGAATATTCCTGTCCAATTCCTTAAAACAATCAAGCAATCTCTGAGAGATTGTGGTTTTCACTGACCTATCTCAAACACAACTAAATACCAACTTAGTCCCTATAATTTGGAAGGCTTGTCATCTTTTGCACTTGTCAAATTCTCTTTTAAAGGACCATAATGATAAGTAATCACCACATGACTATAAAGCTTGTGCCAGAGGGAAATTGCTCTCTTCTTAAATAACTACTTTCTAGTATGCTCAGCCTTACCATTTGCTTACAGATTTTAAATGCATGGCTTCTAATCCTACAATGACAACACTTTTCCCATAACTTTTCCAAATGACTATATCAAATCCCATCGTAATTTGAAAACTACCAGTCCATCTGGTTTCTTCCAAAGCAAATAATGCTAATCCTTGGCACCAATCATTAAAAACAAGTACTCAAAGGTTTAATAACTTGATTGTTCTCCTCTAGGACACTGCTGTTCAGTGCCTCGATTTGCTTCACCAAGGTTTGAACTCTGAGCTTTTTTTTTAATATTAAAACTTTATATAACCTTTTTGCTTCATAGTGAGAGATATGACAATGTTGTTTTCACTATAAGCTACTTTAGGCTATTTATGTACTGGGATCAAGTGATAAGTTTACAGTCCCTGGGCTTATTCATACTCGACTAGCTTTTATGCACCGAGGTGTGTGGACTTTCCAAAACCCCAACAGGAAAATCAATTCACTTTTGGATTGAGTTATGGTGGGTAACCTAGGGATATCAGTAACTTCCCACCAATTAGTCTAGGATTGAATAAGGGCAGGAAGCAGTAACTGGTTTCTGGAAAATTATGCAATATGTAAAGGTAAGCAAAGTTGTATGGACATCAATAGGGAACTGGGTGTGAGAGGAGTCCAGTGCATCGGGGATTTACACCTCCTGTGAGAATCTTGGAGGATCACGCTTGCCGTTTATGGCTACTTGGGGAAAATAAAAATTCTACAGTTTCCCAAGTCAGTGGAGACTTAAATACACCCATCAGTTCTTGAAAAGAACCCAGAGAAAATGTTTAAATTTCTATCCCTTCAGCATTGCCGCAAATTTCTCTACTTCAGGCATGGTTCCCTTTTGCCTTACAATACACTCTGAATTTGCTATAGGTTTGTTCCTTGCTATAGTTTCTTCTGAGTGCTCTGGCTTCCTCCTGCAGTCAAAGATGTGCAGGTTAGGTGGACTGGCCATGGGGTGGGTCTGGGTGGAGTACTCTTTGGATGGTCAGTGTGATCTCGATAGGCTGAATGGCCTGCTTCCATACTATAAGGATTCTATGAAAAAGCTGTATTCATTGGTTGCAGAATACAGGCTTAGACCAGGGTAAAGGACCAGCCATTCAGATTCAGATGAAAAGAAATTTCTTAATTTTGTGGATTATGAACCTCTGAAATTCTCCAAAGTGTAGTTGTTCATTCAATGAGTATTTTCAAGACTGATACTGATCGATATTTTGTGAAAAAGGAATCAAGGCATTTGGGATTAGAGCAGTTGGAACAGATGCTCAGCTATAATCTTTTTAAATGGTGGAGCAGCTGAGGGGCCATATGGCCTCATTTTGCTGCTGCTTCTTATGTTCTTCCTCACATTCAATGATGCACTCTCTGTAGATATTAAGCTGATACCTTAATGTAATTGGGAATAATTTAAATTCAAGAATCTATCAGTAAGTACAGTTTTTTTTTAAAGACGAACCTGATGCATGTTATATCGTTCAGGATTAGGAACTAGTTTGTGTCATTATGAGAGCCATGGAGCCACAGAGTCATACAGCACGGAAACAGACCCTTCAGTCCAACTCATCAATGCCGACCAAGTTTCCCAAACTACACTAGCCCCATTTGCCTGCATTTGGCACATATCCCTCCAAATCTTTCCTATTCATGCTCTTAAACATTGTAACTATACCTGCATCTACCACTTCTTCTGGCAGTTCATTCCACGTATGAACCATCCTCTGTGTGAAACAGTTGATCTTTGGGTCCCTTTTAAATCTTTCTCCTCTCACCATAAAATTATGCCCTCTAGTTCTGAACTCCCCTACCTGAGGGGAAAGACCTTTGCTATTCATCTTACCTATTCCCCTCATGATTTTATAAACCTATAAGGAGACCTCTCCTGCACTCCAGTGAAAAAAATCCCAGCTTATTCAGTCTTTCTTTATAACTCAAACCCTCCAGCTCTGATAACATTCTTGTAAATACTTTCTGCACCCTCTCCAATTTAATAATATCCTTCATATAACAGGGTGACCAGAGCTGTATCCAGTACTACAAAAGTGGCCTCAACAACATCCTGTAAAAATTGCAACATTACCTGTGCTCCGAGACCCCAGACAGCCTATCTTGGATACAGATCCCTCACTGCCTAGGGTTAGCTGTTAAGTCTTTCCTTTATTATTGTTGAATTTCAGTTTAATACTTTGAATTAAAATAAGAGGGAGCTAAAGTGAGACTGGCTAAACTCATTTCATGCTGGGTCCTTACCAGTAAAGAGAAGCCTTTACCCCATGTCTGTGCATTGGATTTGAACTCTTGATTCAAAGGCAAAAAGTCAGGCATAAAAAGATGACTGATGTCATGTTCCCTTAGGACCTATTTCCAAAAAGCATTGACGAAACACACCTTTCATTCTTCTAAACTCCATATCCAAGTTGGCGCAATGTTGTCCAATCTGTAATTTATTCCCAGTTCTTATAAAGTCTTGCAAAATCAAGGATGTATCATATATTGCGTCAGTTCTTGAGGTAATTTGTGCACTTTCAACAGCTCAAGTGGGCTGTTGCACTGCCACAAAGTGTAAACGTGCCTTTATATTATAGATTCCAATTCTGACAAAATGTGACTGATGATTTGTACATTGTAAACAGTCAGCCAGATTTTCTATAAAAAAGCTTAGCGCACAACGTGTAAACTTGACAAAAAAGTAAGATCCTTGAAAAGGATATGAGAAACAATAAATAATGGCTCCCTTAATTGATTGTTCGTTAGTGAAAGTTGTTAATCCAGTGCTTGCTTGCCAAATGAGAATATTAACATGAGTACGCAAAGTACAGATTAGCATAGCTGCCTCCACAATCACATGAGCTTGCCCCTGAGTCACTGCAACACCACCACACCCTCCATTTACTGGAAAGTCAAACTTGTTCTTTTGCTTTCCGGATACCACTGACTCTGGATATCTGAAACCCCAAAATAAGACCATTAGCTTTAGTTTATTTCAACTGTGGAGTTACTCAATCAGGCTGTATTCTTAAATCTTCTGATGATTGAAGTAATGTGTTTGAAGCAGAAAGTGTTCACTCTCCAGGTGACAGTTGTTTTAATAGACACATTTCATGGTCTGAGCCCACTGATACAAAGAGTCAGAGTCAAAAAGGCTGCCTCTGGGAAAGCACAGCAGGTCAGGCAGCATCCAAGGAGCAGGAGAGTTGACGTTTTGGGGATAAGCTCTACACCAGGAATGTGGGGTTTGGGGGGATAGGGGAAGAAGGGAAGGGGGATGAGAGATAAATGAGAGTGTGGGGCTGGGCTTTGGGGGAAGGGAGCTAGGAAGGCCATAGGTAGATGCAGGTGGGGGAGTATTTGTGATAGGTCAGCGCAGAGGTCCACACATGAGAACCATTACCAGTCAATGCTGATAACATGAGTCAAAATACCATGGACAGGTTCAAGAAATAATCAGAATGTCTCATGGGAAGTTGAATTTTATATTTATAGAATTAAATTACAAGTGACTAGATGTTAGATTCAGTGATACGCAACCTTGGTTAGATCACAACTGAAGTACTGTGAGTGCTTCAGAGCACCACTCCTTAGGAAACATGGGCACCATGCCTTAGAGGGAATGCAGCAGAAATGTATCAGATTTCAAGGGTTTAGTTATGAGAAGAGATTACACAAACTAAGTTTGTAGGAATTTAGGAGATTAAGAGATGATTCAACTCAAGGTTTCAAGATGTTGATGGGATCTGATTAGGTAGATAAAGCACCTAACAAATTCTACCCCATCTAAGCCCCTGGCCCTAAGGGAGTTCCAGTCAATATTGGGGAAATTAAAATCACCCACTACAACAACCCTGTTGTGTCTAAATCTTTTTATGATTTGCCTACATATCTGTTCTGCTATCTTCTGCTGGATATTGGGAGGCCAATGGAAAACAATGGAAAAACCCCATCAGAGTAATCGCACCTCTCTTCTTCCTGAGTTCTACACAAATGACCTCACTGGTTGAACCCTTTAAGATGTTCTGTCTCAGTACAGCTGTAACATCTCCTTAACCAATAATACAACTTCCCCACCTCTTTTATATTGCTCTCTATCTGAAACATCCAAGCCCTTGATTATTGAGCTGTTAGTCTTGCCATTACTAATGTACTAATCCAGGCGCTAAGGTCATCCTCTAAGACCATCAGAGTAGGTCATCTGATTAGATTAGATTCCCTACAGTGTGGAAACAGATCCTTTGGCCCGACAAGTCCACATCAGCCCTCCGAACAGTAACCCACCCAGACTCATTTCCCTACATTTACACCTGACTATTGCACCTAACACTGTGGGCAATTTAGCATGGCCAATTCACCTGACCTGCACATCTTTTGGAATGTGGGAGGAAACTAGAGCACCCGGAGGAAACCCACGCAGACATGAGGAGGATGCGCAAATTCCACTCAGTCGCCCGAGGCCAGAATCGAACCCGGGTCCCTGGCGCTGTGAGGCAACAGTGCTAACCACTGAGTCATTGTGCTGTATCTGTTAAACTCTTTGCATTAAAGTAAATACAGCACACTATCAGTCTCGCCATGTTCACTAACCTGGCCCTGCCTCTTCTTCCTAATAGACTCACTTGACTTAACCTCTACCATCTCCTCAATCAGGCTTCTAAGCCCGGGGCTCATGTGCTCCCAACTGTTTTCCTTTTTTCTCTTGTTTCTTTGAAATTGGCATTGACACGGCAGCAAGAATTGACTGTTTCCGGAATTGCTGCAGCCTCCTTGGAGTCAGAGGTGGCAGCGGCAGCAGTGCATTCATGACGCCTCCTGTTGACCGGGAATGTTGGTGGCAGGGACCGGAGGCGACAGCAGCAGCAGCCTCGGAATCAGTAGTATGTCCGTGACTCTTCTCAGTGATTAGGACAGCACGGGCAAAAGGCTCTATGCCATGGCTAAGCCTGGAAGCTGCATCAGCGGTTGAGCATTCCATACACTTTTATTGAGATGGCACTTTAAGATCTGGATATTTTTCCTTTTTTTTAGATCTGTTTCTTTTATTTCTGCTGTTCTTTTTTAATTTCTGGTTTTGTAACCAACATGGAGCCAGAGAATCTTTGTATACTTTTCACTGTATTCCTTATATTTGAGCAAACATAGCAATAAAACTTACTTCTACTTGAGTCACTCTACATGCTGAGCTACTGCCCTGGTTCCCAATCCCTGCCACACTTGTTTAAACCCTTCTGAGTGGCACTAGCAAATCTCCCTGCAAGGATACTGGTGCCCCTCCAGTTTAGGTGCAATCTGACCTTCTTGCACATGTCCCTCCTGCCCTGGCAGAGATTTCAATGAAGCAGAAACCTGAAGCCCTCTCTCCTACACTAGTTCTTTAGCCATGAGTTCAACTGTATTACATTACTATTTCTAGCCTCACTAGAATAATCCTGAGATTACATCCCTAGAGGTCCTGCTTTTCAACTTTCTACCTAATTCCCAAAATTTCCTTTGCAGGACCTCATCTCTCTTCTTTCCAATGTCTTTAGTACAAATATGGGCCATGACCCCTGTCTGCTCACCGTCTCCTTTCAGAGTGTCCTGTGACTGCTCAGGGACATCCTTGACCCTGACACCAGGGAGGCAACATACCATCCTGATGTCTTGCTCGCAGCCACACAAACACCTCCCTATGTCCCTGACTATCACTACTGCTCACATACACTTTGACTCTCCCTGTTATACAACTGAGCCAGTCATGGTGCCACTGATCTCACTGCTGTTGCTGCTGCTTTTCCCTTAGAGGCCATCCCCCCCGCAACAGTATCCAAATCAGTATACTTGTTTGAGAGAGGAATAGCTACAGTGGACATCTGTTTTGTTTGCTTGCCTCTCCTGACAGTCACCCTTCTATCTAGCTGAACCTTTGATGTGACCACATCCCAGAAACTCTTATCTATAAAAGTTTCTGTCTCCTGTATATTTCTCAATGAGTCCAGCTGTCACTCCAGCCAGTCTGACAAGAGCTGCAGGTGGACACACTTCCAGCAAATATAGTTGTCAGGGACAACTGATCTCCCGTAACTCACAGAAGGTGTTTTCCACTCCTATTACTACCTCTCTGGTAACTATTGGATTAAAAGGAAAGGAAAAACCTTACCCTGCCCTACTTTTAGTCACTTGCCCTCCTCAATGAAGCCCAACGCTCACCAAAGCTCACACTTTAACCTCAATAGCAGCACTTCGACTTCACAGCCCCTCTCCAAAATGACTGCACTCAGAATGGTCCTTTGACATTGCCCTGATTGCCAAGTTTGGCACCATGTGGTACACAGTGAAAGTTGTTGAGGTGGTTTGCTGCCACCAGTTTCATGCTGCACACTCCTCTTATAAGGCTCATGTTCTACCACTCTTGCTATCACCTGCAGATTTTCTACTAATCAGTTCTAACCAAACTCTCTCATTCCCACCCAACTATTAATGGGACAACTCGTCACCTCTCCTACTCTTGAACCACCAGTAACAATTCCTCCAGCCTCTTTCATCTCACTCAATCCCTCCTTTTCTCCCATGTTTCGCAATCAGGCAGAAAGGGCCAAGGTGTGCAGTGGGGTGGCAGACATTTGTGTCCTCAATTCCTGTGAGGACCATTTTTGTGACAAGGTTGTAATGAGGTCCGGAGCTCAGTGGACCTGGTGAAACCCAAACTGATCATCAGAGAGCTGGTAAGTGGTGACTATTTGCTGTTTGACAGCTTGTCGTCAACACCTTCCATCATTTTAACGATGATTGAGAGTTGACTGGTAGAACCTCCAGAAAAATGGTATTCCCTTAGGACTATACCATAGTGTCACTCAAGAAAGAATTGCTCAAGTCATAGAATCCCTACAGTATGAAGACAAGCTCTTTAGCCTAACAAGTCCACACCAACCCTCCGAAGAGCTAACCACCCAGACCTATTCCCCCAATATTCCACGTTTACTTCTGACTAATACACCAAACCTACATATCCCTGTACACTATGGGCATTTTAGCCTGGTCACTTCACCAAACTTGCACATCTTTGGATTGTGACAGGAAACCGGAGGACCTGGAGGAAACCCACGAAGACAAGGGGAGAATGTGCAAACTCCACACAGACAGTCGCCTGAGTCTAGAATCGAACCCGGGCCCCTGTGAGGCAGCAGTGCTAACCACTGAGCCACGTGCCACCCACAGTCCCTGGTTTGAGGTTGCCCCTTTGGCTTTTAAACTCAGGGATATCAAAGTTATCAAAAATACTTTGGTTAACATTTAACTATTCTTTCAAATTCACTAATCATATCACAAAGACTGATAAAGCAGATTCTTTATCTGAAGATAAGAGTTTCAACTTATTTAGTTGTGGTGGGGGCGGGGATATCTAGACATCATACTGCTCCTATGTTCTATCTACAAAGTCAGAGAATTATACATTATATCCCATCTTATGGTGGGTAGCAATGGTCAGCAGTTTAAGACATATGCTCTGAAAGACAATTGTACAGTGCATCACAATAAAATATGTCTGTAGAAGAATATGGGGAGAAACAAGCAATGGAGATTCAGGAAGAAGAGCAAGATATAGAACTAGGAGTTGCTGTTAGCCATTGGGCCGTGGTTCATTTCTAAGATTTAATGATAAAAATTGCGAGATATTATGGAGAAATTTGATTTCGGCTTATTGTCACATGTACTCAAGTACAGGGTACAAGAGCCATAATTTGAAGGAGCTGGTGTTGGATTGGGGTGGACAAAGTTAAAAATCACACAACACCAGGTTATAGTCCAACAGGTTTATTTGGAAACACTAACTTTTGAAGTGCTGCTTGTTTATCAGGTGGTTGTGAAGCAGGACCGTAAGACACAGAAATTTATAGCAAAAGATTACAGTGATACAATGATACATTGAACTTACCTAGACTGTTAAGTCTTTCATCTGTTAGAATGGATTTGCCTGTTTCGGTTCATTAATATGTAAATCCCAGAACTTCTTTTAAGTCACATATTCAAGATAATTTGATGTTTTATAACAAATGTGACATCTCAGCTCAGACAATGCCTTAAAGGTGTGAGGGTAGAGTCTGTCTATATCCCAATCTTGAGTCAGACTGGTTCCATTTCCAAAGTAGAATTTACAAATAGTATATGGATTGACTACCTGCACTGATTACTTGTAGGTTCTGTATTTTTTGAGCAAAATAGAATGTATCTGCAAATATAATTCTGCAAATGCAAATTCACCCCATAAACTTATACTTGTGTGCATGTGCAGGAGAGAGAGAGAGAGACAGAGTGAGTTGTGCGCATGTGAGTGTGTGAGTGTGAGTGCATGTGAGAGAGTGTATGTTTGCATGTGTACAAGCTTGGTTAAATGTGTGTGTGAGTGTGATGGAATATAAACCTGTGAGAGGGTGTGTGCATGGGTGTGAGTGTCAGAGGTGCATATGAAAGAGAGCTTGTGTATGAAAGAGGGTCTGACTATATAAGGGTGTGTGTGTGAGACAGTGTATAATGCAGTGGGGTCACCTGTAGTATGACATGAACCCAAGGTCCTGGTTGAGGCTATCCTCATGGGTACAAGAATACAGTGAAAAGTACAATGTCACCATTCTGACACAATCTTGGGAACAAAGGTATTTAAGTACAAAATCTTAGTACAGAAATAGAAAGATAAAGAAACAAGATTAAAAAGTTCAGCAGTACAGTTTTTTTCTTAGTATAAAAGTAGAAAAATAAAGTGATAAGTTAATGGAAAGAAGGTGGCAATGGGAAACAATTAGGCAAATATATCCAGCCCTTAAGCAATGTAGCCATTGAGAGGAATTTGGGAATGAAAATCTGATCCTTGATGTTGAGAAAACAATTTCTGATTTTCGTTTTAAGGTTTTAACAGTTGTTCTGAATCTCACTAACAATTACTTAGACCTTACTGTCGTGCAACCGCATCTCATCAGTAAATAATTTTATCTTGTTTCCATATGGTTTGTGATTCTCTGCATAGTTCCTTGAAAGTGGAGTCATAGGTAGATAGGATAGTGAAGAAGGTGTTCAGTATGCTCGCATTTATTGGTCAGTGCACTGAGTACAGGAGTTGGGAGCTCATGTTGTGGCTGTAAAGGACATTGGTTAGGCCACTTTTGGAATATACTGCATTCGATTCTGGTTTAAAGTGATAGGAAAGATGTTGTAAAACTTGAACGGGTTCAGAAAAGATTTGCAAGGATGTTGCAGGATAGGAGGGTTTGAGCTACAGGGAAAGGCTGAATAGACTGGGGCTACTTTACCTGGAGCATCGGAAGCTAAGGAACCTTATAGAGGTTTATAAGATCATGAGGTGCATGGATAGGTTGAATAGTCATGGTCTTTTCCCTAGGGTAGGGGAGTACAAAACTAGAGGTTTACAGTTATAAGGGACCTAAGGGGCAACTTTTACATGTGGAGGGCGGTGCGTATATGGAATGAGCTGCCAGAGGTAGTGATGGAGGCTGGTACAATTAGAGCATTTAAAAGGCATCTAGATGGGTATATGAATAGGAAGGATTTAGAGGGATATGGACCATATGCTGACAAATGGGACTAGATTAATTTAGAGTAGCTAGCTGTTATGGCTGAATTGGACTGATGGGTCTGTTTCAGTGTTGTACATCTCTAAGACACTATGAATCGAATTAAAAATTAGATGCTACCATCTCCCAATGGGAATGTTAGAGTGGTTATTTGGCAAATGCTGCTCACCAGTTGCTTCTCTGTGGAATCTGTTTCAGGTGCATTCACCAACATCTTGGCATGCTTCTTGGGCTGTTATTGCCCCCATCTTTTTTCCACAGGATTGGACATCAGTAAAACACGAGCCTTATCACATCATCATGGCTAATTTCAGACTAATTTAAAATGCCCTTCAGCATTTCACTACTATACTTTGGAGCTTGCATTTCAATGCTCCTGCCAGGTCAATCTGTGTGCAGAGACACACGGGCATCTCATGCATCTGTACAGACTGCATATTATGACTCTTATAGAATCATAGAACTTTGCAGAAAGCTTGCTTTCTAAGTGCATCTTACTTTGTACTGACCTGGATGTAAACAGCATCTCTGGCTTGCTTCACCATTAAGTGTATTGTCGCTTCAGTGAAACCTTATAGGTTCACAATAACTTTGTCTCGCCTTTTAGCACAGACAGTGAGCCAGGCAGCAAGTCATGGTTGCTGCTACTGAACAATCAATGGGGGAAGACAAGTCATGTATGGCACCATGCTACGTGTATATTCCTCCTCCAATTTTTTCTAGCTGCTAACACAGCAAACACACTATATATGTTTCAAACAATTAATCATACCTGGAAATCTAACAGGAATGTCCATGGTCAAATGAAGGGAGACTATAGTGAATTAGAGACTTGGCCCCACTCAGTCAAGGGCACCATCCAAGGGCAGTCCAAGTTGTTGCCCATAGTCAGTCAAATGCTTGGAGCAATCAGAGTCTGGTAGTTAATTTCTTATAATCCAGTAATTGGGCCTCAATCATTTGTGTACATCAAGTCCAATTTATCTGCTGAGTCAAGTAGAGGAGCTTTAGTGACTGCAATCTGAGTTTGCATGGCTGACCTTATTTGGGTCTGTCCACACAGGTCAGTCTGTGCCACGGGTTTGGGTAGTAAATGTCCAAAGACAGTCCATGTAGTGTAGTTAAAAGTCATAGAGCCATAGAGATATACAGCATGGAAACAGATCCTTCAGTCCAACTTGTCCATACCGACCAGATATCCGAAATAAATCTAGTACCATTTTCCAGCATTTGGCCCATATCCCTCTAAACCCTTCCTACTCATATACCCATCCAGATGCCTTTTAAAAGTTGCAATTATACTAGCCTCCACTACTTCCACTGGCAGCTCATTCCATACATGCACCACCTTCTGTGTGAAAAACTTGCCTCTTAGGTCCCTTTTAAATCTTTCCCTCTCACCTTAAACCTATGCCTTCTAGTTTTGTACTTCTTCACCCTTTGGAAAAGACCTTGTGCATTTACCTTATCCATGCCCCTCATGATATTATAAAGCTCTATAAGGTCACCCCGCCAACTTTAGTGCTCCAGGGAAAACAGTCCCAGCCTATTCAGCCTCTCCCTATAGCTCAAACCCTCCAATGCTGGCAATATCTTGTAAATCTTTTCAGAGCCCTTTCAAGTTTCACAACATCTTTCCTACAGCAGAGAAATCAGAATTGCATGGGGCATTCCAAAAGTGGCCTAACCAATGTCCTGTACATCCACTGGGATGCATTATGATGTGTCACTGATGGGACAATGACAATAAAGAATGGCTTTTTCAAAAACAAAGGTGAGATCTAATTTGGAGAAAGGTCAATTTTGATAGTATTAGACAAGAACTTTCAAAAGCCCTTTGGGGGCAGATGTTCGCAGGTAAAGGGACGGCTGGAAAATGGGAAGCCTTCAGAAATGAGATAATGAGAATCCAGAGAAAGTATATTCCTGTTAGGGTGAAAGGAAAGCCTGGTAGATATAGGGAATGCTGGATGACTAAAGAAATTGAGTGTTTGGTTAAGAAAAAGAGGGAAGCATATGTAAGGTATAGACAGGATAGATGGAGTGGGATCATTAGAAGAGTATAAAGGCAGTAGGAGTATACTTAAGAGGGAAATCAGGAGGGCAAAAAGAGGACATGAAATAGCTTTGGCAAATGGAGTTAAGGAGAATCCAAAGGGTTTTACAAATACATTAAAAACAAAAGGATAACTAGGGAGACAATAGGGCTCCTCAAAGATCAGCAAGGCAGCCTTTGTGTGGAGCCGCAGAAAATGGGGGAGATACTAAACAAACTGTGGAAAAAAATATGGAAGATATAGAAAGTAGTGAAATAGATGGTGACACCTCACAAAATGTCCATATTACAGAGGAGGAAGTGCTGGATGTCTTGAAATGCATAAAGGTGAATAAATCCCCAGGACCTGATCAGGTGTATCCTAGAACTCTCTGGGAAGCTAGAGAAGTGATTGCAGGGTCTCTTGCTGAGATATTTGTATCATCAATAGTCACAGGTGAGGTGCTGGAAGACTGGAGGTTGGCTAACATGGTGCCACTGTTTAAGAAGGGTGGTAAGGACAAGCCAGGGAACTATAGACCGGTGAACCTGATCTCGGTGTTGTTGGAGGGAATCCTGAGGGACAGGATGTGCATGTATTTGGAAACGCAAGGACTGACTAGAGATAGTTAACATGGCTTTGTGCGTGGGAAATCATGTCTCACAAACTTGATTGAGTTTTTTGAAGAAGTAACAAAGAGGATTGATGAGGGCAGAGTAGTAGATGTGATCTATTTAGACTTCGGTAAGGCATTTGACAAGGGTTCCCATGGGAGATTGGTTAGCAAGGTTAGATCTCATGGAATACAGGGAGAACTAGCCATTTGGATACAGAACTGGCTCTAAGGTAGAAGACAGAGGATGGTGGTGGAGAGTTGTTTGTCAGACTGGAGGCCTGTGACCAGTGAAGTGCCACAAGGATCGGTGCTGGGTCCTCTACTTTTTGTCATTTACATAAATGATTTGGAATCGAGCATAAGAGGTACACTTAGTAAGTTTGCAGATTACACTAAAATTGGAGGTGTTGTGGACAGCGAAGAAGGTTATCTCAGATTACAACAGGATCTTTATTAGATCGGCCAATGGGCCGAGAAGTAGCAGATGGAGTTTAATTCAGATAAATGTGAGGTGCTGCATTTTGGGAAAGCAAATCTTAGCAGGACTTATACACTTAATGGTAAGGTCTTAGGGAGTGTTGCTGAACAAAGAGACCTTGGGGTGCAGGTTCATAGCTCCTTGAAAGCGGAGATGCAGGTAGATAGGATAGTGAAGAAGGCGTTTGGTATGCTTTCTTTTATTGGTCAGAGTATTGAGTACAGGAGTTGGGAGGTCATGTTGCGGCTGTACAGGACATTGGTTAGGCCACTGTTGGAATATTGCGTGCAATTCTGGTCTCCTTCCTATCAGAAAGATGTTGTGAAACTTGAAAGGGTTCAGAAAAGATTGACAAGGATGTTGCCAAGGTTGGAGGATTTGACCAATAGGGAGAGGCTGAACAGGCTGGGGCTGTTTTCCCTGGAGCGTCGGGGGCTGAGGGGTGACGTTATAGAGGTTTACAAAATTATGAGGGGCATGGATAGAATAAATAGACAAAGTCTTTGCCCTGGGGCAGGGAGTCCAGAACTAGAGGGCATAGGTTTAGGATGAGAGGGGAAAGATATAAAAGAGACCTAAGAGGCAACTTTTTCACACAGAGGGTGGTACGTGTATGGAATGAGCTGCCAGAGGATGTGGTGGAGGCTGGTACAATTGCAACATTTAAGAGGCATTTGGATGGGTATATGAATAGGAAGGGCTTGGAGGGATATGGGCTGGGTGCTGACAGGTGGGACTAGATTGGGTTGGGATATCTGGTCTGCATGGATGGGTTGGACTGAAGGGTCTGTTTCCATGCTGTACATCTCTATGACTCTATGACTCTATCTGATTGCAGAATAGGAAGGCACAGGGAACTGCAAAAGACAGGGATGAGGGGAGTATTGCCAGTCACCATAACCCAGCTTCAATGGGGTTTGCAGGGGAGGAAACAGATGGGAAACAATGGATCATTTTATTGGGTATGGTAATGTGTCATGACCAGTAATGAGAAGAAATAATAACTGTCAAATAAAATGATTGAATGGAAACACGGAAATCCCGAAAACCGAGGAGATCAATCGATATAGCAACACAAAAATGAAACATGAAAGGATAGGCACATGGGAGGTAATCATCACTAACAGGCAGAGCCCATACATCCATCACAGAAGCTTGAACTGCGTCAAATGCCGTCTTTGACCTAGACCTCAACTGCTCAACAAGGATGAAAAATGTCTGTCTGCACCCCTGACAGTAGATGGAATAAGTTTGTTTTGCTTTGTCTGCAGGAGCAGGATAGAACATTTTTTGTAATGTGAGACCTTTAAGGGGCCATTGCATTAATCAGGCATCCTTAGTATAAGTGACACATCTGTCATCAAATTAGTCTGCGTGTGCAGCTCAATCAATGACCAACAAATGCATGTTCCAAATCTTGGCCGAAAGCAATCATTACCATTCCATTGGTCATGACAGTTGGAGGTTGTAAGCTCCTCAGAGACAGAAGTGATCACAGGGCAACTTAAAAATATATCTTATTGTCACTAATTCTCAAACACTTTCCAAAGGTCTCATTTCTGCCTTGAAGTTGCTATCCCCTCACACTGAATGATAAGTATGTGAGGATGCGGCTCTTATGTTTCATGTTGTTTTTCCTCAGAATGCAGGAAAGGAGCAATGATGAAGTAGACTTGGAACAGTTACAATTTCCAAATGTTGTTGTCCACATGGCCTATGCTGCATATATCTGCATAAGGTGAAATAAGTCAGGAGTCCATGTGGAAGCATTATAATCTGGGAAGCCTCCATGCTGTGGTGCTCCATGTTATAATACATCACGACCTTTGTTCAACCCTCATATGGCATGATTGCTCAGAAGTCACATCACTGACAAGCTGTTCTATTTGTAATCTTTGCCATATAGGATCAGGAAAAAGTGAGGACTGCAAATGCTAGAGATCAGAGACAAAGAGTGTGATGCTGAAAACACTGGTCAGGAGGCATCCGAGGAGCAGGTGAATTGACGTTTTGGGCATAAGCCCTTCATCAGGAATGAGGCTTGTGGGCCATGGCGGCTGAGAGATAAATGGGGGGTGGGGGTTATGGGGCTGGGGGAGAAGATATTTGGGAATGTGGTAGACAGATGAAGGTGGGGTGAAAGTGATAGGTCAGAGAGCAGGGTGGAGCAGATAGGTGGAAAGGAAGATGGACAGGTAGGACCATTCAAGAGGGCAGTGGTGGATTGGAGGGTTGGGACTGAGATAAGATGGGGGGGAGGGGAATTTAGGAAACTGGTGAAATCCACATTGAGCTTGTATGGTTGGTGGATCCCAAGAACTAAGATGAGGCATTTTTCCTTCAGGCATCGTATGGTTAGTGTTTGGCAATGGAGGAGGCCCAGGACCTGCATGTCCTTGGCAAAGTGGGAGGGGGAGTTCAAGTGTTCAGCTACAGGGCGATAAGGTTGGTTAGTGCTTGTGACCCAGAGATGTTCTCTGAAATGATTCACAAGTTGGCATCCTGTCTCCCCGATGTAGAGGAGACTACATCGTGTACAATGGACGCAGTAGTTGACGTGTGTGGAAGTACAGGTAAATTTTTGATGAATGTGGAAGGATCCTTTGGAGCCTTGGACAGAGTTGAGGGGGGAGGTGTGGGCACAGGTCTTGCACTTCTTGCGATGGCAGAGGAAGGTGCAGGGAGTGGACAGTGGGTTGGGAGGGGTGTGGACCTAACAAGGGAGTCACAGAGAAAATGTTCTCTCCGAAATGCAGATAGGGGTGGGGAGGGAAATATATCTCTGGTGTTAGGGTCTGTTTGAAGGTGGCGGAAATGGCAGAGGATGATGCGATGTATCCGGAGGTTGGTGGAGTGCAAGGTGAGGGCCAATGGGTTCTGTCCTTGTAGCAATTAGAGGGATGGGGTTCAAGGACGGAGGAACAAGAAGTGGCGGAAATGAGCTGGAGGGCATCGTCGACCACATGGGAGGGGAAATTATGGTCTTTGAAGAAGGAGATCATCTGGGTTATTCCATGGTGGACTTGGTCCTCCTGGGAGCAGAATCTGTGGAGGCAGACGAATTGGGAATAAAGGATCGCATTTTTACAGGAGACACGGTGGGAGGAGGTGTAGTCCAGGTAGCTGTGGGATCATTGGGTTTGTAGTGGATGTCCATGTTGAATCTGTTGCCGGAAAAGGAGATGGAGAGATCCAGGAAGGGAATGGAGGTGTCTGAGATGGTCCAGGTGAACTTAAGGTTGGGGTGGAAGGTGTCTGTGAAGTTGATGATCTGTTCAACCTCCTCGTGGGAGCATGAGGTAGCGCCAATACAGTCATTGATGTAGTGGAGAAAAAGATGGGGAATGGTGCGGGTGTAGCTGCGGAAGATGGACTATTCCACGTACCCTACAAAGAGGCAGGCATAGCTGGGGCCCATGCGGGTGCCCATGGCTATGCCTTTGGTCTGGGGGAAGTGGGAAGATTGGAAGGAGAGGTTGTTGAGGGTGAGGACCAATTCAGCCAGTTCAATGAGAGAGTCAGTGGAAGGGTATTGGTTGGGTCGGCGTGAGAGAATGAAATGGAGGGCTTGGGGTCTTTCATCATGGCGGATGGATGTGTAAGGCACTGGATATCCATGATGAAGATAAGACATTGGGCACTGGGAACCGAAAGTCATGGATGAGGTGGAGGGCTTGGGTGGTGTGAGGAGTTCCTGGACTCAGGGGGACAGGACTGTGTCAGGGTATGCAGAGATAAGTTCGGTGGGGCAGGAGCAGGCTGAGACAATGGGTCGACCGGGCAGTCAGGTTTGTGGATTTTGGGTAGGAGAATCAGGCGGTGCGGGGTTCCTGAACTATGAAGTTGGAAGCTGTGGATGGGAGCTCCCCAGAGGTGGTGAGGTTGTGGATGGTCTGGAAGATGATGGTTTGGTGATGAGAGGTGAGGTCGTGTTTGAGGGCAGAGTAGGAAGAGGTGTCCATGAGTTGGTGCCTGGCTTCAGCAGTATAGATGTTGGTATGCCAAACTACCACAACACTCCCCTTCTTTGCTAGTTTGATGATGATGTTGGGGTTGGAGTGGAGGGAGTGGAGGACTGTGCGATGGATCAATACATCCATCCTTAAGGATCTAACAATAGCAGGTGCTATCATTGTTGTACCAGCCATGTACAAACATCGCAAAGGAAGACAGTAGTCACAAAGGTGTCAGAAAGATCAGGAACAACAGCACATAGACTCCACAGAGAGAGACCATAGCACAAGGTCCCCTTGGAATGCAGAAGAAAATGTGGAGAGGTAGAATCTGCCATCATCATTGTCATATCCTCCAGATGACTGAAGGTCAGCAAAGGCACAGACTGGTGATGTCCCAGGACACCGCAGCAGAACTGCGTCTTCTCCTGCAGCAGGGCTTTCACTCTGAAGGGGTCACTGGCCATCCCATTCCTACAGCCTTCAAGGTAACAGCAGCATTTAATTTCTATGTGACTGATTTGTCACATAGGATCCACGGAAGACCAGTGTGAGATCTTACAATCCTCAAACCTCAGAAGTATCAAGGATGTTACAATTGCAATTTGTGCAAAATCACACCATTCTATCTCTTTTTTCCATGACAAGGTCAGTGCTACAGCATGGTCAATGGTCAATACAGCATGAAATTCTCCAATATTGCTGACTTCTCCAAGGTGGTGGCTGCTATAGACTATACACACGTCATCTTGAGAGCATCATCTTATAACGCACTGAATTAATTAAAAAGATTGTTCCATTTTAACAATGTCCAACCCCTTTATGGAACCTACTGACTGCAGCAGAACACAAATACAGTACAGCCCCTTCTTCCATCAGGACCATCATAGAACAAATGACAGACTCCACAGGATGAGTTTCAGTTGCTTGGATCGCCATAGCAGGGCCCTGCAGAACACTCCAAATAGAATGTGTGCATAATTCTGGCACACAAACTTCTGCACAACTGAAGCAGGCAAAGAGACAATTATATAGAGGCTGAGGTGCTGGGTGAATGACAGCACTCTTCCAATGAAAATGAGGACATTGATTAGGGCACCAACACTTTGAACAGGAGCCATGCATTGTAAGGCCCAGGAATCCACAGAGAAAGTAATTGCGATGCATTTTCAAGATGTATGAAACACATAAAAACAGAAATTGCTGAGGAACCTCAGCAGATCTGGCAACCTCTGTGCAGAAACAGCAGAGTGAACATTTCTTCTTCCCACCTAACTTGTAACATCTGGAAACTTGGATTACTATGTTTTCTAATAAAGCTTACTAATCTTTATAGTTGAGTCCACATTTCAGGCTGTAAGAGTAGGATTGTGAAATGAGCCCATGGATAGAATATTCTGAGTCTTGTGATGCAAGGCTTAATGATAGTAGAGGTAGGTGGGATGAGAGGGATTAATTTGGAGTCGGGAGCTGGGAAAATAGCAGGGAGCTGCATTAGCATAGCTTCCTGATACACTTACATCCACCAGAATTTTCCCATCAGTGAATAGAGACCTGAATTGTTTACCTCCAGCTCTGAAGTGGGCTGGATTATTAATGACAAATACAGGAGCAACTATTTACGAGTCTTTCTCTGGGAAGATTGCACCATTAGATGTCCTCCTGGTAGGTGTAAACTTGGGAGCCTCAAGATCAAGATTGTAAATCCAATGAAAAATTCATTGCATTACTGTATAAGACCCAGGGAACCAATGAACCAGATTTCTCTAAATTGTATACAGTCATCTGAATATTCATGTTGTCCTCTTCTTCAATTATGGTAAATCTCTATAGCTTAACAGTATAAGTGTCAGATTTTTGTAAAGTGCACTTATATATTCATTTCTATTCAAGATTTAGTGCAGCATTGAGACATAGCTCCTGTTCCTTACAAGTGCATCACTGTCTGACAGTTTCAGACTACAGGTAAGTATTGAGTGGATGATCATTCAGCTCATCCTAGACATCCTTCCCACAAGACTGTAAAATATAATGACTCCAGGTGTTTTGCTTCAAAGTAAAGCTTTCATTGATTAATTGCTCATACAGAATGCTACTGGCTTTATTAGGCAACTACTTTTCAGAACTGAGCTGAGGAAGAGCAGTGGCAGCTCTGATAGCTGAACCATTGACCCTGTGTTGTGTGCACTTTGGGGGATGTGATAAATTTCTTTATGATGGTTAAAAAGGGGCATGCTATACAAATGACATGGAATTTGTCATATTTGTTTGAAGCATGAAACACTTTATGAACAGTGTAACTATTGGCGTTACATAAAACCCCTCAGCACAATGTTTGAAGTTTGCCTCCACCCTTGTCCATTGTTAGAACATTGATTAATACTTGCACTAATTTCCCATCTGATCCATTTAAACAAAAATATATTAATTGATCTATTCAAATTGTGCACAATAGGATTAAGTATAAGATCCCCTCATGGTGTCTCAAGGTTCTGGCCCCGATACCAATGACATACAACAACCTAGCCATAATTCCACTTAATTTGATACACCTTGATTAAAATACTGAGCAATAATGCTCATGGCACTTTTTGGTTAGAAATCCTGTGGATCAGTGTTGGTTTCAGGTGGTCAATGTTGACACACCATCTGGAGCAGGTGACCAATCTTTCCCAAACTGTCTGTAGCAGTGAGTTGTGAACCAAGTCTTTTCTTTATACCTATTCCCTACTGTGTTGGTGCCCAACAACGTAATGCCTGGTATCAGTCCACCTAATTGATTTAAGCCATCACCAGATGAATTTTCTCTGGATCCCTTCTTCAAGACCATGCTTGAATAAACACAGAAATCTATCTAAGATGTTGTCTCCAAATTTCCTTTCTCCTTCAATGTCAGAGTCAAGAAGACTTATTTAAAGGAACAATCTGCCGGCAATATTCTCACAACTCCAGCATATTCGTTAAAAGTTACTTTGCAGACTTAGTCAAAAATCTGTGCCTTGATTAATATTTTCCCATTTTGCTTTGATTCTCATGTCCTTTATGCGGTTCTTCAGTCAAGGCACTAATTTCTTCTTCCAGGCCCATTCCACCACAATGAAATAAATCTAGTACACAGAACCTCATCTCAACTAGTTTGCATTCTTTAAAGGGGAAGAAATAAAAATATGGGTGCATGATTTCAAGTGGTTAATACAAGCGTAAACAGTACCTTCACCAATGGACGGGGGAGTGGGGGGTGGGGGTGGAGCATGGTAGTGGTGGGTATATGTGTTTGTCATAATTTCCATCATTTATACAATTAAATTTCTGTAGCTGACATTCGGTGATATCGTTTCCAGTTCTTTCATGGACCCAGCTTTTTAAAATTCATCGAGGAATCCTTTCTCAGTACTCACACTGACTAACTTACACCACTTCAACAAAGTGTGTCATTGTAATTCTCTGTGTTAACCGCATTAGGCAAGGATAATTGGTTTGAATCAGTATGGAGACCAGCCATGATCTTATTGAATGATGACCAGACTCAAGGCAATGTGTGGCCTCCTCTTGTACATAGTATGAAAAGGAAATGGTTCTATCTGATCCTTCAGTGTGACAGGAACTAATTTTCAAAGACGTGGATTGTGGCAGAATGCAATAGACATCAACCTCGTACATTCAACAGTACATCTGTAAATACAAAATCTTAACTTTGAATGCATTTCTTGTGATTTATTTTTACCTTGTAATTCCTAAGTCTACTTTTATAATAGAAACCATACTTGAACTTTTCAAACTGCAACATACACCCTCTCTGAAAGGAGGTCTTATAGTGCCACCAATGGCAAATAACATAATTACATACATAGACGTGAAATTTGAAAGTAGAATGGAAAAATATAGGCAGACGAATGGTTGTAAAATAGGCAGTGAAACAAGGTTACATACTATATTTAATTATTCATGCTTTCCAATGTTATTTAAAGGACAAAATCCATTATGTGCATTAAATATTACATTTGATTTGTAGATTACATGCTTCATGTTTTGGCTTTTTGGTAATGTTCCATTTATTTTTCAGTTAAGCTCAAACTAGACCTCAAGGTGCTTGTTCAAACAGTAATTGTTAACAATACATACATGATAATATTTACATTTCTGTCTAGAGCTGCTCTAGTTCCAACCCTCTAGCAGAGTCCATATCAACGCTACTGAGGTCACAATTACATCATGGCGTATTTCTGAGGCCCATGTGTATTAAACCTTATGTCCACATTGAGGAGCATCACTTTGAATAGATTTCATCATGGAGTGAAATGGGAATTAGATGAGAGCAATTTTCTTAAGGTGGGACTTTGGTTCAAGCAGGAGTTAATGATGAATTTAGGCAAATATTTCATGACCTACTGAGATATGCATTCCTTCATAATTGAGTATTGACACTTATATAGTGGAGTATGAATTGGTCGTTATTCCTTAACTGGGTATCAATTAATCTGCTTGACCCTTAATTGGCATTTTGTGTTAAATTCTAATGTCCACAATTTAGAAAGAATGTGAAAGCAAAAGGAAAGGTGCCAAAAAGATTTATGAGAATTGAGTTCAGAGTTTGAGGGGTGTTGGTTACATGAGGTGTCCTTCCAAGAGAAGAGAATGGTGAGAGAAGATTTGTTAGAGATCTTCCAAATCATGAGGGAATTGAAAAGAGTAGATAAGGAGAAACTGGATACATTGGCAGAAAAATCAAGATTGGATCTAGAGTAAAAGCTGATAGGGGCTCCTCTCGAGAACAGACCAGGTTTCTTCACATGCTGGGATTCTTCTTAACTCATTACATGTGCAGGCACAGTTGAAAAATCAGATTTTGTGGGCAAGAAGTTCTAAAACCTTCCAGGACCTTTGTGTCAGATTTAAAAGGCACCTGGACAGCACTTCACTTTTTTGTATCCCAGGAGCATTTTCAACCTCTCTCATCACCCTACCCACCCCAGAGATGTCAGAGATCTGGCAAAAAGTGGTGTTATACTTCAGTAATGCTTCCTGATAAGTTCTCCTGAAAACTGTGCATGAGAGAAGAGAAGTCCTTTTACCCTAGGCATGGCTACAGTAGGCCATCCCGATTGACAAAGGCAGGCCAGATAGAAGACGCAGAGCAATGTCCATAGGCAGTTGAAGAGAACCTGACCCCAGTGCCACAACAGCATAAATAATTGGTTGTGCTTATCCAGGATGTGTATTAGTGTCCAATCATTGCATCATTGTCCTATGATTATGAATTATCATTGTAAGGTTGCCATGCACAGGACAGTCAGAAAGGAGTTAGGGTGCTAGGAATCGCGATCAAGTGGCTTATCTGCAATTAAAATCTGTCACTCCATTGCAGCTACCAGTGTAGCATGTTTGGCACACTGTGTTACTGACTCTCACACATCTGCCAGAGTTCACACTTAAAAGCTTAAAATGAGCTACAACACTCAGCTGATTGACCTTTCATTACAATGAGGAGAACATACAACTCAGATAACAAAGGCTTCCATATGACAACAACACAACCGCAGAGGATGGCCTTTTCAGTTGAGCTCATTTTTGAGTTCAGTCCCACTTTCTCGCCCCAGTTATGTTTGTTGGTGTCAGCCAGTGTGACTGTCTTTCTTGGCTTAATACTGCAAGTGTTTAACTGCAGCGATGCAACTTCCCATGAGCTGATCAACATGCAGAAGCTTCACCCCTAACACTGTAAGCATTTGCTCAAAGTTATAGAGTCATAGAGATGTACAGCATGGAAGCAGACCCTTCGGTTCAACCCGTCCATGCTGACCAGATATCCCAACCCAATCTAGTCCCACCAACCAGCGCCCGGCCCATATCCCTCCAAACCCTTCCTATTCATATACCCATCCAAACGCCTTTTAAATGTTGCAATTGTATCAGCCTCCAACACTTCCTCTGGCAGCTCATTCCATACACATACCACCCTCTGTATGAAAACGTTGCCACTTAGGTCTCTTTTATATCTTTCCCCTCTCACCCTAAACCTATGCCCTCTAGTTCTGGACTGCCCCATCCCAGGGAAAAGACTTTGTCTATTAATCCTATTCATGCCCCTCATAATTTTGTAAACCTCTATAAAGTCACCCCTCAGCCCCCAACGCTTCAGGGAAAACAGCCCCAGCCTGTTCAGCCTCTCCCTGTAGCTCAAATCCTGCAACCCTGGCAACATCCTTGTAAATCTTTCAAGTTTCACAACATCTTTCCAATAGGAAGGAGACCAGAATTGCAATATTCCAACAGTGGCCTAACCAATGCCCCGTACAAGTGCAACATGACCTCCCAACTCCTGTACTCAATACTCTGACCAATAAAGGAAACCATATCAAACACCTTCTGCACTATCCTATCGACCTGCAATTCCACTTTCAAGGAGCTATGAATCTGCACTCCAAGGTCTCTGTTTTCAGCAACACTCCCCAGGACCTTACCATTAAGTGTATAAGTCTTGCTAAGATTTGCTTTCCCAAAATTCAGCACCTTGCATTTATCTGAATTAAACTCTATCTGCCACTTTTCAGCCCATTAGCCCATCTGTTCAAGATCCTGTTGTAATCTGATGTAACCTTCTTTACTGTCACCAATTTTGGTGTCATCTGCAAACTTACTAAATCTGAATCTTATGCTCACATCCAAATCATTTACATAAATGACGAAAAGTAGTGGACCCAGCATCGATCCTTGTGGCATTCCAATGATCGGAGGCCTCCAGTCTGAAAAACAACCCTCCATCACCACACTCTTTCTTCTACCTTTGAGCCAGTTCTGTATCCAAATGGTGAGTTCTCCCTGTATCCATGAGATCTAACCTTGCTAATCAGTCTTCCATGAGGAACCTTGTCAAATGCCTTACTGAAGTCCAAATAGATCATGTCTACCATTCTGCCCTCATCAATTCTCTTTGTTACTTCTTCAAAAAACTCAATAAAGTTTGTGAATCGTGATTTCCCACGCACACAGCCATGTTGACTATCCCGAATCAGTCCTTGCCTTTCCAAATACATGTACATCCTGTCCCTCAGGATTCCCTCCAACAACTTGCCCACCACCGAGGTCAGGCTCACTGGTCTATAGTTCCCTGGCTTGTCTTTACCACCCTTCTTAAACAGCGGCAACACGTTAGCCAATCTCTAGTCTTCCGGCAGCTCCCCTGTGACTATCGATGATACAAATATCTCAGCAAGAGGCCCAGCAATCACTTCGCTAGCTTCCCACAGAGTTCTCGGGTACACTTTAGATTAGATTACTGACAGTGTGGAAACAGGCCCTTTGGCCCAACAAGTCCACACCGCCCCACCGAAGCGCAACCCACCCATGCCCCTACATTTACCCCTTACCTAACACTGCGGGCAATTTAGCATGGCCAATTCACCTGACCTGCACATCTTTGGACTGTGGGGGGAAACCGGAGCACCCGGAGGAAACCCACGCAGACACGGGGAGAACGTGCAAACTCCACACAGTCAGTCGCCTGAGGCGGGTATTGACCCCGGGTCTCTGGCGCTGTGAAGCAGCAGTGCTAACCACTGTGCCACCGTGCCGCCCATAGTATTTGGCAAGAACAGGTCCTGGGGATTTGATCAGGTCCTGGGGATTTATCCAGTTTTATGTGTTTCCTCCTCTGTAATATGGACATTTTTTAAGATGTCACCATCTATTTCCCTACAATCTATATCTTCCATGTCCTTTTCCACAGTAAATACTGATGTAAAATACTCATTGAGTATCTCCCCCTTTTTCTGTGGCTCCACACAAAGGCTGCCTTGCTGATCTTTGAGGGGACCTATTCTCTCCCTACTTAACCTTTTGTCCTTAATATATTTGTAAAAACCCTTTGGATTCTCCTTAATTCTACTTTCCAAAGCTTTCTCATGTCTCCTTTTTTCCCTCCTGATTTCACTCTTAAGTATACTCCTACTGCCTTCATACTCTTCGAAGATTCACTCGATCTATCCTGTCCATACCTGACATATGCTTCCTTCTTTTTCTTAACCAAACACTCAATTTCTTTAGTCATCCAGCATTCCTTACCACCCACCAACTTTTCCTTTCGCCCTAACAGGAATATACTTTCTCTGGATTCTCGTTATCTCATTTTTGAAGGCATCCCATTTTCCAGCCGTCCCTTTACCTGCGAACATCTGCCCCCAATTAGCTTTTGAAAGTTCTTGCCAAATACTATCAAAATTGGCCTTTCTCCAATTTAGAACTTCAACTTTAGATCTGGTCTATCCTTTTCCATCTATTTTAAATCTAATAGAATTATGGTCACTGGCCCCAAAGTGCTCCCCCACTGACACCTCAGTCACCTGCCCTGCCTTATTTCCCAAATTAAGTCGTGTTTTGCACCTTCTCTTGTAGGTACATCCACATACTGAATCAGAAAGTTTCTTGTACACACTTAACAAATTCCTCTCCATTTAAACTCTTAACACCATGGCAGTTCCAGTCTATGTTTGGAAAGTTAAAATCCCCTACCATAACTACCCTATTATTCTTACAGATAGCTGAGATCTCCTTACAAGTTTGTTTCTCAATTTCCCGCTGACTATTAGGGGGTCTATAATACAATCCCAATAAGGTGATCATCCCTTTCTTATTTCTCAGTTCCACCCAAATACCCTCCCTGGATGTATTTCCAGGAATATCCTCCCTCAGTACAGTTGTAATGCTATCCCTTATCAAAAAAAACACTTCCCCTCCTCTCTTGCCTGCCTTTCTATCCTTCCTGTAGCATTTGTATCCTGGATCATTCAGCTGCCAGTCCTGTCCATCCCTGAACCATGTTTCTGTAATTGCTATGATATCCCAGTCCGATGTTCCTAGCCATGCCCTGAGTTCATTTGCCTTCCCTGTTTGGCCCCTTGCGTTGAAATAAATTCAGTTTAATTTATCAGCCCTACTCGTTCTATGCTTTGTCCCTGCCTGCCCTGACTATTGGACAGATGATGGAGCCAAATAACCGAAGAAGGTTGTACTCACAGGATCTTGGAACAAGAATTCTATGCGACAGATAAATACCTCATATATAGATATATATATATATATATATATATATATAGATATAAAAATAGGCAGATTAGTGAAATGGCTGGCATTAAAACCTGGAGGGATGTTGGGTGGTCAGCAGTTTAATGGGCAAATGCTTGAGGAAGCAGGAAGTGGGAATCATGGGCAACATGAGCTCAGAGAGGGCATGGAGGAAATAGGATAAAGATAAAAATGCAGGACTGGAGCAGGTGAATTCTTTTGGAAGGATTTTGGCCCTGCAGACAAGGGGAAGGAAGAAAGTGAGGCAGCTGCTTGGATGGCCTCAATTTTTGTGGAAAGGAATCTGTGCAATTGTTGGAAATGAAGAAATGGGGATTGGGATTTTCAGATGATTTTCAATAAACAAATAGAGTTGGAGTTTTCTTTGAATTCCAGGAGGATGCCAGAATTGTGAGTATTAATGGAAGATGGTACCAGAATGTGGGCGGCACAGTGGCACAGTGGTTAGCACTGCTGCCTCACAGTGCCTGAGACCCGGGTTCAATTCCCGCCTCAGGCGACTGACTGTGTGGAGTTTGCACGTTCTCCCTGTGTCTGCGTGGGTTTCCTCCGGGTGCTCCGGTTTCCTCCCACAGTCCAAAAGATGTGCAGGGTCAGGTGAATTGGCCATACTAAATTGCCCGTAGTGTTAGTTAAGGGGTAAATGTAGGGGTATGGGTGGGTTTCGCTTCGGCGGGTCGGTGTGGACTTGTTGGGCCGAAGGGCCTGTTTCCACACTGTAATGTAATCTAATCTAATCTAATCTGGGGTGCTTTTTGTAGTCTATCCAAATCTGACAGTGAATGTTTAAACCTGTTCTCTGTAACATCTATTCAAGTCTACTTTCCTTTGAGTTGAGAGTCATATTGATAAATGGCTGATGTTTGAACTGATTGGAAGCCAAATGTCCTGAATTTCATGATGGCCAAAAGCACAAGAGTTGTAATTTTGAAAGTTTGGCAATAAGTGAACTGTTCGGATGGCTTTTTTCATCCCTGTCCACATAGAGGTCAGGTTGGGGAGGAGTGGGAGTTGGTGCAGGAAGAATGTGGGAGGTGAGTGATTGGACCAAATAAAAAGTGTTGGCCTTATCTGTGGCCATTGCAATGCGTGGCTGGGTCATGAGAGATGGCAACATTCAGGGAGTGCTGGTGGATGTGGGTTGGGGAATTTAAATGGTCAAAAAGATGTAAAATGGATAAAAGTGCAATAACCTCAGGTCAGAGAGAATATAATGTGTTGAGATGGAAGCTGACCACACCATGCATGTCCGAAGCATGTTTAGTGAACTATGAATTTATTTTAGCTTATCTATTCTTTTTTAGTTACGAGTGAGTGCTCTAATGTAATAATAACCAATAGCAAACCTTTAGCCTAAAGCATAATCTAAAGTTAGTCCCTTAAATTTCCATGACTAAAAAATACAAACTAAAAATTACTGTACAATCATTAGGTAAAATACAGAAACAAAGATTAAAAGTAGATATGGATAAAAGTAGATAATGAGCTAAAAGTAAAATCAGACCTTTTTTATTGAAGACCTATTACTTGTTTCTAGATTCTCTTTCTGACGATGAAGAGATTACACACATGCAGATAGAATTCAACAACGTCGAATCCCTTCTGTATTTAATAATAGGGGCCATGGAGTGAGGGTGGTGGGCAGAATTGTTTGTACAGGTAGAGCCAGCTTTTTTAAAGTGTGACATTTTCTTGTTCCTCAGAGGTTCTGCAGTTATGGCATTTGTAGACAGCCTGGACTCTTTTCACAGAACCATAGTTAAATTCCGAAAGCCTTTCTCTCTTGAGCTAAGAACAGTCTCTCCGACTTTGTTTCATAGACCTTGCTGTACTCCTTTAAAAGGAAGTACCATTCAGTCTTATGCAAAATGAACATAATATGGCTGCTATTATGGTTCCATAAAACAATGTCAATTATGCTGGAATTCCCTTTGCCAATTCTTCTAGTCCCCGTTCATATTTTAGCCTCAAAATCTTTAAATTTGCAGACCTTTAAAAAGGGTTCATTATGTTATCTAAGGGTTACTTGAATTATAAATGGCTCCCTTTATGTTGGATGTTGAGACAATATACAGCCGCTTGCCTTTTTTGGCTGTGGGAAATCAACACGTGACTCCTTGCAACCATTTTTAGGTACAGTGTCTATTTTCAGAAAGTCTGATTAGCCTTATTATGTAATATATACAATTGTAACTACACAGTCAAAACACTGGTGCTGTGTTTTATATTCCTGTCCCAATTTAACTTTTCGCAACCTTTTGAGGATTACCCCTACCCTTCTTTTCTTCATTGATTTCACAATTTATATCATTCAGAATTTGCCTGGCTGAATGACCTGTTTCCGTTCAACTAACAATAACAGCTCATATTTAAGAATGTGCACATGTGCTTCACATAGACACAATCAGTTAAACATGTCTTGAGATGATCTTGTCATCAAGTGAGAATCAAATTCACAGAAATGCCCTCTTTTCAAAGAGGATGCAAATGTAAACTCCAAATGAAACAAAAAAAAGTATCAAATGGCAATGTTATTCTGGCTAGTAACAATGTGCTCAGTTGCTCTAGCCACAGAATGCATTCAGCCTACTGATGGATACTGTATGCATGGTCTGCCTGTCTGCTGTCAATTCTATAGCATATAAGTCACTATTAACTTGCTTTAATTGAATAGTTAACGTTTTTGGAACTCTATTGCCCTCTGCTGGATATTTCATTGAGAGATATTTGGATCAGGCTCGCCTATTGTTTGTTGGAACACAGTCTTGGAACACATATTAAAATAGCTATGTGAGGGAGCCACAAGGAGGGTGAGGAACTGTTTGTTTCCTTGAAAGGTTGAGGAAATGCCTTCAGTGAATGCAATGACAAAAAAAAAAGTGAGCGAATGAATTTGTTGGACGAGTAAATTAAAATGGAAAGTTACAACAGGAGTTAAAAATTCTCCAATAGCTTCCAGTTTACATGTTTTTTCTTCCCAAAGCTTTGGATATTTTATGTGTTAATAATTACAAAAAACGTGGACTGAAAAGCAAATAACATTGAGATTTTACATCTAGAAAGGGAGTGCAGTTAATCTCACCACAATCTTGGCTGAAAAATGATAACATATCTTGCCATTAATATTGTGGAGGAGAAATCATTGAAGTATTGTGCACGGTCATCCTGTGCATAAAATGATACATTGGCTCTAAGTGACATTTGGACAATCTTATTAGTCCAACTGTGCTAGCTTTTAGGATCTAATCTGACTGGTGCTATCTTTAATCTCTGTCGGAATGGTGGCTGATTGCAGACTCAGTCAGCAAATTAACCATCATAGAAAACTGGAGAAAAATCAGAGTCTGAAAAGAAATAAAAAGGCTGTGACAGAGGGGATAGTGGGATAACAAAATGTTTCATGGTGCAAGACCACAATGAATGTTCATGAGAAAAGTAGTGAAGCAGAAAATCTGCAGAGGAAGGTAGGAATATCAGGATCCTGAATAACTGGCATTCAAAAGCTAAGAAAAGGTAAATAAAAAGGGGAAAATAAATAAAGGAAAAGAAAACCAAGTGGTGATAGAGGTTACAATCTAAGTTTATTGAACAAACTATTGAGTCCAAAAGACTGTGAAAGGCCTTATGTATCCCTTGTCTTTTATTTAGATGTTTGACATCACTGAATATAACAGCAGGAAAGATAAAACAACCACATGTAAACATCTGGAACAACAGTCAGTAGCTTCAACAATATAACTGTTTTGCAGACTTCCTGCAATGATATATTTTGGAGAGATGTCTTTATCAACATAACAGTTCTGCAGACACATACAAAGATATAGGTTTCATTTGGAGGCTCACTATTGAGGTTAACCTAGTATGGCGCCAAAACATCTGAAAATGAATCTTCCAGCTCTGCGAGCAAACCTACATCCAGAACCTCAACCTGTGTTACAAATCTTCTCAAAACTCAATAAGTTTGAACAATTTAATGGTCTCTTAATTGCCTTGTAAAGGAAATTAGTCCCATCCATGTACTGGAGCTGTGGGATCAGAGACTGTCAGAATTAGATCGCTTCCTACACCTAGAGATACAAAAGGCAGACTCAGAGAATCAGACACATAGATACTCCAGTTATTGCTGATGAACAAACAGAGGATTTTTCGGCCCCATGAAGTTGTAATCTCTTTGATATGGGCAGTTGATGGCCCTCTGCCAATAGAATCTTCATAACACAACAAACTATGGTGTGTCACCATCTTGGGATCCTGAGTCTCAGATTTTGTGAGAATCATGGTATATCGGCATAGAAGCATTATTTAAAAGGGTGTTTTGCAGGTAAATCCTCACATATTGAGATTTCATCTCATCAGTTTATGCCAATTCAACTAGCTAACAAAATCAAAATCAGTTATTAAAAAGCATACAAAACAAACTGCAAGACCCTATAACCTGTTTCAGGTCAATACAGCATTTGGAGCTTTGCAACAGTGACTGATGACTTCCCAGAACTTTTATAAAAATATCTTCAACAAACTGGGGTTAGATGTGGGCATTGCTAGCAAGGTCAGCCCTTGTTGCCCATCCCCACTGGCCCTTGAGAAAGAAAATGGTGGTAAGCCACTTTCTTGCACCACTGCCGACAATTTACTGGTTGACCAATGGTGTTGTTGGGATGGGAGTTCCAGGATTTCAGTCCTGGAGTGACGGTATGGTTTAAGTCAGAATGGCGTGTAGCTGTGAGGGGAAGCTACAGGTGGTGATGGTCCCCTGTATCTCATGCCAGCTAGATGGGGAAAGTGGTGTTGAGGGAGGCTTGACCCATTGTTGCATCATCTATTGTAGACACTATACCCCTGTGTGAGAGTAGTGGCACATGTTGGACGTTAATATGCGTCTTTGAGGAGCATGCGTGGTTAGTGCCCATGCAGCGTGTCCTGGGGTGTTGGTACCCAGTGTCCTTTGGAGCAAGAGATGAGCTGAAATTGTCACAGACCTGCTCTGACTTCAAGAGTTCTTGATGTCTAGTTTTTTATGGCAGATGTTACAATAGAAAGCAACATTAATGAGAGGAGTTGTGGCGTTAATAGAGTCAGAATGCAATAAGGACGTTTAACCAGTAATTCACCACTGCTTCACATAAATCATGCCTCAATGCCCAGAATGTAATTAAAAGATACAGCGGGTAGTTAAAAGATACAACGAGTTTTTCCCCAACTTCAAGATAAGCCTCGTTGGACTTTTCACATGATTCTGCTACATTTCTCACCATAGTCCATGTTGTTTAGACCTCTATAAAATTCCATCCAAAGAGTCTATTTGCTTTCTAATTGACATGCATAGATGTTGTGCTTGGGGCTGCACATTTCTGGTGACTAGTTGTGGGAATATGTTGACTAGGTGTTTGGAGGCAAGAGATCATTTCTGGAATATCCAGAAACATTTTTAACTTGAATTGACAACCTCAGCCCAAGATAAGTATAGTGTACTGCCATTGCTGTCTGAACTTCTGAATTCACAAATCTCCCTTGTGGATAGTCAGTTATTCACCATGTTAAATTTTATTTAATTGTAGAGCAGTTCACTTCTTAAAAAGAAGTAAAATTATGTAAATGGAATAGACAATGGAAACTTTGTGGGTGCAGGAATGTCTACTATTCACAACATCATACAACAGCTCATTTGTTCCTTGTCAATGAGCTGTTGTTTTCATGCATGTATCATTTCTTTGATTGTGTTTGGTGCCAGTTAAGATGTCATTGCTGGATAATGGTATTTCAGCCAGTGCCCAGAGTTAAACACACTGCAGCTATGAGTGCATACAGTGCCTGCTTCAACACTAGCGAGGCACTTCATGATCCAACAATTTGCAAGATAAGGAAATCTCTCATAACCTCTCTCCTTGCTCTCTAGAGAAGTTGTGATGTATGCTTGCCATCAGATTAGCTTTATTATCTGGTGTCACCATCCTTTTATTAACCCTTTTTACATATGAAGTTACAATATGTATAACATGGTATTGAAAGAGCCAACATATGTTTGTTACAGCTCACTAATATTTTATTCAGAGATACTTCACTGTTTGGGAAAACATTAGGCTATTCAGTTTCAATGAATGCCATGCTTCCAGCTGAGCAGCATGCTCTAAGCAACCCTGTTAAGATGGAGTCTGAGATTTTCATATCCTCACGTTACATTCTATGATTCAATGATGATATCATGAACATGCCTCTTAAATGTGCACTGATATATTAACTGAGAGACATAACACATGAATGCCAGAAAATATCACCCCTAAACTGCTTTAAATGGTTGTGTACGTGCAAGTGTTACCGTAGACTCATAGAGATTTACAGCATGGAAACAGACCCTTCGGTCCAACTCGTCCATGCTGACCAAATATTCTAAATTAATCTAGTCCCATTTGCTAGCATTTGGCCCATATTCCTCTAAACCTTTCCTATTCATGTATCCATCATGATGCCTTTTAAATAATGCAATTGTACTAGCCTCCACCACTTCCTCTGGCAGCTCATTCCATACACGTGCCACACTCTGTGTGAGAACATTGCCCCTTAGGTCCCTTTTAAATCTTTCCCCTCTCACCGTAAACCTATTGTGATGAAGCTGCTTCTTTAACAAGGTTAAGTCGTCCTTGTTTTTTTTTCAGAGAGGTCATAAAAGACTCAGACTCTGAAAGATCTAAGTTGAAGGGTTTTAGGGCCAGTTTGCCCTCTAGTTCTGGATACCCCCATCCCAGGGAAAAGACTTTATCTATTTATCTTATCCATGCCCCTCATGATTTTATAAACTCTCTAAGGTCATCCCTTCAGGGAAAACAGCCCCAGCCTATTCAACCTCTTCCTACAGCTCAAACCCTCCAATCTTGGCAACATCCTGATTACACAAACAAATGAAACACAGTTTATAGGGTTAACAATTCAAATGTTAATGGAATATTTTGGAAGTTTGGGAACTTGTCCTGATCTGGTGATCATATGTCTCTCTGGAGAAGTATGTCTTTTATTCTCCTCGAAATTTGGAGGAGAATGACCTATGTTATGAAATCCATAGGCAATTGTTAATGAGCAAGGCCATTCACATTTGTCTTCTGAACATATTGTTGTGCTGGGGATAGTCACCACTGTGGTAGTTTTTTTAAAACAAAGTTATCTGTATGCTCCCACTGGTCACCTAATGTCTCTGCGCAACTTATATTGCTCCTCAGGCCCAACTGCTGCATCAATCATCACAGCTCCTATTAAATCCTTGATTACAATCATCAGCTTTTATTTTCATATCTTTATTCATTATTTCATTCAGATGAAGTCTTTTTAAATATTTGGAGTGTAGTAACATCTTAGATGTGATAATTAATACCCAACATTTCAATTTATTTCAAGGATCCCTTATGAATGGTGCTTAAGCACAAATGTCTTCATTATCTAATCAAATAAACTTGACAAATTCCACAGTTCTCCCTTTACCTGTATCACTTTTTTTTCATGGTTTTAAAACCAGTTTCTTCATAGAGTATGTGTCAGTGCCTCATCATTTAAACTTGCTCTTCAAAGCAAATAATTGAAAATTGAGAGCATCTGCACCCTCCCCACTTGATCCTAATGTTTGGGTGGTGGTCAAATCATCCAATCGCATTCTCTTAACATTTCTTGATCAAGGGTACACAAGTCTCTAAGAGAAAGCTGTGAATTAATTTGCTCTATCTACACAAGCTTCCTTTGAAATATTCCATTTAGCTATTCCAAGGTGGTTTATTCACGTTCAAGTTCATTTTCCTGTCACTATCTTGCTAAATTATTCTCACAATATTCTAAAAGGAAATCAAACATTTCTACTTAATCACAAACACTAACCATCTTAGAACATAGAACATAGAAAAATACAGCGCAGTACAGGCCCTTTGGCTCTCGATGTTGCGCCGATCCAAGCCCACCTAACCTACACTAGCCCACTATCCTCCATATGCCTATCCAATGCCCGTTTAAATGCCCATAAAGAGGGAGAGTCCACCACTGCTACTGGCAGGGCATTCCATGAACTCACGACTCGCTGAGTAAAGAATCTACCCCTAACATCTGTCCTATACCTATCACCCCTTAATTTAAAGCTATGCCCCCTCGTAATAGCTGACTCCATACGTGGAAAAAGGTTCTCATGGTCAACCCTATCTAAACCCCTAATCATCTTGTACACCACTATCAAGTCACCCCTTCTTTGTTAACTTTTTTTTTGCAATTGGGTATCTCAGGTTTCCTAAAGTAAAAGTAAATAGCTAAATTTCTTTGCACATTTCACTTTTCAAAATATTCTAGATTCACATAATATGCTCCCTATTGAACTTGTCACCTTTCTCAGACTACTGATGTGTATATTCATTCTTGCGGCTAACATATACTGGTTAAAGAACTATAACTAATGCAACACCTTTAGCTCAACCTCCTTTTGTCAATTCTTATTGGGGTGCAGTGATTTAACAAAGTTCTACACAAATGGTCCTACAATAATTAAATAATCCCACTGATCTGTTCATAGATCTTGACAGTTTTAATGTGTCTTTAGACTGCAGGAAATTTCCCTTTTACTTTGGCTGACTTTTAACTTCAGTTGCTCGAGGATATACAGTAAAGCCCTATGTATTGCTTAATGGCTTCGAAGGCAATCAAAAGATTATTCATATATTAGATCACTGCACTGCTTCAATGACTTCATACGATTTTTCCAGCTGTGCTTGAAATAGTAAATTGTATAAAATGAGTTATCAATCCTATTTTCAGAAATGGTTATCAATTAACCCTATCTATTAACCCTATCTATACCCCTCATGATTTTACGTCACCTCTTAACCTCTTGTGAAAAACATCCTTGACTACCCTGCTGTTGTTTATAACTCAAACCTTGCATAGCCAGCAACATTTTGATAAATTAAAATCAAAGAAACCTTCTGATAATTTTTAAACTGACTTTTTAAATTTTCATAGGCCATTCTTGGATTTTCCAATTTGTTTCCTTTTGTCTCAAAACCCTTTCAGTATTTCCAAGATAACCTTCACAATAGAAGCATATATCTTGTACCTTTACATTTTCTATATTTTCTTTTAGATGTTTTTCAAAATGGAGTTCAATTAAATGTTTACCAAACTAGTTAATCCATGTTTTGAGAACAAACCAACAACAGCACTTTTATATATTTAGAATATTTCTTATCCCAAATTTGAAATTCAAATTAATTGTCTTCCAAAATGAAATTATCTCTTTGAGATAATGACTTGAGCTTGTACAACATAAAAACTTATTTTCCAGTTAAAATTGAAAAATATAGTTCATACTATTTCCAGAAATTTGAACAGATGTTTTGTGAACAATATCCTAATTTTTGTTGACTTCTTTCTAACTATAGGGTATGTTACCACCTTCTTGTACTATGGTGCAGTGGCCACTTAATATTCATTATAAGGAGGGTGAATGTCTTCTCTCCATTTTTTCAACTATTGCTACCTTATCCTCACTGACACCAGCTACAGCCACTAACTTGCAATCTCATGATATATTAACTCTCTTCTGCATTATGGAAAGCTAAAATAATGATAATTTTATTCTCTTTTGCTTTTAGTTGCATCCCATTTCCTGGAACTACTAGTGTTACTAGTTATTATACAAGGACCATAGGGTTAATGACTCCAAATGTAGGGTGATTGTGGGTGGTATTTTATCATATTGGGTGGCTCCCCCACTCTGTGCTCAATATATTTGCTACAAGCTGTAGCCATCTGCCATTCCCTTCCCAAGCATTTATCTAACTAGTTGTAAATATTGATTAGTGACTATATTATTCAATTCTGCTCTCAGTCCCTGTGTTAACCCATCAACCAGCTTTTCTGCTCAGCATTTTCATAACTAATTTTGCTTGTCATTCTGTTATGAATATCATGATGGAGCTCCCTGCTCAATTTTCAAAGTCATAATCTTTTCCTTTTTCTTTCCACCAAGCATTCTCCAGCCTGGCCATATGCAGTCAATTCTCAAATCTTCACAGCTCTTATAGCTTGTATAAGAAATGTTCCCTTGCCTGTGCCTGCATAGCTTTCCAGAACTTTCCCCAGCCCCAGTACAGTTATTCCAGTGTGGATATGGACTACTCTGTCCCTCGCCTCACAACGGTTAGTCCTATGCTAGTCTGGGCCAGTCCCAGTGCAGTTTGTCCCAAGCAGATTTGGCTTCTTTCATTCCCTTAGCCCCAGTTTGGATTGTCCAGTCCGTATTTTGCGTAGCCCTCATGGGCTTCCCTTGGCACATCCTATCCCAAGTACTCCTTCAGATTCTTATAATACTCAACCAGATTGTTGCCAGCCTTACTGCAATAATTACTGGTGTAAATAAAATATGCTCACCTTCTTTCTAGAGTCTTTCTGATGATCCAGTACAAAACCCTACATATGATGTGAATTGCTGTAGTAGATTATTTTACAAAATATTTTCAGGAACCTCAAGGTACAATTCGATGATTGCTTATTGAGCCAAGATTGGGAGAGTTCACTCCAGAAAGGATTCCAAGGTATTACTTTAACTCAATGAGGCTTTATCAGAAAGCTGAGTCTAGATTAGAGTAGTGCTGGAAAAGCACAGCAGGTCAGGCAGCATCCAAGGAGCAGGAAAATCGACGTTTCGGGAAGCTCTCCACTCTGCAGGCACTCTGCCTCTATTCCTGATAAAGGGCTTTTGCCCGAAACGTCGATTTTCCTGCTACTCGGATGCTGCCTGACCTGCTGTGCTTTTCCAGCACCACTCTAATCCAGCATCTGCAGTCCTTGTTTTTACCTTTATCAGAAAGTTGTATATTATGAGACATGAAGGCAGCACATCACTCGAATTACAAAAAAGTCTATTTTTGACAAATACCTTTTTTCACATATTCCAAATCCGGCAAGGCACCTGTTACCTTAGTCTCACCATTCCCTATCTTCCTGGGTGCTATCCCACCTCTTCTCCGAAGCCTGTGCTTCGTTCCTATCCTTGACGAAATCTCATTGCTTTGTCTTTCTGGGCATGGCATGCGGTCATCCTGTCACTCCATTCCCAAATAAGGTCTTAGGGGTAATGTTGGATTAACACATGGCACTGTTACAGAAACTCTGCTGAGTGCACTTACGCAGTTCAACTAATTTTTCTTTGAACCTGATTACTTTATTGACTCAAATAAATGAGGATTAATCTTAAATGACTACAATGATTATTGTTTATGAAGTTAATTAACTCTCTACCTCATTCTATTCTAGGCTGAAGCTTCATGTGGATTTACAGGTAAACTCATGTCATTCCCAAAATTCCTCCAAACATAGCACATTGTCCATTGGTGTTACATGAAAATTTAGTAAGGCAGTGCAAAAATCTTAGTTTGTTGCTCGATACATGGCGATTACTAATTTGATAGTGTGCAGTATATGTTCAGCTAGATCATTTAAGCCTGGATAATGGGATTATGATGTGATATGGGTCATTCCTGACTTAGTACAAGTATCTTTAAATTGCTGCCAGTGAACTGTTGTCATGCACCATCAGTTCTGAAACAGTGAACTGACTGAAAACAGCAGTCATTGTGTCAAAGATGGTTACCCTCATTGTGCTGCAAAGTTGTCAAGCAATGAAACGTTTAGAGAAATAATCTTTCACAACAATGTAATGTAACCAATGCATTGTGAATAGGTCTGTTGCTAACTTTCACCCACTGAGTGCAAGCAATATCATTTGGATGGAAAGGTCCCTCCCCTGCTGAAATTGGTACTTTTGATATAATTTACAAGTTGTTGAATATCGTGATTTATCCTGGTTAATATGAAGATTTAAGTCTAGTTACTGATGTGTTTGACACCTATATAATCCTCGGTTTTGCCCGGGGCATGATATCCCAGAGGAGAAAGTGAGGTCTGCAGATGCTGGAGATCAAAGTTGAAACTTTATTGCTGGAACAGCACAGCAGGTCAGGCAGCATCCAGGGAACAGGAGATTCGACGTTTCGGGCACAGGCCCTTCTTCAGGAATGAGCAGAGAGTGTTCAGCAGGAGAAGATAAAAGGATTTTATATGATATCCCAGAGTAATGTTTTCAGTGTCAGGAATTGCTTGCCCTTGAAAATGCCTTGTTGTGATATATCAAATTTATCTCTGTATAGTAATGATGAAAGAATATTCTCAAGTATTTCTTTACGACCATCAGTCCATCCTTAATAACAGTCTTTGCATTTATGGAGTTGCTCATCTTTGGCAGTTACCGATTGTAACTGTTTACATTGGCTCAGGCCAAAGTATAACAGTTTAATCTTGTCAGAATCTTCAATTTCAACTAATTTCATTGCAACACATGTGGTCTCTTCCACCACAGTGAATGCACTTTAAATCTCATGAATTATGACCAAGCAACAATATGTGCCTACTCATTATTATGCCTGCTGGACAACTGATCTCTGTCAGATGGAAGATTTTGAGATATAAAATGTGAACCTGCCAATGCATAGAATTGTTGATCCATTATACATTGTGTGATGGTCTCTCTTAGATTGTAACCATGAAGTACCACTAGCTTAGGTTCCTTTTATGAGTTGGAACAGCCTCTCCCTATTAAGTCTGCTCATGATTTTGAAAACCTCTATAAAACTTCCTCCAAGCCTTCTTCTCTCCATGGAAAACAGTCCTTTCTTTAATTCATCCTTGTAACTAAAGTTTCTCATTCCTGAAACCATTCTTGTAAATTTCTTCTGTACTATCTGCAATGCATTCACATTTTTCCTATAATGTGGTGTCCACAACAATACACAGTTTCAGCTGAGGTCTACTAAATATTTTCAACAAATACAAGTTCACTTCCTTGCTCTTCTACTTTATGCCCCTGTATGCTTAATTAACAACCAACTATCCTGCCACTTTCAATGGCCTATGAACATATACGCTGCGATCTTTCTGCCCCCATACCTCTTTTAAAATGGTACCCCCTATTTTATATTGCCTTTCAATGTTCTTCCTCCCAAAGTGCATCACCTTACATTTCTCTGCATTGAACCTTATCTGCCATCTTTCCACACACTCCACCAACTTGTCAATATCCTTTTGGATTTTCATATTATCTTCCTTGCAGTTTACAAAGCTTCCAAGTTTCATGTCATCCATAAATTATGGAATTGTCTATTGCACATCAAAATCTGCATTATCAATATTTATCAAGTAAAACAGGTGTCTCAATACCATCCTCTGGCGAACTCTACTTTCAACTTCCTCTAGCTCAGAAAATATCTATTGACCACTACTTTGTTTCCAATTATTCAGCTAATTTTGCACATATGTTGCTACAGTCCCGTTTATACCCTGACCTATAATTTTCCCCACAAGTCTATTGAGTGGCATTCTATCAAATGCCTTCTGGAAATCCATGTACATTACATCAACAACAGATCTCCCATTGACCTTTTCCGCTACTTCGTTAAACGAATTCAGCAGTTATTTAGACATGATTTAGAAATTCATGCTGACTCTTCCTAATTAACCCACTTTTTTCTGAGTTACTGCTAATTCTATCTATAAATCCATGTTAACTCTCCTTGACTGTCAAATAAGACTTTTACACGTTCTGATCTGGAGTTTTGTAACTAAGATGGGTTCTGTAAACAGGGAAAATTCTTACCTTTGTGCACACAGCATGAGAAAAAGAGGCTGCAAAAGTGAGATCCTCACTGGCAGGGTCTGCGTCTGGGCCACAGTTGAGCCCAATGACCCAAGAAGGAAATTGAAGTCAGCGACAGAGGCTCTCAAGAGCTGTGGTGCACTATTTCAAAGATCGATCTTGATGCTGTGTGACTTTGCCCCAATTTAAGAAAAAAAGGCAAAAGCAATCTTCATCCCCACACCTCTCAATCACCAAACATCCTACAGTCCCTTTTTTTGCCTACCTTTGCTGCAATGTCAGCTGCTCCTAACTCAACTCTCGCCCATGGTCCTCCAAGCTTAATTTAGTATTCCTGGCTGGGAGCCAGCATCCATTACTCCTTTGAAACTACTGAGCCCCTACTTGGTTGTAACATCAATGGTTCTCTGAGCTCCACTATCAACTTTACAATGTTTACTTGCACCAAGTTAAAAGAGTTCAAATCCTTATAGTTTCTCCTACTGATACTTTAGATGATCTGGACGTTTGACAGTTTAATTGACTGGTAGTTAAAAAGAAGTTGTTTATCATAGTAGAAAGTAATGAATGATGATTTTTTTAGGCTTTTAATATTACATAACTATTGTTACAGCAAGTAAGTTTGGCCAATGATCATAGAAAGGCCATGAGATGCTCCAGGGAGTGGAAGTGAAAATCCAGGCTCCTGAGAACATCCAATGTCAATAACTGAGTGAGTTCTGAAACTGTTGCCCAGCCAATACTCCCTCCTATCCACAACACTCATTGATTACTGACCTTCTGACAATGGCAGAATTTATCATTTGGTTTACTGTATTTCTACAAGTTATATTCAGAATAATCTGATAAAAAATCTTCATGAAATAATTTTTTGGGCAAATGAAATCTACAATGGTAACCCTATAAGAGATAGATAAAAACTAATGGATGAGTTTGGCATATTTTATTGTAACTTGAGTAACTTGAGAATGCCTAAAAACAAGAAGCAGTTTGATTGTGTTTTGAAGTTAGAATTATAGAAAATCTTCCATAATTGGTGTTTTAATTGCCCATTACAATACTAGAACCAAATAAAAGCCAAGACATTAAAAGGTATGAGGCACATTCTGTTTTGAATATGATGAGGAGGCTCTCGAGAAGCAGAGTGATTGGTGTATGATTTCAATGGCTCCTGGTTGCTATCATATTCACTTATATCTGCATGCATGTACACATCTGCCATTTCCACTCATTTTATTTGCTTCTTAGTGATGTCGGTTTATTTAATTTCTCCAGAGTCTGACTGCCTCTATTGCTCTCTCCATTTATTTTCCTTCTTCTCTACATTGTTTAATCAAAATGTACACTCATCAAGTTCCAAGAATAATATTAATGAGAACAGCTTTCGTGTATTGAAAATGAAGGGATTATCTAATTTATTGGCTGGAGAGGTGAAACTGTTTCCTTTTGCAGGGGAGTAATGTGCGAAGGGACATAGCCTTAAAATTTGAATGAGGCCATTCATGAATGATGGTAGAAAATATTTATTTAAGCAAAGGAATGTGGCAGTATAATCTTAAATGTACCATCCCAAAATTTATTGAAGCTGTGCATCAAATGTAAATTTTAAAGCTGAAGCTAATAGGTTTTAGTTACGGGTAAGATTATATATGTTTCAGGGTATACTTACCTAAATCGCAGTATTAATGTGTTCACCTGAGACCTTAAAGAAAAAGAGAACAAGAGACAATCTAGTGTAGCAATGCAGGAAACATTACTGAGGTTATAAGCAATATCTACTCAAACAGGGTAGTGGGTTTAAGGTCACACTACAGCTCTTGATTTCTAACTCAGCTTAGGCTGCAGGTTAACACTCACTTTCTCAATATCTCTCCAATGCCTTAAGGCACATTCATTCCCAATTAGAACATAGACCAGTACAGCACAGTACAGGCCCTTTGGCCCACAATGTTGTGACGAGCATTTATTTAAATCTAAGATTAAAATAAATCTTAGATTTACCTAACCCACACACACCTCAATTTACTGCTGTCCATGTGCTCCTCCAGAAGTCGCTTAAATGTCCCTAATGTCTCTGAATCTACTACCACTGTTGGCAGTGCATTCCAGGCACCCACCACTCTCTGTAAAGAACCTATCTCTGACATCTCCCCTATAACTTCCTTCAATCACTTTAAAATTATGATCCCTCTTGACAGCCATTCCTTGCTCGGTGAAAACTCTCTGACTATCTACTCTATCTATGCCTCTCATTATCTTGTACACCTCTATCAAATCACCTCTCTGCCTTCTTCTCTCCTGTGTGAAAAGCCCTAGCTTACTCAATCTTTCTTCATCAGACAAGCCCTCCAATTCAGGCAACATCCTGGTAAATCTCCTCTGCACCCTCTCTAACACATCTACTTCCTTCCGATAATAAGGTGACCAGAACTGGATAAGTTAAAATTTTCTCATGTGCGCAATGAGCACTAAAAGTTGTCGCTTATTAATTCTTTCCAAGCTACAACTCACAAAAGGATCAATTAAATAATTACATACTGGCTTAGTCTAGGCAAAGCATCATTAATTGGTTTAAGGGACACATGAACAATCATTAATTGGCTCTTAAGGGTTATAGACATTGACTGGCATCATCTCCCAGTGTAGATCTCGACCCCCGGGAGGGGTCTCTCAGTTCCGCGATCGGTCAAATATCAACAGGAATGCGGTGTGCTTCACCAAGTTTCACACTTTATTTTGACACCGGGCACAGATTTGTCCAGCAACACAGAGGTTAACAGCTTCTGTGTTCCTTGAAGAAACTGCGCTTTTTCACATCGAACAAAGACAATTCTTTTATATGTTTCTTAACAAATAGTACAGCCTTAATTACAGAATAAATCCAATAAAATGTAATAAATGACATAATGATAATTTCTGGAGAACAAAGTTGTTTACTACACATTTATCTCTTCCCATCTGTATTTCAAGGTTAACTAAAATAGTTTGCAATGTCCTATCTAGCTTAGTTAATCCCATGCTGTGAAGGGTCCCATGTTCTGCTATATCTCCAATTCAGTTAGCTCAGCAATGCAGGAATGCAGCCTGAAGCTATTTTGTTATGTTACCTTGTATTAAGAAGCCATTTTGTGGTTAATAAAAGCATGCATTAAATGGTTGCTCCTGACAACAGCATAAATCCAGATTTTAGATCCTTACCAGTATCCCCTGACTGATTGCTTAAGTAATCAATGATCAATGGGTCTATCTTCTTCATTAAGTTTTATATATACTACTTTACTAAGGTAAGGGCATAGTTTGAAAGATTTGCCTTTTTATTAGAGAAAACAAAAGGCATATGCATTTTGGACCAAATGATTGATATCCTTCAGCTTGTGATTCAATGCCACCTAATTTGGCCAAGTTTCAATTAAATCAGACACTTACTTATTTCTATTTATTTTTGGTTTCTTTTTCTTTTGTCCATTTGTTTCATTCGATCTTTTGTATATTTTTCTCCCTGCGAGTCTTTTGTTCTAATTGCTTTTGTTGTTGAATGCTTAGAAACAGTTTGTTACCTTAAAGAAAAAAATTAATACAGAAGATATTATATATTAAGGACAAAGGGGTAACTAGGGAGAGAATAGGGCCCCTCAAAGATCAGCAAGGTGGTCTTTGTGTGGAGCCCCAGATAATGGGGGAGATACTAAATGAATATTTTGCATCAGTATTTACTGTGGAAAAGGATATGGAAGATATAGACTGTAGGGAAATAAATGGTGACATCTTGCAAAATGGCCAGATTACAGAGGAGGAAGTGCTGGATGTCTTAAAATGGTTAAACATGGATAAATCCCCAGGACCTGATCAGGTGTACCCAAGAACTCTGTGGGAAGCTAGAGAAGTGATTGCTGGGCCTCTTACTGAGATATTCGTATCTTCAATCGTCACAGGGAGGTGCCGGAAGACTGGAGGTTGGCAAATGTGGTGCCACTGTTTAAGAAGGGTGGTAAGGACAAGCCATGGAACTATAGACCAGTGAGCCTGACTTCGGTGGTGGGCAAGTTGTTGGAGGGAATCCTGAGGGACAGGATGTACATGTATTTGGAAAGGCAAGGACTGATTCGGGATAGTCAACATGGTTTTGTGCGTGGGAAATCATGTCTCACAAACTTGATTGAGTTTTTTGAAGAAGTAACAAAGAAGATTGATGAGGGCAGAGCAGTAGGTGTGATCTGTATGGACTTCAGTAAGGCGTTCGACTAGGTTCCCCAAGGGAGACTGATTAGCAAGGTTAGATCTCATGGAATACAGGGAGAACTAGCCATTTGGATACAGAACTGGCTCAAAGGTAGAAGACAGAGGGTGGTGGTGGAGGGTTGTTTTTCAGACTGGAGGCCTGTGACCAGTGGAGTGCCACAAGGATCGGTGCTGGGTCCTCTACTTTTTGTCATTTACATAAATGATTTGGATGCGAGCATAAGAGTTACAGTTAGTAAGATTGCAGATGACACCAAAATTGCAGGTGTAGTGGACAGTAAAGAGGGTTACCTTAGATTACAACAGGATCTGGACCAGATGGGCCAATGGGCTGAGAAGTGGCTGATGGAGTTTAATTCAAATAAATGCGAGGTGCTTCATTTTGGGAAAGCAAATCTTAGCAGGACTTATACATTTAATGGTAAGGTCCTAGTGAGTGTTGCTGAACAAAGAGACCTTGGAGGGAAGGTTCATAGCTCCTTGAAAGTGGAGTCGCAAGTAGATAGGATAGTGAAGAAGGCATTTGGTATCCTTTCCTTTATTGGTCAGAATATTGAGTACAGGAGTTGGGAGGTCATGTTGCGGCTGTACAGGACACTGGTTAGGCCACTGTTGGAATACGGCATGCAATTCTGGTCTCCTTCCTTTCGGAAAGATGTTGTGAAACTTGAAAAGGTTCAGAAAAGATTTACAAGGATGTTGCCAGGGTTGGAGGATCTGAGCTACAGGGGAGAGGCTGAACAGGCTGGGGCTGTTTTCCCTGGAGCATCGGAGGCTGAGGGATTACCTTAGAGGTTTACAAAATTATGAGGGGCATGGATAGAATAAATAGACAAAGTCTTTTTCCTGGGGTCAGAGAGTCCAGAACTAGAGGGTATATGTTTCGGGTGAGAGGGGAAAGATATAAAAGAGACCTAAGGGGCAACTTTTTCACGCAGAGGGTGGTCCGTGTATGGAATGAGCTGCCAGAGGATGTGGTGGAGGCTGGTACAATTGCAACATTTCAGAGACATTTGGATGGGTATGTGATTAGGAAGGATTTGGAGGGATATGGGCCGGGTGCTGGCAGGTGGGACTAGGTTGGGTTGGGATATCTGGTCGGCATGGATGGGTTGGACTGAAGGGTCTGTTTCCATGCTGTACATCTCTATGACTCTATGACTCTAATCTCCACAAACAGTTTTAAAGCGTAACATATTCTACAATTACCAATTTAAACACATTGTTCCAACGTTATCTCTAATATCAAGTTTGATTCAGTCAATTGCTCCACTTCTAACACACCAATGCATGGGCACAACTGTGCATGATTCCCCTTGAGCTAGGGGCTTACCATTTCTGTGAATGACTGTTGTGGTGCAGTGGTAATAACCCTAATTCTGAGCAAGGAGGCCTAGGTTTTAATCCCAACTGCTCCAGATGTATGTAGACAGATGTATGTATGTATGTATGTATGTAATAACATCTCTGAACATGTTGATTGGAAAATTTCTATACCATCTCTGTCTTTTTAAACTTGCAAGTCTGCTTCTGAAAATAAGTTGATGTCTGAAAGCTATAAGTTTAAACACTAGTTTATTGTCTTTACCATTTTCACAATCCCATGGTGAATTTTGTTGTCAATTGAAGCTAAAGCAGAATTATGTATGTATTATGTACATATAAGTTAGCTCGCTGAGCTGGACGGTTTGTTTTCAGATGTTTCATCACCATGACTAGGTAACCTTCCAGCTCAGCGAGCTAATTTACACACTTATCATCAACCTGAGCTATAAATCTTCTCAAAAATTGCTAGAATTACATGATGTCACAGTATGAAGATCTGCATTGGCTACACTTAAGCAGAATATAATGTTAATCAATGGATATAATTATATGATTATAACTAAATTAAGTTAATCATAAAGTATTAATTTCACTATTAATCCTACAGTTTCTAAGAGTTACAGGAAGACGGTGGGTGGCTGGAGTTAACATATAGTTTCAGTCACAATCTAATTAAATGACAGAAGAGATGAGGGAATAAATGTCTCCTGCTATTCCTGTGAAAGTAAGCATATCCATTGTGAATACATTTCTACTCCAAGGGTTTATAGTTAGAAATATTGTTTTTATGGAAGTAAAACTGAATGATACTCTGGGCATGATACAGAAGCATTTAAAATTCCAATTTAAGATCCACAGCATCCCATAAACAGAATCTGAAAATGGTATCAGGTAATTAACTGTCCTATACACTGATACTGCAGCTGCCATCATCTTAATTTGGAGATGCCGGTGTTGGACTGGGGTGTACAAAGTTAAAAATCACACAACACCAGGTTATAGTCCAACAGGTTTAATTGGAAGCACACTAGCTTTCGGAGCGATGCTCCTTCATCAGGTGATTGTAATTGGAAGCACGCTAGCTTTCGGAGCGACGCTCCTTCATCAGGTGACAATCACCTGATGAAGGAGCGTCGCTCCGAAAGCTAGTGTGCTTCCAATTAAACCTGTTGGACTATAACCTGGTGTTGTGTGATTTTTAGCCATCATCTTAGACATCCCAAAGCATTTTACATATAGCCAAGGGTATATTTCTATAAAGTGTGTTGATACGTTTTTAATGTAGGAACTGAGACACCCAATTTGTTCACTACAAGGTCCTACAAACATTAATGAGGTAATGATCAGATAATTCATATTTTTTAAACGTTGATTGAGGGAATAATATTAGCAAAGATACTCTGGAAGAAATTTCCTGTTCCTCTTTTAATAGTACTGTACAAGCAGATCCAATTATTTGTGAAGACAGAGCTTTGGTTTAATGAGTCCTGAGCACTTCCTTAGTCCTGGCACAGGAGTGTCAGCCTAGATTTTGTGCTCTCATCTCTAGGCTTATGAATGTTTCCTTGATTGCGTCCATCTTGGACAGGATCTTAAGGTGGGTGGCTGAACCATTTGCCTGTTTTTGGAGGGAGACCACTTTTAACATGATGTTCACAGAATCCTAGTTATGAATTTAAGATTCACAGAGTTATCACCAAATAGACTTCACTCCTTTGCAATGGCGTGGAATGCTCTTACCAGCTCAACAAGACAATTTAGAAGATGACCAGACTTTCTTTCCAACTTCTTTGGGATTGCCACCCCACCCCAAGTTTCTGCAATCCACCTGGTGTTGTTTTCCAAATTTCCAATTAAGAAACTGACCAATGATAGCACAATAGGCTGTAGGGCCACTAAACTTCCAGGATAGTCCTACGTTAGTGTGAGCACCAATCATCCATTGTAACTGCAAAATCTGGACCATGCTTGAAACATGAACATTTATGTCACACTTTCTGACTCTGAACTAGAAGTGTATGAAAGCAAATGTTTGAGAGGCAGAAGGAGAGACAATAGCTGCATGAAGTCTTCCATGGCAGTGATAACAGGGATTACTGAAGAAGAGTGAGAACAGACTCACGTAAACACTAGCACAGTTCAGTTAAGCTGAATGTTTCTGTGGTATATTGTCCATGAGCAAGATTATCCTCTCTCTTGAGGGAGAATGAAGTGAAAAGAATGGGACAAGTTAACTCTGGAAAGAAACTTACTCTCTTCACACAATGTCACTAATTAAGTTCTAGACCTGAAAGTCCATGGCTACCCTCTCAAACCAGCACCGATTGAGGTGCTCAAGTAGTCAATTAATGGATACTTAAAAAAGCTTCAACTCACTACTTCCCTATCACCTGCCTTCCTTGTGGGAAAGAAATGTGGCTAATTCACCAACTGAGAAACCAGGATGGTGCCAATCTGGGGGCAAAGAGCTAGTTCTGAAGATACCAATTAGGCCTTGTCTCCAATTTTACCCATCACTCACCCCATGACAGGAATGTTAAGATGTTCTTGCCATCTCGTGTATGGATTCTCCCAAGGCATAGGCCTCAATTGATACCTTTAGCATCTAGAATATTGTGGGCTTTTGGTTGGCTGGCAGATACTGGGGATGGCCTAAGAAAACAATATTGATGCCTGTGAATCACTGAAAACTCACACATTTACCTGCCAGCTCTTAATGAGTTGATTGGTAGGCAATATTGTGAGCTTTCTCGTTAATGGGGTGGAATGTTACTGGCCACCTAACACACTTGCACTGATAATGAAAGAGAATGGGGATACTTTGCCCTATGTAGATGTGTCAAAAATGAAATGATACAAGTAAATTCAAATGACTTAAAGTGATTGAGTAATGTGTGAGAGCATGTGACACTTATTGTTGCTTACAAAACAATAGCCAATGCATTTGAAAGCAATTTATTGCATCTGCTACTTTGGATTGTTACAGTTGAACAGTAATTTCCTTCTTTTTTCTGATAATAAATACAAAAATCATCAATGAAGAAGACAATAACATTCATCGACTGCTGCCTTTATAAGAATTGCTGTGTGAAAATTGTCCTCTCCATCATTTATCTGTGCCATACTTATCTGCGCAATATTTCAGTCAAGCTGAAGCAATCAACAATCTAAACAAACCCCATTAACAGCCAAAGCATTATTTATTGAGAAACACATTTCTACAAATTTGCTAAATCATTTCAACTACTAACATACTGCAGTGGAATATATTATATTCCATTCCAAAAGGCTTCAGTTTCCAGGCACTACTGAGCAAGAGACATTTCTTGTTTCAAATAGAATGGAGTTGAGAAACCATAGCTAACAGCACTATTCATTATGGTGTCTTTATTTACAAACTTCTTTTTAAACTCATTACTATAGTCTTTCATTAGTGTAATTAGTTGGTCAAAGCCATTCAGTTGTCTGTTGTCAAGAATAGAGCCAGTCAAAAATCAAAGATTGATTTTTTTAGAGCTAATGAACTTGCAAAATAAAAGATTCAAAATACACTTGACTAATAAAGACATGTAGTTGCCTCATGGCATAGTGACAGCCCTGCCTCTGGTCCGAATTTCACTCATGAAGTAATCACAGCTGACCCCAAAAGTGACACCTTGTAGGCCACAAATTACAAAGACTATCCAAGATCTCATAGACAGCAAAAGAGCAGTATGCACTAACTTGCTCTTATTTACAAGGGTGCCTTTCATGGATGACGTAAGACCATAGGGCCATAAGACATAGGAGTGTCAGGCCATTCAGCACATCATGTCCACTCGCCATTCAATCATGACTAATGGGCATTTCAACGCCACTTACCCACACTCTCCCCATATCCCTTAATACCTGCGAGATCGAGAATTTATCAATCTCTGCCTTGAAGACATTTAACATCCTGGCTTCCACTGCACTCCAAAGCAATGAATTCCACATGCTCACCACTCTCTGGCTGAATAAATATCTCCTCATTTCCGTTCTAAATTGATCCGCTCTAATTCTGAGACTGTGCCCACAGGTTCTAGTCTCCCCGCCTAACAGAAACAACTTCCCAGCATCCACCCTTTCTAAATCATGCATTATCTTATAAGCTTCCATTAGATCTCCCCTCAACCATCTAAACTAATGAATACAATTTCAGGATCCTCGGCCGTTCATCATATGCTAGGCCTACCATTCCGGGATCATCCGTGTGAATCTCCGCTGGACACGTTCCTGTGCCAATACGTCCTTCCTGAGGTGTGGGGCCCAAAATTGGACACAGTATTCTAAATGGGGCCTAACTAGAGCTTTATAAAGTCTCAGTAGCACATTGCTGCTTTTATATTCCAACCCTCTTGAGATAAATGACAACATGACATTTGCTTTCTTAACCATGGACCCAACCTGCAAGTCAACCTTTAGAGAATCCTCAACGAGCACTCCCAGATCCCTTTGTACTTTGGCTTTATGAATTTTCTCACCATCTAGAAAATTGTTCATGCCAGTATTCTTTTTTCCAAAGTTCAAGACCTCGCATTTGCTCACGTTGAATTTCATCAGCCATTTCCTGGACCACTCTCCTAAACTGTCTAAATATTTCTCCAGCCTCCTCACCTCCTCAGACTTACCTGCCTGTCAACCTAACTTCGTATCATTGGCAAACTTCACCAGAATGTCCCCAGTCCCTTCACCCAGATCATTAATATATAAAGTGAACAGCTGTGGCCCCAACACTGAACCCTGCGGGACACCACTTGTCACCGGCTGCCATTCCGAAAAAGAACCTTTTATCCCAACTCTCTGCCTTCTGTCAGACAGTCAATCTTCAATCCATGCCAGTAGCTCACCTCGAACACTATGGGCCCTCACCTTACTCAGCAGCCTCCCATGAGGCACCTTATCAAAGGCCTTTTGGACTTCTAGATGGATAACATCCAGTGGGTTTCCCTAACCAACCTTGTTACCTCTTCAAAGAATTCTAACAGGTTTGTGAGGCATGACCTCCCCTTACTAAATCCATGCTGACTTGTTCTGATCTGACCCTACACTTCCAAGAATTCAGAAATCTCATCCTTAACGATGGATTTTAGAATTTTACCCACAACTGAGGTTAGGCTAATCGGCCTATAATTTTCTATCTTTTGCCTTAATCCTTTCTTGAACAAGGGGGTTACAACAGCAATTTTCCAATCACCTGGGACTTTCCCTGACTCCAATGATTTTTGAAAGATCACAGCCAACCCCTCCACTATTTTCTTCAGCCATCTCCCTCAGAACTCTAGGATGTAGCCCATTGGGACCAGGAGATTTATCAATTTTTAGATGCTTTTCTAGCACTTTCTCTTTTGTAATGGTACTCAACTCTGCCCCGACTCTCCTTAATTGTTGGGATATCACTCATGTCTTCCAGTGTGAAGACTGATACAAAGTACCTATTAAGTTCTTCAGCTATTTCCCTATCTCCCATCACTAGACTTCCTGCATCAATTTCCAATTTTGCCTCTCATTTGTTTCTTATGCATTGAAAAAAACTCTTACTATAATTTCTAATATTACTGGCTAGCTTACCTTCATATTTGATCCTCTTCTTCCTTATTTCTCTCTTTGTTATCCTCTGTTTGCTTTGGTAGTCTTCCCAATCTTCTGATTTCTCAGTGCTCTTGGCCACTTTATAGGCACTCTCCTTTTCTATGATACATTTCCTGACTTCTTTTGTCAGCCATGGGTGTCTAATCTCCTCCCCGGGTAATCTTTCTTTTCTTTGGGATGAACCTCTGTACTGTGTCCTCAATTGCACCCAGAAACTCCTGCCATTGTTGCTCTACTGTCTTCCCAACAGGCTCTGCCTCCTGTCGATTTTCGTCAGTTCCTCTCTCATGCCCCCTGTAATTAACTTTATTTAACTGTAACTCCATTACATCCGATTTTGCCTTCTCTCTTTCAAACTGCAGACTGAACTCCACCATATTATGATTGCTGCCTCCTAAGTATCCCTTACTTTAAGATCTTTTATAAAGTCTGGCTCATTACATAGCCCTCAGTCCAGAATAGCCTGCTCCCTTGTGGCCTCCATCACAAGCTGTTCCAAAAAGCCTGTAAGCTGTTCCAAAAATCCTGTAAGCATTCCATGAATTCCTTTTCTTTGGATCCACCGGCAACAGTATTCACCCAGTCCATTTGCATATTGAAGTCCCCCATGATCACCGGGACCTTGCCTTGCTGACATACCCTATCTATTTCCAAGACGTACCTGGTCCTGACCACTGCTGGGATGTCTGTACATACCTCCCATTATGTTTTTTTTTTGCCTTTGTGTTACCTCAACTCCACCCACACAGACTCCACATCATCTGACCCTATGTCATTCAGTGCCATAGATTTAATTTCATTCTTAACTAACAAGGCAACACCGCCCCCTCTGCCCACCTCCCTGTCTTTTTAATAAATTGTAAATCCTAGATCCTTAACTGCCTGTCCTAAACCCCCTGCAACCATGTCTCTGTGATGCCCACCACATCATAATCATTTACAATGATCTCTGTTGTTAATTCATCTACTTTGCTACGAATACCACATGCATTCAGGTAAAGCACCTGAATGCTAATTTTCTTATCCTTATCATTTCCAACATCTCTAGTAATATGCCCTAAGTTATCCTTCCTTTTTGCTTCATTCCACGTCTGCCTTGAACTTAAACCCTGCACACATGCTTGTCTTTCTAATTGACTCCATACTCCCTTTTGCTTTCCCTTTCCCTTCCCCCCACTCACAAGTTTAAAGTCCTAGTGACCACTCTATTTATCCTTTTTGCCAGAACACTGGTTCCAAATCTGTTCAGGTGGAGACTGTCCCATCGGTACAGATCGCCCTGGTTCCAAAACTGATGCCAATGTCCCATGAAATGGAATCCCTCTTTCCCACACCAATCTCTTAGCCGCGAGTTTACTTCCCTAATTTTCTTATCCCTATGCCAATTAGCATGTGATCCAGAGATTATGACCTTCTTCAATTTCCTTCCTAGTGTTTGATACTCCACAAACAGGTCCTCCTTCCTAGTCTTAACTGTGTTGTTTGTGCCAACTCCTGCTCCAATATCCTTTCAAGCCGGTCGGAGATGTCCTGCACCCTGACACCCTGGCACTGGGCAGGCAATACACCATGCGGGACTCCCGATCTGGCTCGCAAGGAATACTATCTGCCTCCCCAATTATAGAATCCCCTACAACAACTGCTTGTCTTTTTGTTCCCCTTCTTGAATGGCCTTCTGGACCATGGTGCTGTGGTCAGCTGGCTCATCCTGCCTACAGCCCTTTTACTCATCTATACAGGGAGCACAAATCTCATATCTGTTGGACAAGGTCAAGGGCTGAGACTCCTCCACTCCTGAACTCAGGCTGTAGGGTAGGGGGGCAAGGTATCCTAAATCATACCATATTTTAATTCTCCTACTGTATTTACATAACATGATTTGTGCAGTTTTCATTGAAATATGGTCCCATTATGATCCCAGCTCATGGTGATTACTGAATTAGTCAGATCCCAGACTTTAATATGCGTTAATGAATCTGGTTTTTTGGGGGGTTTTAACAAGGGATCCTACACTAAAATACAAAGCCTTGCTATGCTGCAGATTTGGTTTTAATAATAAAACATAAATTTATAACACAAACACAAATGAAAATAAAATAGAATAAACATAAGAGGCATTTGGATGGGTATATGAATAGGAAAGGTTTGGAGGGATATGAGCTGGGTGCTGGCAGGTGGGACTAGATTGGGTTGGGATATTTGGTTGGCATGGATGGGTTGAACCGAAGGGTCTGTTTCTATGCTGTACATCTCTATTACTCTATAATATTTATATATAAATCAAATGTAAAGATTTTGAAGCACATGGTAAATTACAATCCCATTTACTCCCAAAAGGACCCCTTCAAGGTACGTAAACACCAGGGAGTAAAATTCCCTTTTCTATCACACAAAGGATTTGACATAACTGTGGCATCAATTCTCTGATATTGAGAATCTGATAGAATCTTCTCTGATGATTCATACAACTGAAATTATACTTTCTTACTTTTATTTAAATCCTTTAAGGTTTTAACCAATCATTTCTGGTCTGAAACTTTTAAAACTAAATTCCTTACGCTAAGGCAGACTTCATTAAAATTTGATTTTGATGCAGTGATATCGAAGGAACAATATCCTGCAACTTCCTCCCTAAAAGCATTGTGGGTTTACCTACATCAAATGGACTGCCGTAGTTCAAGAAGGCAGCTTAACATCACCTATCAAGGGCAACTAGGGGCATGCAATAAATGTGGCACAGTGGCTCAGTGGTTAGTGCAGCTGCCTCACAGCACCAGGGACCTAGGTTCGATTCCAGCCTTGGGCAATTGTCTGTGTGGAGTTTGCACATTCTCCCCGTGTCGGCATGGGTTTCCTCCAGGTGCTTCGGTTTCCTCCCACAGACCAAAAGATATGCAGGTTAGATGAATTGGCCATGCTAAATTGCCCATAGCATTTAGGGATGTGGAGGTTAGGTGCATTAGTTAGGGGAAATGTAAAATGATAGTGCAGGGGAATGGGTCTGTGTGGGATATAGGTGAATTAATGTTATTTCTGTAATTATAAGTTCTGATACAGAGTAAATGAATTCACATTAGTTTGGGATTGTTTCGGACTAGAGCTGACTTAGCAAGAATGAGGAAATATATAATCCGTTACAAAATGGTATGTTAGCATGAGACGTGATTACAGAACAATGGTAGAAATACAGGCACTAGATAAAATGCTGTGAAAAGAGGCCTTTATAAACATCTGTTTCCCACTTGTACAGATACGCAGGAACAAACCCCAATTAAAAGGGCTTAGTGATAAGATGCTTTGAGGGGCAGCGCAGATGGAGGGAGCAGATAATGGTAGGCAAAGGATGGGATGACGTCAAACAACTTTATGGGAGGCAGAGATAGACATTTGTCACTGACAAGGCCGGATAAACAGAAGTTGTGGGATCAGTCTTAAGGAAATGAATGACGTAAGCGGAGGATGGGGGCAAACAATGGAATAAGGAAAAATATGGGAAAAAAAACTGTATAAATTTCGAGAGTTTGTTGGATTTGATGTGCATTTGTCATTGTCTTACCTGGCATTAGACATGGCACCCACTTGCAAGTGTACAAATAAACGACACTGTTTCAGATTTTTGGTCTCAGACTGAAATTATTAAAGTGAGTGAACTTTTGTTTCTCACAGTCTGGGTGGGTTACGCTTCCGAAGGTCGGTGTGGACTTGTTGGGCATAATGGTCTGTTTTCACCCTGTAGAGATTCTATGATTCTATGAAATGCAGGTCAGCTACCAATGCCTACATCCTGTGAGTGAATAAATAAACAATTACGTAACAGTTCCAAACAATATCCCTTCATCAGGACCAACTGTCTTCTGTAACTAGATTCAACCAAAATAAACCTGCAAAACCAAACTAAAGACCAACAGCTTTTCCTAACCTAAGGGTTTCTTCTGATCAAGAAGAAATACAATCTTGTATCTTTCTAAACTAATAGCCTAATGCATTATACTGTTTAGTTTGTTCACTCTAAACTCTCACAATGAAAGCAAAACTCCATTACAAATCAGGAAATCTCCCTCAAACACACTTTGTGAAATAAATCATCATGACTGCGGAAGAATTTACAAACTAATCAGTAAGCCCCTTGAGATGTACATGCCAAAGCCCACAAGCAACCAGCTCAAAATCTAAAATAGATGATTTTAAAACATTGATAAATCATACAATGTACAGCTTCCTCTAAAAGAAGAACGAAAATTTACCTTTAAGAGGCATTTACATTACACATCAAAACATCTTAACACTATTCTTATGTTATGGTAACTGTAGCAAAATATTGACATTAATCATACAGTGAATTACAGTGAATTACAGAGTAATCATATTTTGCATAAGTCCATGGGCAGTATATCACTTGATGTCCTCTTTTTAATAAAGTGTCAATTATAAAGTTTTCTTTTCCAGGCAAATGAACAATTTTCAAATTATATGGTTGAAGAATTAAGCTCTGCCAAAACAATTGCAATTTCTCATCTGAAATATTTTCCAAAAAAACGTTCTAAAGATTGTGTTCTGTATAATTACCAGTCTCTTCTATGTTGTTGTTTATGTATATTTCATAACAACACAGAACCATCAGAAGGTTCAATGAGTTGATACTTACTTTCTTTGGCAAAGTGTCAGTTTTGTTGAGTGTTTTGGAGGAATTTTCATTGTGTGATTTAGCAAGATCTCTTGCTATATCTTACCAAATTCACCCCATTACTCACCAACCCAATGGTGTCCTTTACCCTCAATACTAAACTCATCTTAACATATGTCTCATCACTGCTGGGATATCCAAGAATTGACCAACAGCCCTCACACTGGCATTACCTTTAAAAGGCTTTTGTGCGCATGAGAAACCTTTGATTGTCCTCAAATTTTCCCTGGATATGGCAGACAAGGGAAATTCAACATCCCACTGCGCAAACAGGGACCTGGATGCCACACGGGATTGGTGTATGCAGAGGCAGGGCATCATCTTCCCTAGGCCCAGGAATGGAGGCTGCAACACCAGACCTCATCATTGTGGTCTGAGAGTGCCACCCAGGTTAGTGCCATATCAACTCTCTGGCAGAATCTACAGCAATATAGGAAGAAGGCCAATAACCTCTTCGTCTCTGCCAGCCTAAGTGCCACCACCTTCACTCTGATACTTCACACTCACTCTAACTCTGCATCTGTAACCAACTCCCTCCAAATCTCATGCTCTATCACTCTCAATATTGACTGCAACATCTTCATCTGCTCTTTCTCATTTATCCTAACCTCCAATACCACCAACACCACATGCCCTCTGTGCTGCCTATTCAGTCACTCAGAACACCTCACCACCTGGGGCCAGCACTAATCACTGTGCCACTCTCTTTCATCTCCCACTGTACCTGTCTTTCTCTCTCTCTTATTTCTGGAGGAAAACAGCATATGATAGAGTAAAAAGAGTATGAGAGGTTGGCCCTGACTTACTGTCCATGTCCCCTGTTGCAGAATTAGGTAAGAAGCCCAGCGAGACCTATATCGTCATCGGGAACATTTTATGCATTTGCAGTGCAGTTTAGCAAGCTTGGAAGGGGGATTGTAGCTTGTTAAACAACTAATGCCATAACTCACCTCATAATATTCAGCTTCTTATCCCAAAAGCACTGGAGAAGCTAGACATTGAGAATTATTGTTTAGATCAGAGTGGTGCTGAAAAAGCACAGCATGTCAGGCAGCATTCGAGGAGCAGGAAAATCGATGTTTCAGGCAAAAGCCCTTCATCAGGAAACTATTGAGAATTATTGGTATGGAAGCCAGTAAGGGTACATGAACAGTACAGCTTGCTGCTTGCTACATCAACCCATGTGGAACACCAACATCTCAGGGCATAATCCATGGGCACAGGCCACATGTATCCACACCACTGGCATCTGACATGTACATGTCACTAAAATATCTTATGTTTATCTCTGATCCATTTACAATTTGCTTTTGCACTTCAGTGTTGCACCTGACGCTGTGTTGGTAATAATTATTGCCATGCCACAGCAAGGACACTGTGTTCCACGACATGCACCCCCAGTTCATCAACTGGACCAGGCTACTTTTCCGGCTTTTCACTCGCTGTCATGACAATCACTCACTTTGAGCTTACCTGGTTGCTTTTGCCTGTTTGTGAGTTGCTAGTAGTCTCTTTGTTTTGCCACTTTGCACAGATGCAAAACAAGAAGCTTGTCGTGGTTGTGTATGCTCCCCAGTCAAGACAAGGGAAATGGTTTTTGTTCAAGAGTGTCAGCACAATACCAGTCTAGAGGTTCCGCATAGGCAGTTAACCACTTGGGACAGTCAGAATCATGATATCCACATAAGGGAGGAACTAAATACCTGTCAGTAAACCACTTGTCTTAAGTATTTCTTCCCTATTTTGGACTGTTTTCCTCTTGGAATGACCGACAGGCAGAAATTAAGGGAGATTTTGGATGGCACATCTGTTACTCTTGGTACACGTGGGAGGTACACTGAGCCAGCGAGTAAGCAGTGCAGCAGCAGTGCAAAGTTAATGGTTTTGGACCTTGGACTAGGTGGCAGTGAGTGAGAGAAGAATTTGCAGGCAATAATCAGAGTGGCAAAGCTTTTGCCTTGTTCGGAGGTGAATGCAGTTGCAGAGGTGGATTGAGTGTGAGGTAGCAGAGAGAAGATGGTGTCACTTAACCTGGTCAAGAAGAGAAGGTCAAGAACTTCTTCCTTCACTGTTGGGTATTCCTCCAGATGTCTTGTGTTTTCCCTGACCCAGATGGCAGCATCCAATGGTATGGCAACTTCTGCCAGTCCTGGGGAGGAGGAGACCCAGCTCTGTACCATCTTATCACCAGGACCTCCAAGTGTATCTCCATAAAGCAGGGCACAGATTTTCCTTTGTCTGCCATGTCTGAGAAAAATGTCAGGAACAGTCAAGGGTAGTTCTGGACTGACAGTGCTTGTCCGGATACACAATGGAATTTTGAAGATGGTATGGGAGGTAAGAGATGTTGGTCTTTTGCCACATAACTGTGTAGATGGACTGCAATCAGATGAGAGGGCATTGACGAGCAATATCACCTTCAACATAGTAGACAGTGCAGCACTGGGCAAAGCAAAACAGGCAGAACTTGACTGAGACTCAGTTCCAATAGATATGAAGTGGCTGCAGTAATTGCTCATTGACAGTAATTATTGCTGTTCAAAGGACAAGCAATCCCTATCTGTATCCAGAAGCAAATGAAGCTTTTGTTTGTTTTTTCTTTGCTTTTGTTGCTAATAAAAGTGATAGCTTACAACTGTTTAAATGTTTTTCATGTGCTGGTACCATGAGAAGATATTATGCTTCGCTGGGCATATGGGGAAGAGTAGCACTCTCCTAGATAATATTCTAACATATCATGACACGGAAGACAAATAACTTGTGCAGCTTTGCATCTTGTATAGCAATACATTTACAATGTGTACTTGTGTTTGCAATGAAGGTTGAGCTGTGCCACCTATGTGCCCTAAGATTCATTTCTATTTTGTTTACGTCTGATTACTTGCATGGTGAAAGGCAACTACTGGCTGGCAGTGTTCAACTGGGTACAAAGCTGGTTGAGCTTTGAAAAAGGCATGACATCAGATACTCTGTGAAGATCCAGTAAGGCGTGTACTTCCACCTCTGATGAGAGGGAAGAAAGGATCAGTGGGGCACCACAGAAGCATGGTGGATAGATTATGAGCTGAGTTTCAGAAGAATAGTGTGAGAAATCCCACTAGGATTCATGGAGAGGAACCGTTCATGAAACTTACCAGAATTGATACTTAACTGATTCCTGGTCAAATTCAGCACATTGCGTGACACAAGAAGCTCAAGAATGTCTTTGTAGAAGTGAATCTCATTGTGGTTGACCAAAAGGGTAAGAAATATCTATCCTTCGTTACAGATGCATAAATGCTGATTACAGAGTTACTCAAGAAGGAAAGGATGGTGTCAGTGCTCTTGTTTTGAACCAGTTTCTGAGCACTTGTTCTGAAACAACTGTACGATTGAAAATATTGCAGGCTTTTAATTTGACTTTAGATCCTTGGGTTAATCACAGTTTCAGAAAATTACAGTCTCAATGCACTTGCCACTTGCAAAATGTTTTCCATTCTCAGTTTGTAATACTAGAACAAATGCAAATATTTCAATAATAATAGACTGCCCAGTTAGACCTATTGTTTCTGCCTGCTCCAGCCACAGGTCTAGCTTCAAAGGAATATATCACTGGTGAGGCTGAATATAGCGTGTTGTGCAGAGTTGTGGGCCCCTTACCTAAAGAAGATATACTTGCCACAGAAGAAGTGCATTGGAAGTTCAGCAAACTGACACCTGGGATGGTGGGTCTGTCCTATGATGAGATATTGAGGAAACAGAGCCTGTATTCTATACAGTTTAGAGAAATGAGAGGTGGGAGTAGATGCAGAATGGATCAGAAAACAGTTGCGAGGTCTACAACCAGGGGACACGGTCACCCAATAAAAAGTAAGCTATTTAGGACCGAGATGAGGAAGAACATTTTCACTCAGAAGTGGTGAATCTTTGGAATGCACTATTTGAGGAGGTTGTGGAAGGTCAGTTGTTAAGTAAGTTCAAGACAGAGATAGATTTCTAGTTACTAATGACATCAAATTAAATATGTTTCATAAATATATGATAAATGTCAACTTAGAGACATCACATAGACAAGGGTTGTTTTCCTCGGAACATAGAAGGATGCGGGGGGGGGGGGGGGGGGGGGGGGTGACCTGATTTAGATGTACAAAAGTGTGTGAGGCTTGGATAGGATTGATAGTATTACACCTCACTGGGGTAGCACATTAGAAATCTGCTATTCCCAAAGATGTCACATAAGTTGAAGATTTTAAAAAGTATACAGAATCCCCCAGTTTACCTGCCCTTTAGACCCAGATTGTTTAAGTGCATGGATCAAGTTTCTGTACTGTTCAAGAATTACTGGTTCTTACAAGTGAATAGACTCTTGTTACACGTAAACAATTGTGAACTGTCAGCATATAATATTACCAGTTAAAACTATTCCCCTTATAAACTCCCCCTTTAACACACAGACAGGAAGGCAGAGACAGGAATATAACATAGTTGTTACCGACAGAGGGAGAAACTGAGAAAACAATTCAGTTATCTCAGTTCACTGGACCTGCTTCTTGATTTTCCCTCTCTGGATGCTTTCACATGTTTGCAGGAGGCATTGGATGACTGATTCATACTTAAAAAAGGTCTCTGACTTATTAATTAAAAGTCACAGCTTAAAACAACTGCTGAAGGAAGAAATAAACTGGTTTTCATCAGGATTAAAATGGATTTTACTGCAGAAATCAGAGAGAATTCCTGAGCTAGTGAAGATCTGAAAGATTCACACAATCCACTCTCAAGCTGGACTCACACCAATCACATAGTTGTTGACAGGCAGAAGGGTTTTATCATCAATAACTCGTCACAGGTTCACAGACCAATCAGCTACTTGTTACTGACTGAATTCCATTTGTGCACATCATTCAGCTCCAGCTCATTTGCAAACTACACTTCAACTGAAACTGAAGCCAAACAAGACCCTTGAAGAGTATAAAGGAAGCATAAAAGAACTGAAACAAGAAAGTACGAGGGCAAGAAGAGGCCTTTTATACGTGCATTAGGAGCAAGAGGGTAGTTAGGGAGAGGGATGGTACACTCAAGCACAAAGGAGGAAAATTATTCATAGCTCAAGGAGAACTGAGTGAGGTCCTTAATGAGTACTTTGTATCACACCAAAGGGGAAGGATATGGATAATGGTCAGATGACATAGAAAGATATGTTGGTATTCTGGGGCATGTCAATATCAAGAAGGAAGAGGTGTTGGGTGTCTTGAAAAATATTAAGATAGACAGGTCCCCAGGACCTGATAAGATCTATCCCACGATACTGAAGGAGGTAAGGCAGGAGAATGCTGGGACCTTGACAGAGTTCTTTGTGCCATCTTTAGATACAGGCCAGGTCTCAGGAAAGTAGAGATTGCTAAAATTGTTCCTTTGTTTAGCAATGGCAACAGGGATAATCCAGGAAATTATAGGCTATAAACTCTACATTGATAGGTAAATTATTAGAGAAGATTCTCTGAGACAGGATTTACTTATATTTGGAGAAGAATAAACTTATTAGGGATAGTCAACATGCTTTGCGCATGGGAGGTTTTATCTCACAAAATTGATTGAGTTATTTGAGGAATAAATAAAGATGATGTATGAGTGTAGAACAGTGGATAAATCTACATGGACATTATTAAAGCATTTGATAAGTTCCCTCATGGTAGGCTGGTCAGAAGGTTAAATCACATGGAATCTATGGTGAGTTAGCAAGTTGGTTACAAAATTAGCTTAGTCATAGAAGACAGGGGTTAGTTGTGGATGGTTATTTTCTTGACTGTGACCAGTAGTGTTCTGCAAGGACCTCTGTTATTTTTAACATATTTAAATGATTTTTATGTGAATGTAGGTGGCCTAACTTTGCAGATGATACAAAATTGGTGTAATTCTGGACAGTGACAAAGGTTATCAAAAGATGCAGCAGGATATAGACCAGTTGGAAAGTTGAGTGAAGAAATTGCAGATAGAGTTTGTTATCGACCAGACCAAATCTCTTAAAAATATATTAAGAATTTAGCTTAGATCCTAACTTTTTCTTATTTTAAAGGCAAGTGTCAGGCATTGCGTTCTGAATGCAATTCGATTGGTCAAACTACCAGATTTGACGCAAAACACACTTTATTCAAACACTACAGTTAAAATACAACAAAAGAAGGAAGAAGTTGAAAAAATTAACTCCATCGAAAAACTACTAGAATAATAGAATATTTAACTATTAATAGGTAATTGTTCCAATAAAGTAACATCCTATAAACACACCCTTGGTCTGGGAAAATTCTGTAAAATAGATTATCTCACAGGCAATTCTCCAGTGCAGGAGGAAAAACAAAGCAAGAGAAAATTCTGAGAGAGACAGCAGCGGAGTGAAATGTACTGCAGCTTCCAAATCCAGCTTCAAATCCCCAGTAGCTGCTACTGAAAAACTAAAACTAAAAATCTTGGTCCTGGGGAGCTTGACTCCACCCATTCAGGCTGCTTCTATTGTTCCACTTTTCAAAAAAACCCCAAAGCCTCACAAGCTGTTCACTTTATTGGATTCAAATTGACAACTCAGGACCTCTGTCTTAAGACCTCCCTTCACACAAAAACAGACAAAATCCATCTCTTGAAGCCATAACATCATCACAGAGTTTAATCTGGACAAGTGTTAGGTGATGCATTTTGGGAGGTCAAGTGCAAGTGGAAAATATGCAGTAAATGGCAGGACCTTTGACTGATGTAGAGAGGGATTCTGGGATGCATAGCTCCCTAAGAGTGGCAACACAAGTACAGAAGGTCGTAAAAACGGCATATGGCATACTTGCCTTCATTAGTCACAGCACTGAGCATAAAAGTTGGCAAATAATGTTGCAGGTGTATAAAACTTTAATTCAGCTACATTTGGAGTACTGTGTGCAATTCTGGTTGCCACACTACAGGAAGGATATGGAGGCTTTGGAGAGGGCAGAAAAGATTTTTACCAGGATGTAGCAAGGGTTGAAGTATATTAGCTACAAAAAGAATTGGACAATAAATTCTTGGATTGTTTTTGCTAGAGCATCAGAGGCTGAGGAGGCAACCTGACAGAAATATATAAAATTATGAGAGACATGGATAGTGTGGATAGTCAGACTCTTTTCTCCAGCATGGAAATGTCAATTACTATGGGGCTTAGGTTTATGGTAAGAGGGGAAAAGTTTAAATGAGATGTGTGAGGGAAGGTTTTTAGACAGAAGGTGGTAGGTGCCTGGAATGTGCTGCATGGGAAATGCTAGAAGCAAAAACAACAGTGGTGTTTGTAAGGCACTTAGACAGACACATGAACAGGCAGGTAACTAATGGAGACACACCATGTGCAGGCAGATGGGATTCGCTTAGAATGTCATAATGGTAACACGGACATAATTGGCCAAAGTCAAGATTAGAGTCGTGCTGAAAAAGCACAGCAGGCCAGGCAGCATCCAAGGAGCAGGAAAATCGATGTTTCATCAGGAATGATGAAGGGCTTTTGCTTGAAACATTGATTTTCCTGCTCCTCAGATGCTGCCTGACCTGCTGTGCTTTCTCAGCACCACTCTAATCTCGACTCTAATTTCCAGTATCTCCAGTACCCACTTCTGCATAGTGGGCCAAAGGGCCAGTTCCTGTTCTGTACAATTCTATGTTCTAACAATTGCTTGAACAATCAGCTCTGTCAATGGTGCTTTAAATAAATCTACAGTTATCCTTCAGAAACCTTTTGTTTTTAAAACATTATTTTCTCATTTCAGAGCACATTCAAAATTACAGAAAAATAAGAAAAAAAATCTTTGCAATAGGTATAAACTTTTCCCTTATTAGAGGAGTGCATAAGCAAGGAATATTGAATTAAGATAATGGTAGGATATTTAGAAGGGTTTTAAGGAGCGTTTGTTTCATCCAGATGGTGGTGGTTATCTGGAACTCACTGCCAGAAAGGGTGGTTAAGGTGGCAACCATCGTAACATTTAACAAGTATTTTGTTCAGCACTTGAAACACTATAGATTACAAGGCTAAGGGCCAAGTGTTGGGAAATTGGATTAGAGTGGTAGATGCTTGATGCCTAGAATGGATATGATGGGCCAAAGAGCCTCTTGATGCAGTACTCTATAACTCTATATTGAAGTAGCACAGGAATATGGTAGTGAGTTCACTACTGTGATGATCTAGAATGGTGGATGAGACTCGAGGGGCTGAATGGCTTACTCCTGCTCCTATGTTCATAATCCTCCATTTCAGAAATAATGTTGACCAGTGTCAATAACATAAGACTGTTGATAGATTAAATCACTTGTCTAGTGTCGAGTAATCTGACCACCACAGGAGCAAGTTAGCTGCTATTTCAGTCAGTTTAGATTGACTGATAAACCAAAAAACCTCAATAATTTCACCAATGAATTTGTCAAAATGCATGACAACATTCGAACCGATTACATGATAGGAAACTTTAGCTGTAAAAGGCAATTCACCCACCCACCCACTCACACCACATTCTCTTCCTGCTGTAATTATCCTTCACCCTATTCTATGCCAAATAACTCTTCCTGAAATACGTTTTTTTTCTGCAGTTAAATGCATGTTGGAACTGCTACAACAGCATCATGGAGCAACAATAAATAAAAATGCAGCTTTTCTATTTAAACGGGACCACAATTAATTGAAACATAAATGATGAAACATCAAATGATTTATCTTCATGATCATGAATAGACGACTCCAGAACACATCACTGGCCCTGCCTAAATCAAATTTCTGAGTGAAATAGACCAGGGGGTGGATTTGTTTGTAAAGATAGACCGAACACACGATGTTTGTGAATGTACATTGTAACACAATGCAACCAAAGTGTGTGGTGGTTAAACATGAAGTGCATTACAGATCAATTTACTTCAATACTGTACTTGAGTGTGCTTAACTTACAACACAAATTGTAGCTAAAAGCATTAGATTCAATATATATCGAGAATCAAGACTACTGTGGTGAAGTAAGAGAAACAAAGTACTTGGGGAGCCAGAAATACTACAAATGCTCAGCAGGTCTAGCACTAACAATAATTTGAAAATTGACAGTCAGTGCTGGTTATAATGTGACACTAGGGGAGTCAGTGTTGCTTTGACTGTAACACGCTCTCTTTCTCTTCTAGGTTGTGGTAAGGGTGCGGTTGGGTGTCTCGTCTTAACGAGTTGGAGTATCTAGCTACGATTTATTAGATTTGGGATATTGGAATTGACGTTCGTTAGTGATGGGTTGTTGCGGTGGTGAAGGGGTGAGTGTGATACAATGTGATGAAACCCTGTCCAAGACTCGATACTTTGTTTTTGCTTCTTATGACTGGTTGAATAACTTTGTTTCTTTATTCTCATTCTGTCTCTCGGTGTGTGATCGACTTTTAAAATCGCATTTGAACTCTTTATTTCTCTAAATCCGCAGTGCAATGAACCTCCCATCCCTCCAAAAAAAAATCAGTCTGCACAAAATCTATTTTCAAACAGTTTTCCTTGCACTTGTCAGCCATCTGCATCCGTGAGAGATTTTGTTTTGCAATTGGATTTAATTGCAGAGTGAGATTTAATGGTCTCGCTTTACGCTATAATTAACCAGAAGTCTGAGCCCTTCACTTGCAATTTAGCAGATGTTGGTAATTCTATTTGTGTTTTACAGTGAAAGTACTATCTTTGGATGAATTCAGATTAAATCCATTAAATTTGTAACTTGTACAAACTATTGAAAATCAATTGTATCTTTAGCGATATATACTTAATGACTGTCAGATGATTGATGGAGGATGGTTCAGAACAAATATATTTTTCAAGTGAGCGAATGGTTTTGGTGAGAACGGATTTGCATAGGCTGTTTCAGTAAAACAAAGGAGTGTTTCATTTTGTTTTTGTGAGCTAAGGGTGAATGATAGCCATTGTCTTGAAGAAAACGAATTATTGAAAGCAACAAGGCAGTAGGACTCGTTTGTTAACTGTTTAGACACTGAAGTTTTAAGAAACTTTTGTACTAATGTTTATGGGTGCAGGCAATGATTTATGCAGGGCCCATGAACTTTTGAATTATGAGGAGTCTGAAAATTGTGATCATTGGTATGGTTAGCAGTCCCACGAGCATTGTAGTTTACCTTTCCATTTCAGTGTGAGGCTTTTGTATTTGATAGAAAAATGGAAGTGGGTTGTGAAGTGGGTGCTATGATATGTTCTGCACTTGTAGTTTTGTCATTCTGAGAGCTTTGATGCAAATTGCAGGGTCATTTGGAATTTTGATACACAGTTGAACTTATTGGATACTATTTCTGTAAAGGTGGTGACTTCTTCAAATAACAGTGGATCAGATAATGTTTGTCATTCACCAGTCAGGCTTTGAGTACCCTTTTTTTTATTCATTTATGGTCTATGGATATTGTTGCCATTTATTGTCCATAACTAAATGCTGTAGAGGATATGATGTTGAAATGACACAACTGAGTGGATTACAAGTGGATCTGGGTCAGCTACATTGCTGTGGGCCTGCTGTTGCTTATTTGGGCGTGATCAGGTAAAGGTGGCAGATTTGCTTCCTGAGAGGACATTAGTGAAGATGGATTTCCAAGGCAATCGAGTATTGTAATGGCTTTATTTTCTAGATTTGTTCAATTAATTGTATATGCTTTTGCAAACTGGGACTTGAGATAATTGACCTTGGTCTCTAGATTCATTGGCAGCTTTCCATCTTGCAAAACTGATTGTATGTGCATAGGCAGTCAACTCTGTGTGGCTCAGAGCCCTGTTTGATACATCAGTGTCTGCCGCTGATATTATAGAGGAATGAGATCAGCTTAGGAGGTGAAGGATTCACTATCCTTTGTTTTCTCTGGACCCTCTTCTCGGCCAGTGAGCTGTGCATTTCATTTCAGCTTGCATCTTTCAATAATCTTCCAAACAGTCACCCTCCAGATATCACGACTGTCTGTCATCTTCACTTGCATCTGTGGAGGGAAGGATGCTTAGGAGATTGTGACTCAGTGGCCAGCTCACAGTACAGATGTCTGTCAAATGAACATGGCCAAATCCTTACAGATACTGTTGTTTTAGTGATTAACAAACACTGATAGAATTAGATGCTTCATGACCTCTGAGTTGATGGTCTTGTCCTTCTAAGAATTGCTGAGGATATGTCTGAGGTGCTGTAAGTGGAAACAATGAAGAAGATTGTTGAGGGCAGAGTAGTGGACATGATCTATATGGACTTCAGTAAGGCGTTTGACAAGATTCCTCATGGTAGACTGGTTAGCAAGGCTAGATCACATGGAATACAGGGATAACTAACTATTTGGATAGAGAACAGGCTCAAAAGTAAAAGACAGAGGGTGGTGGTGGAGGGTTGCATATAGACTGGGGGCCTATGTCTAGCAATGTGCCTCAAGTATCGGTGCTGGGCCCACTGCTTTTCATCAGAAGACAACACAATTGGAGATGTAATGGACAGTAAAGAAGACTACATCAGAGTACGACAGGATCTTGATCAGATGGGTCAATGGGCTGAGGAGTGGCAGATGGACTTTAATTTAGATAAATGTGAGGTGCTACATTTTGGAAAAACAAATCAGAGCAGGACTTATACAGTTAATGGTAAGGTCCTAAGGAGTGTTGCTGAACAGAGAGACCTTGGAGTGCAGGTTCACAGTTCCCTCAAAGTAGAATCACAGGGAGATAGAATAGTGAAGAAGGCATTTGGTATGCTTTCCCTTATTGGTCCGAGCATTGAGTATAAGAGTTGGGAGGTCATATTGTGACTGTACAGGACATTGGTTAGGCCACATTTGGAATACTGCATGCAATTATTATCTCTCTGCTGTAGGAAGAATATTGTAAAACCTGAAAAGGTTCAGAAAAGATTCACAAGCATGGTGCCTGGGTTGGAAGGTTTGAGCTGTATGGAGAAGCTGAATAAGCAGAGGCTATTTTCCCTGGAGCGTCAGAGGCTGAGGGGTTAACTTATAGACGTTTATAAAATCATGAGGGTCATAAATTGGGTAAATAGACAAGGTCTTTTCCCGGGGGTGATTGAGCCCAGAACTAAAGGACATAGGTTTAGGGTGAGAGGGGAAAGGTAAAAAAGGGACCTAAGGGGCAACCTTTCATGCAGAGGGTGGTGTGTGTATGGAATTAACTGACAGAGGAAAGGTGGAGGCTGGTACAATTGCAACATTTAAAAGGCATCTGGATGGGTATATGAATAGGAAGGGTTTAGAGGGATATGGGTCAAATGCTGGCAAATGGGACTAGGTTAATTTAGGATGTGGTTGGCATGGACGAGTTGGACTGAAGCATCTGTTTCCATACTTACATCTTTTTTGATCTTATGACTCTGTAACTAGTCTCTAGATTACCAGTCCAGTAACATAACCACTATGTTATTGTACTCAGGAAATTATGTATACTGTTTATCCTGGGAGTGGAAGTGTTCTGTTCTTGATGAAATACAGACTAGCAGTAATAAGCAGGAAAACATCATCTTATCCATCATAAATTCCCCACAATGTACACACTATCCAAACCATCTGATACGTTTTGAATAGGTTCTCGATTAGTAGTGCTGGAAAAGCACAGCAGTTCAGATAGCATCCGAGAAGCAGTAAAATCGACGTTTTGGGCAAAAGTCCTTCATCAGGAATACAGGCAGAGAGCCTGAAGGGTGGAAAGAACCTTATTCCTGATGAAGGGCTTTTGCCTGAAATGTCGATTTTACTGCTCCTCGGATGCTGTCTGAACTGTTGTGCTTTTCCAGCACCACTCTAATCCAGAATCTGGTTTCCAGCATGTGCAGTCATTGTTTTTACCTACGTTTTGAATAGGGCAAAGAGGAAAAGTGCACAGTCTTTAAAAAAATTAAGTCATTTTGGAAAGAAAAGATCTAGGAAATTTCTCGCTGACTACAGAAACATCCCACTCCCAACCTGAACCCCAACTCAATTCTCTCCTGCCATTCTTGCCTTCCCCAAAAAATAACTGGTGCTGGAGGATGCTCTTTGATTAATGCTTGATGGTTTGTGCAATTTATAAGCCTATTTAATCCATTGGAAACGAATGAATACCGAGCTATATTTTGAACATCGCCAGCATGTTTGACATTCTGAGCAATGCAGAGAGTTGTTCGAGTTTGGATGAGAGACTTCTTCCTGAATGAGCAGCTGAAACACAGAGCTGCTCTCGATATTGAGTTGTCTCGATAGCTGTCAGTTCCAAACTGGCAAGTCCTGTAGCAGAGGACAAGTGAATGCATCACTCAAGGTCTTGTGAAGTTGCTTTGAGTTACAATCTGGAATTTTCATGGATTAGAGAGCAAAGAAGTATGAAATAAATACTTTAAAATGTCAAATCCAAATATTGCTTTTACTGAGTTAATTGTGCTCTGCTGTAGATGTGTGGAATTACTTCCGGGTGGGAAATCCAAAATATGGTTTGGAGTACTTGATTGGATTTTGAAATTTTCTCGTGTGGTTTATGGTCCAGTTGAGGTGCTTCAGTGAGTGTGCAGCATTTTACATACTGTGCTACCTATCCTATTTTGGTGACTTTCTGAAATTGCCTCCATTTGTTTTCTTCTCTTTTGAGATTCTCCATGTTGGTGACTTGCCCCTTCCAGCTATGTGCTGTCAAACTGAAATAACTGCATAGAGGCCAATATCCCATCACCAAGTCACCCTTTATTTACTTGTGCGTAGTACACTGGCTCTGGCCAGCTAGTTTGGTGTGAGTTCCTTGAACTAAATGTCCCTGATCATATTTATCAGCCAAGACTTTCCTGATTGGCCTAGGTTTACAACCTGGGTAGTCAACAAGATCCATCTGGTTCCAATCACTACACAAACCTATATATACATATTTTAACTTAGCAGTGACTAACCTAAACTCTCCAAATAACTTTAAATCTCAATGATATGTTTAGAGGCTTAAGTACAATATAAATAATAGTATTGGGCCAAACATTCTTTGTTTGGTTTGCAGGCTGTGGAGTTTGAAGCTGCAGATCAGTGTGATTTGGACAAGCTAAGTGAGTAAATACATGGCAGATGAAGAATAATGTGGATAAATGTGAAATGCAAAAACAGGAAGGCATATTTTTATCTGAATGGTGATTGGATTAGGGAAGTGAAGGTGCAATGAGACCTGGCTGCCCTTGTGTACCAATTACTGAAAGTAAGCGGGCGGGTGCAACAGATGGTGAAGAAGTCAAGTGGTATAATGGTCTTCATAGCGAGAGGAATTGAGTACATGAACAGAATGTCTTGCTGCAGTTGTACAGGGCTGTGGCGATACCATGCCTGAGCATTATAGAGTCAAGGAGTCATTTGGCGAGGTAATAGACCCTTTGGTCCAACTCGCCCAGCATTCCAATCTGACCTAGTCCCATTTGCCAGCATTTGACCCATTTCCTTCTAAACCCTTCCGATTCATATACCCATCCAGCTGCCTTTTAAATGTTTTAATTGTACCCGCCTCCACCCTTTCCTCTGACATTGTGTGCAGTTTTGTTCTCCTTATCTGAGAAAGGATGTTTGGCTGTGGAGGGAGTGCAATAAAGGTTTACCGGATTCCTGGGATAGCCATGATTCTTGTCTTTTCTTTATTAGATACCAAATGAGGATGATGTTGATTACTCAGGCAGCAAGAGTTTCATCCAAAGAGGGAATTGAAAACTCGGATGTCAACACTAAAATTGATGTGTTGCTTAACCAGATATCGTTGTAGATGCGTAATCATTGGTGTTGATGGGTGAAGAGAATTATTGAGAGTTCAGAAAGAGGCTTTAGTGTTTTAAATGAGCTCAAGTATAAGAGTTCAAACTAAATCTTTCAAAACTGCAGTGTGCCCTCTTGCTCATATAAAGCAATGCCCATGGGAGTTCCCCTTTGTATAGTTTGTCATCATTTTATGAACTTCCCATTTCTGCCTCTTAACAGCTGTCTTTTGAGCTGTAGAACTGAAGCTTCTTTAATTTTGATAGCTTTATAATTGGTCACAGAGTCACAGAGATGTCCAGCTTGGAAACAGACCCTTCGTTCCAACTCATCCATGCTGACCAGATATCCCAAATTAACCTCGTCCCATTCGCCAGCACTTGGCCCATATCCCTCTAAACCCTTCCTATTCATATACCCATCCAGATGTCTTTTTAATGTTGTAATTGTACCAGCCTCCACCACTTCCTTTGGCAGCTCATTCCATACACACGCCACCCTTTGCATGAAAAGGTTGCTCCTTAAGTCCCTTTTAAACTTTTCCCGTCTCACCTCCAGTCTCATTTGTCTTTCCTATTCCCTTAAACTTTTATTTCCACTGCCTGTGGTACCTCACCCACTCTGGCTTAATTTATTAACCACCTTAGAAAGACTTGTATTCATATAACAAAGTGCTTTGTGGCCCTTGATATAATTTGAAGTGCAATTACAGTTCTATTAAATATTGCACATTATTCAGATTTCAGTACACCTAAACAAAGTAAATTTGGGGTGGAGCTGACTGTGTCACACACATGATATGAATTTATTGGAGGCTTCTGATCTTTGAAATGTGCAATTTTATTCAAACATTCCATTGCTGTGTTTTGTGGTTGACAGTGTAATGTCTAAAATACTCTATGCATCATGCATTATCCTGTGACTGAGACCACACCCATTTTTTAATGTAAACCAGTAAGAGTCATATTTTGATTCTCATGCTACAGCAACTTTAATCAATCCTCAATAAAAAATAGCATTTAATAAATTAGCTTGTGAGCTGCAGCTGACAGAATGTTATTAGGTCATTTCACTGACGTATAAATTGTATCCTTCGTCTCATACTTGGTGATTAGAAAAGTAACCAAAATTAAGTTTGAGTTTTAGAAGCAGTATTCAGTACAGGATTTATGGCTTAACGTTGTGGCTCATACTGAAATATCAAGGCTTTGAGGTTTAGGAATATAAATTATTTTTAGTTCGTGTTAACTTGTACTGAGCCTTTTGTTGCTTTTACTTTCCAAGATTACTGTTAGAGCTTGAAGGGATGAGCTGCTTACTTTTTGGTTCCAGTGCAAAGGGTTATCAGGGATCGTGCTTTTAGCTGTCAAGGAGCTACTTATTTATAGTTGAGGGTTTGGCTGTTGAGTACCATAATGTGTCCGTACACTAGTATGCTTTCACACTGCATGTCAGGGAGATGGACAAAAATCCTCTGCATTGCCCAGAAACTTTATTCGAAGGCTGTGACGGACTTGGTTTCCATGTGCAGAGATGTCGAGAGGCAGTGAAAGATGCCATTGCAGAAACTGTGTACTGACATGAAGAGATTTATACACCTAACTCGCCATTTTGCTTTTTCTTTCAGGGTGAGGGATGGTGCCATAGTTGTCATGTCACTGGGCTCCTAATCCAGAGGCCTAGACTAGTGCTCTAGGGTCAGAGGTTCAAGTCCCACCATGACAGCTGGTGAAGTTTAAATTGAAATATCGATAGAAAAAAAAGAATGGAACCATAAACTGGAATTCAAATGCTAGTTTCAGTAATGGTCACCCTAAAACGGACATGAGGTGTTGGAAAAATCCATCTTGCACATCAGTGTCCTTTAGAGAAGGAAACCTGTTGTCTTTATCTAGTCTAACCTACCTATCACTCCAGAGTGTGGTTAACACAAGGGGAGTTCAAGATGAGCAGCAAATGCTGGCCTTGTCAATTGTGTCCATATTCCATCAACAAACGTGAAAAAACTGGTGAGCAGTGTAGGTTGAAAATGAGAAGTAACCCAGTACAGAAAAGCAGGAAGCCAACTGACTTTCTTCACCCACACCTGCATCAGGTCAAACTTTTTAAACACATTTGAGTTAAGAGGGAAGAAAAGGATTTTCCTTAATATAGCTTTTGCTTGAGGAACGTAGCTTATTTTCTTTTTGCAGTACACACGCACACTGGTCCAGCTCCCTCAAAAGCCAGCTCTCAGAGTGAGCAGAACCTTTGACACTCTTGTTTATTTTATTTCCCTTTTTTAATTTATTTTTTTAAAACCCCCCACACTACCGCCCAACCGCGGTAGTGCTTATTTTTTTACCTAGCACCCATGTGTGTGTGCAGGTGTGAGACACAGTGAAAGACACAAGGTGCAAGAATCTTTATTCAGTTTCCACCACCAGGAAGAAAGGAAACACCCGAGTGGCCAGTGACAAGCGATGCCCTTCACATCAAAGGGCAATGCTGTGTGATCAAACAGTGAAGGGGAGGGCGGGGATTAAATCAAAATAGAGTTGGGGAGGGAAATAATGCACACCACTCTCTGCGGCGCCCACCTCTCCCTGAAAAACTCCAGGGTGTCGGTGGATACCGCGTGCTCCTTTTCCAGAGACACCTGGGCTGTAACGTAACCGCGGAAGAGGGGCAGGCAGTCAGCCCTAACGACCCCCTCCATGGCCCGCCGGCTGGACCTGTTTATGGCCAGGCCCAGGAGCAGACCCACGAGGAGGTCTTCAGACCTGCCCTCCCTTCTCCGTACCAGGTGCCCAAATATCAGGAGCGTGGGACTGAAGTGCAACCGAAAGCAAAGGAGAAGGTTAGGAACGTAGCTTATTCACAGTACAACTTGATCTACTGTGCAATTTGGAGGAGTTTGAGTATGTAGTCCTTGAACGAATTTCAAATAAATTGACCATTCACAGATCCTTTTTATCAGTGATGTGGGTGTGTGGTGGGATTGGAAGAGTTTGCTCAGTACACAAGGCAATAAAAGTAGCATTTCTCATTGATAAGGCCAATAGAAAGGTAAGATGTGTGCTTCCAATTAAACCTGTTGGACTATAACCTGGTGTTGTGTGATTTTTAACTTAATAGAAAGGTACTAGGACATTGTGTGTTCCTGAATAGAAGTTTGGATGTAATAGTAGAATGCTACATGCAGTTTTGTGCCCTGCACTACAGGAAGGGACAGATTAAATAGGACACAGTAATATAAAGAGATTTTGAAAAAAAAATGCTTTCTTTTTATAAGAATTGAAGGAAGTTATTCATAATTTGAGGACTGATTGTTATGAAGGTGTGGGCAGAGTGGATGCAGATAGATTGTCTTCAATATTTGAGGGTGTGGAATAAAGGACCATAGCAAACAAAAGGGTAATACTTATTATGCATGAAAGTTCTTTTTATGTACTCTGTGGAAGTTTCAATGATGTCAGAGAGCACTAAGAATGGGATGGGTAGAATTATGGTTTGCCAAGTATTAAGAGCAGCACTTCCTTTTTGTAAAGGTTTTAGAATAGACAGAGAAAACCCGTTTCCGAACCCTCTGTTGTGAGGCTGTAGCTGTTACTGAAGTTAGTGATTGAAGCAGAGATCATTATTCACTTAACAATAGATTAGGTAGATTAAAAAGAGGAATTAGGGCTATGAGAATAGTTTGGGAACATGGGTTTCGGATTACTGTTCATTGTGGAGAACTTATAGTCAAAAAGGTTTGGCAAGGCAATCTGTTTTGTTTTGCAATTTGCTTCAATTGTATAGACAGTATGCAGTAAAACTTTAAAAAATGTCAAGATTGGAAAGAGTTAGTATTCACATACAGTATTTGCATCTTTAAAACTGGGAGATCAAGTTACCAAAGTTTTTAAAACCAGCACTGGGTGTAGGGAAGTTGCGTGTGATGGGGAGAAGCATCACCATGGCAACAACAGTAAAGATTCTGTCAGTCTGGGAAAGATTAGTATGTTTCCTAAATTAAACTAGCAACACGACATTGAGTAGACCACCAATATAATCAAAGTAAAGTCGCTTTTTTTGTTTGAGTGACACATTTAAACAGGAACTAAATCATAAAACAGAGCTGAAAAATAATAAATAACAGTATACTGAATATCCAGTTAACTCTCAAGTCCCTGTGGCTCTTAGTGGGCTGTGGAGGCCCTTGGGTAAACTGAAAGTTACCATGCGCTGTTTCTGTTGTTCTTTCATGGGATATGGGCATTGCTAGCAAGGCCAGCATTTGTTGCCTATCCATAATTTTCCTTGAACTAAATGGCTTGCTAAGTAATTTTAGAGGACAGTTAAAAGTCAACTATATTGCTACAGGTGTGGTGTCACGTGTATGTCTAACTGCCATTCCATCATGGTCTGTTGAGTTTGGACTGAAAACAGAAAATGCTGGAAATTACAGGTAGCATCCCATGGAGAGACAGCAAGTTAACGTTTTGAGTCCAGATGACTCCTCATCAGAGCTGATGTGACTTCGCTCCTTCAATGAGTTTGATTTGGGTTACTGACATTTGGGGGTTAGTGCTCCAGAATCACGCTTTTTGGAATCTATAAATTTCTTCACAAAGCCTTGCCCCATTGTTTATTCATCATCAGTTAACACTTGATGGGATAGAAATGCACTTTGTAGCTTCTTCAAAGAGTATCTTTTCAGTCATTACTGGTGAAAAGGCTAACAGCCTCCATTGGGTTATCCACATTGTAATAGCTTTTAAACAAAAGCCTGAATTGGGTCTTTTCATCAAAATCATGGCTGATCTGATAATGCTCATCTCCACATTCGTGCCTTTTCTCCAAAACATTTAGTTCCCTTCTTGTTTAAAACTCTATTTATAATCAGCCTTGAATATACTCAAAAATCCAGCTCCGAGAGCTGTCTCTGGTAAAGAATACCACCAATTTGCAGTCTTCCTGAGAGAAAAATATTCTGCCTCATCTCTGTATTAAATGTGTGACTTCTTATTCTGAAAAATAACCTTTCTGCATCTACCATGTAAAGTCCCTTAGGAATCTCGTATGTTTCATTTCCATGATTGAATGCTGTATGAAATGTACTGCAAGTAATGAAAATACCCAATGAAGATAACAAAGCACATAAGAGTCATAGCCATAGAGTAATACAGCATGGAAACAGACAGTTTGGTCCAATCGGGGCTCATATCCTTCCAAACATTTTCTATTCATGAACTTATCCAATTATCTTTTAAATATTGTAATTGTACCTGCATCCACCACTTTTTTCTGGCAGTTTATTCCACAAACTAACCATTCTCTGTGGAAAAGTTGCCCCTCCTGTCCTTTTTGAAATCTTTCTCCTTTCACCTTACAAATATGCCTCCTCGTTTTGAACTCCCCCACTTCAGGGAAAAGCCCCTGGCCTTTCACCTTACCTATGCTCCTCATGATTTTATAAACCTCGATAAGGTTGCCCCTAAATTGATTTTGGGAAAGAATGAAGGCCAAAGGATTAACTTGGACATTGCTAATTCCTTCATTTCTCAATGTCCAACAATGCTGTTAGGAGCTGGGATGGTTAATTCCCATGTTTTTGTGTTGAAAACAGTAATCTGATACCTGCTAAGTCAAAATGAGTGGTACAGACAAAAAAAAAGCCCTGCAAGTAGCTGGGTTTCAATGAAAGTATACATATATAATGAAAACCTTTAATGGGAAATTCAGAATTAGGAAATCCCTAGGTGAGATTTCTTAGTTCTCAGTGAATCTGCTGTAGGATAAGTGCATACATACATCGCTTACTTGCATTTTTCATTTATAAAATCTGTGTCAAGTCAAATTGACTTCTAGATTTTGAGGCTGTGTAAATGGATTGCTCCAGATATTATGCAGGATCAAAGGTGTTTTGGTTTTGGGAAAGGGTACCCTTACCCTTTTTGTTTTATTGATGGAGACAGAAAGTACTAAAGGGAAATCATGTTTAGGATACTGTCCAGCTTTACTGTAGGAAGCTTGTGAAAGGCACTTAACAGTTAGCCAGAGTAACTCATCAACATGGAGATGGTGAGAACTGCAGATGCTGGAGAGTGAGTGGATAAACAGTTGAGCTGGATAAAGCACAGTAGGTCAAGCAGTATTAGAGGTGAATGGGAATCAGTGTTTCGGGTCAGAAATTTTCATCAGGACTGGGGGACAGGAAGGGGCTGTGAAGAAATGGAGGGGGTTCGGGCTGGGGAAAAGGTAGTTGGGATAGTGATGTAGGTAGGAGGTGGCTGTGATTGGTCAGTGGGAAGGGTAGATCAGATGTGTGGGAAGGAAGATGAACAGGTTGGGTCAGGTTAAGGGAGTATGGTGGAGAGGGAGGGCTGGGCCTAGGATGTGGTAGGGGGCTTGTGGGGATATTTGGAAGCTGATGAATTCTATGTTAAGGCCAAATGGTTGTAACCTCCCGAGGCGGAAGATAAGGTATTCTTCCTCCAGTTTGTGTGTAGACTTGTATTGATGGTGGAGGTGGACCAGGATGGATATGTGGTTGGGGGAGTGGGAGGTGGTGTTGAAATGGAAGGCAACCAGAAGGCAAGGATAGAGTCCCCCCAGTCCTCACACACCACTAATCTCCAAGTCCAACGCATCATCCTCCGCCACTTCCGCCACCTGCAGTCTGACCCCACCACTAAAATGATATTTCTCTCCTCAACCCAACCTGCTTTTCATGGGGATTGTTCCCTCGATAGTCCACACTCCCCAACAACCCCTTCTCCACACCTGGAATCTTCCCCTGCAGCCACAGAAGGTGCAAAATCCTCCACACATCATCCCTCGCTTTGGTCCAAGGCCCCAAAGAATCATTCCAAGTCTGGCAAGTCACTTGCATTGCCTCAAACCTGATTTATTGTATCTGTTACTCCCGATGTGATCTCCTCTACTTCGGAGAGACCAAGCTCAAACTCAAGAACCAGTTCATGGAACATCTATGTCCATATGCTCCAATCAACCTCACCTTCTGGTTCCCAGCCAATTCAACTCCCCCAACGACATGTCCATCCTGGGCCACCTCCACCTTCATCAGAAGGCAATGTGCAAACTGGAGGAAGAACCCCTTATCTTCTGCCTCGGGAGCTTACAACCATACAGCATTAACATAGAATTCCCCAGCCCCCCCTCTCGACCCCACTCCCTTAACCTGACCCTACCTGTTCCTCTTCTTTCCCACCTACCTGCTCCAGTCTTCTCACTGACCAGTCACAGCCACCTCCTACCTGCATCCACCTATCGCCATCCCACCTACTTTTCCCCCAGCTCCGCCGCCCTATTTATTTCACTGTCTCCTATCCCTCCCCCAGCCCTGGTGAAAGGTTCCGACCTGAAATGTCGACTCCCCTTCCCCCTCTGATGCTGCTTGACCTGCTGTGCATTTCCTGGCTCATCAATATAACAGGGATAAGGGTTATTTTTGTGAATTTGCTGAAGTCCAGTAGACAAGCTGCTTAACCCTACCCCTGTGGATGTTTTAAAATGTATCGCTTTTTAAATTTTATTTCAAGAGGCTGAGTAAAAATCGGAAATGTTTGAAACACCATTGAGAGTTTGAGAGAACTTTCAGAGCACTACAGAAAGGTTTTAAAACCTTTCAGTATATTTCAAAGTTGGCTTTATAGTCAAAGCTAGTGTATAAAGTTACTGATTGTTAACTATTCAGGTTTGTTCTGTAAGATTATGAATGTCATTAATGGTGGAAGCCTGTGTTGTGGTGATGCATATCAATAAACTCCCATCTGAACTGTCTTGCTGCTCATAATTCCTATCAACTGGGCAGCAGTAAGTCTGTTGTTGCAACTAAGCTCAGCTCCCTTCAGAGGATAATCTAATGACATTTAATCACCTCATATAGTAAGCTTGGAGAAATCTTGCTCAGTAATGAGAACTACAAGTATGACAACATGTTTACTGCACCTTTTTAAATAACCAGGTGAAGCACAGCGACGGTTTAGATACTTATCAAAGTTGAATTTCTTTGTAACTGCTGTCTTGAAAATTTTATTCACAAGATGTGGGCTTCCCTGGTTGGGCCAGCATTTATCACTTAATCCTAATTTTCTTTGACAAGGTGATAGAACGAATATATGAACCAGGAATAGGCTATTCAGTCCCGCCGGCCCACTCTCCCATTTAAACGGTCATGGCTGATCTCATCTCAGCCTCAACTCCACTTTCCTGCTTGTTTCCATAACCCTTCAAGCCCATTACTAATTAAAAATATGTCTATCTGCTCCTTTAAAAGTACTCAATGTCCCATATCCACCACACTTTGGGGTAATGAACTCTACAGATTCATGAGTTTTGGAAGAAGTGATTTTTCCTCATCTCTGTTTTAAATCTGCAACCCCTTATCCTAAAACTATGACCTCTTATTCTAGACTGCTCCACATGAGGAAACATCCTCTCTGTGTCTACTTTAGCATTGGATATACCTCAATTAGATATTCTCCAATTCTTTTAAATTTCAAAGAGTATAGACTGCTCAATATCTCTTCATAAGAGAAACCCTCATCTAAAGAATTAATCCAGCGAACTGCCTCTGAATTGCCTCGTACTCAATTCAGGGAACCAAAACTCTACATAATACTGGAGGTGTGATTGCACTAATGTCTTGTACAGTTGCAGCAATACTTCCCTAATTTGATGCTCTATTCCTTTCGCAATAAATGCCAAAAATCCCTATTGCCTGCAGTACCTGCATACTAGTTTTCTGTGATTCATGCATGAGGACATCCAGATGCTTCTGCACCAAAGCGCTCTGAAGTTTCTCTCCACTTAAATAAGTTATGTTTCTATTCCATATGTTCAAAATATGTTGCCTCACATTTAGGAGATAGTGAGGACTGCAGTTACTTGAAGGGTCCGAGTTGATAAACTGCGGCGCTGGAAAAAGCATAGTAGGTCAGGCAGCATCCTAGGAGTAGGAGAGTCGACATTTTGGGCAGAACCTATCGTCGAGGCTGATGAAGGTTCCTGACCGAAATGTTGTCTCTCCTGCTCCGCGGATACTGCCTGACGTGCTGTGCTTTTTCCAACTTCAGATTTATCTATGTTAAACTCTATTTGCCAAATTTTGGTCCATTCATTTAAATTTTTTTTCTTCTTTATTGTAACTTACTTTTCCACCTATGTTTTCGTTGTTTGCAAATTTGGCTACTTGCTATGGCAGACAGGTAGATAAAGTGAATAAGGCATATGGGATACTTGCGTTTGTTAGGTGAGGCATTGAATACAAGTTTAGGGGCATCATGATTGATCTGTAAAAGACGTTAGGCCACATCTAGAGTACAATGTGCAGTTCTGCTTGTCACAATATAGGAAGATTTCACTAGAGAGGGTGCAGAGGAGATTCACCAGGATATTGGCTGCGCTTGATTATGAAGAGAGACTAGGTAGTCTGGTATTGCTTTTTTTTTTAGAGCAGTGGACTGGGAACCTGTTTTTGTTTAAAAAAAATTATAAGGACCATTGAAAGGTACATAAGAAGAAACTCTTCCCTTTTGAGGGATCAGTAACTAATGGGCATAAAGTGTTGGGGGTTAGAGAAGACTTAAGGAAGGACATTTCACCCAGAGGGTGGTAGGTTACTGGAACTCACTGTCTGAAAGGTTGTAGAGATAGGAACCATTTGCAATGCTTCAGAAATATATAAATGATCACTTCAAGTGCAATGCGTCACAAGACTATGACGCAAATGCTGGAAAGTAGAATTAGAATAGATGCTTGATGACCAGTTTGGGTATGATGGGCCAAAGAGCATTTTTCCATGCTGTAAAGCTCTATGGTTCTGTGATTCCAATTGAAAAGATCCTTATTTGAAGATGCCTAAAAACTGAGTCAAATGGTCACTTGATAGACATTAATTATTTGTTGGTAAATATAACGACACGTATACTACTATTCATGACCATCAGATATTTCAATGCACTTCCCAGCCACCAAAATATTGCTGAAGTTTAGACACTGTTGTGTGAAACATAGCAGCCAATTTGCACAAAGGAAACTCTCACAAGTAACAATGTGATAACTACCGGATAGCCTGTTTTTGCGATGTTAATGGAAAGATTATTATTGGAGATTTCTACCCTGCCCTTTGAAATAGCGCAATGGTATCTTTCAAGTCCACTTCAGAGAAGAGACAGGTTTAACATAACATTGAAAGGATGGTAGTGCAGCACTCCCTCAGTAAAGTCATCTTGGAGCCAGAGGAACATATGGCTGTTCTGCCATATAAGGGACAGACGACTGAAGGTTGTTTAACCGAGGGTGAACACTACTTGGGCAAAGGGGAATATTGAGAAGAAGGGGCCTTTATGGTTACCTCAGCTGTGTGGGAATTGACAATGTGCTGTTGGTGTCACTTTGCATTATAAGCCAGCTCTCCAGCCAACTGAGCTAAGTGATCCCATCTCCCTCCAGCATTTGGGAGTCAGCCTTGATTTTGATGGTCATTTGTCAGAATGTAACTTGAACCTTATGACTTGAAGTGAGTATAATACTAATACAGCTTAAATTGATGATGCATTTCTTTAGTTCCTGCCTTATTTGAAAAGTGGTTTTCTTCCTGGAAGCATTGTATTGTAATTTATACTCCGAGTGACTTGTTTACAGGATCTTCAATTTGTCAGATGCTGATTTACTTCAAAATAGTAACAGCAGTCTTGGGTCTTCAATCACTTGAGTGAAGTATCAAAGAATGGAAGAAGGGAAAAATGATTGGGGGAAAAAAAAAGTATCCTATTTCTTCTGATTAATCCCTAACCTGGCAACCTTAGGAAGCTATAGCAAAGATGATAACTTGCTGCACAGCCCAAGTTCCCAATAGATTTTCTATACTCTTCACCCTTTACGTTTCCTGACTTACCTCCAACCACTAATTACATTATCTTGATCTTTAGTTCTCCTCATTCCAATGTGCTCTGCCATAGTGAGTACCTTATAGATGCAAACTCCTGATTATATTTAGCTCATGCTTTAACACTCATTGTCAGCATTTAGCTTAACATAGGAACAGGAGTAGGCCATTCAGCCCATTCAACATGCCCTACTAAGGCTGATCATCTTCCTGAATCCACTTTTCTCCACTATCTCCATATCCCTTAATATCATTAGTTGCCAGAAATCTATCAATTTCAGTCTTGAACCTGCTCAATGATTGAGCTTCCATGGCCCTCTGGGGTAGAGATTGGCAAAGATTCACCACCCTCTCAGTGAAGAAAATCTTTCTCATCTCAGTTTTAAATGGTTTATATTGTGAGATAATGAACCTTGGTTCTTGACTCATTCCGTGTGGGAAACCTCTCATTTATCTGGATCAGTGGTGCTGGAAGAGCACAGCAATTCAGGCAGCATCCGAGGACAGGCAAAATCAACGTTTCGGGCAAAAGCCCTTTACCTCGTTTTTACCTTTTTAACCTCGTGATTTTAACCTCTCATTTATACCCTGTGTAAGAATTTTGTAATTTGCAATGAGTTCAGTCCTCATTGTTTAAAACTCTAGGGAACACAGACCCTTTCTAACTCCTCAGAAAATATGAGAGCACATGAATAAACTAATTATCAAGATTCTTCAGAACAAAGTTCTTGTCTTTGCTGCACAACAAGTTTGAACTGGAATATGCAACATGTTGACACCCTATATTGACTAGGAGCATGTTGATTTATTCCACTGGCTCCACGGTGGTGCTGTCTTTGGAAATAGGTGGCGGAACGTAGCACTTAATGGTTCAGCTCAGCAACAACTGGTGCAACATTGCAGCTTGTAGCTAATACCAGTTAAGTTCATGAAGTACTTCTACCTCTGAGTCAGGGCATGTGGGTTTAAGTTTCACGTCAGAGCCACCTAGGTTGGAACTCCACTGTAGGACTGACAGCTGCTCTGTTCCTCAAAGAACAAATGAGTTGGCCCCTTGCCATTTCTCTGGGTTCAAGAGACTGTACCATAGAATCTTTGATCAGGGAGTTCTTGTGTTTTGGCTGACATGCTAAAAAGAGAGACTAATTGTCCATTTATAATTTGTGTGGTCTTACTGTGTACATGGAATGACTTACAAGCAGTGGCTGCTATTGGGATGTAATTGATTTAGAGGGATTACATAGAATTAATGACCCTGCACTGGTTATGTATAAGCATCCTTGTATCCTTGTTCATTTCAACCTGTCAGCATAAGTTTGTTCCCTCTCATTGTATTTACCGAACCTACTTTTACATAGAGTCATAGAGATGTACAGCATGGAAACAGACCCTTCGGTCCAACCCGTCCATGCCGACCAGATATCCCAACCCAATCTAGTCCCACCTGCCAGCACCCGGCCCATATCCCTCCAAACCCTTCCTATTCATATACCCATCCAAATGCCTCTTAAATGTTGCAATTGTACCAGCCTCCACCACATCCTCTGGCAGCTCATTCCATACACGTACCACCCTCTGTGTGAAAATGTTGCCCCTTAGGTCTCTTTTGTATCTTTCCCCTCTCACCCTAAACCTATACCCTCTAGTTCTGGACTCTCCCACCCCAGGAAAAAGACTTTGTCTATTTATCCTATCCATGCCCCTCATAATTTTGTAAACCTATACACCTACGCATTATCTGTGTTTGTTTCAGATTTCCATCTTCCACAGTATTTTGCTTTTATTTGAGGAAGCATATTGTTTTAAATTAATGTCCATCCTATTTTGGTGACCTGTAACCTGGAAAAATAAGATGTACTTGTCTGTCTTTGCTCCGGTCTAGAATTACAGAAATTCAGTACTCCCTTTTTATCAAACGAGCACTGATATGTCTCCTATGGTTTGCAATGGGATAGTGGTTTTGCCACCAAAGAGACAAACAAGAGGCATTAAATCTCTCCATGTGGGAGAATTTAAATTTTATTTAATGAATCTAGAATTTGAAAATAAAACTAGCGCTAATGTTTGTGAAGCTGCGAGAGTTATAAAAAGGAACAAAATTGATGCACTAATATCTGTTAGTGAGGATGGCAGATTTCCTTCCCTATGTTCCCTGAAAATTGTGAAGATGTACAGCAACTTGTAAGTTCCCACTGCATGCAATTTGGTGTCTAGGCTGGACAAAAGTAGGTCCTTATTCCTTTCTGGCCTGGATGACTTGGGACTATCAGCAGTGTGGTTCACTATGAACTGCCCTCTAAAATGGACCAGCAGGTTACTCATTCAAGAAGGCAATCTCCTATTCTGTGATAGAGGTATCTTTCCAAACACAAAGGTTTAACACATACATTTTTCAGACCTTGAATTTTGTCCTCTGTTTTGTTTCTGCTGCCGTCTACCACCTAACCACCTACCTCCTCCATGTGTCTGCTTTCCTTGGTCTTGCTTTCAGTGTGCTGGTCTACATGCTGGCATTAACTTCTCTGAACTCTATTGGTAATTTAGCATGGTCAATCCACCTAATTTGCAGATCATTGGACTGATGGAGGAAACCGGAATACCTGGTAGACACCCACACAGACACTGGGAGAATGTGCATACTCCAAACAGACAGTCGTCCGAGGTTGGAATCAAACTTGGCCTCTGACGCTGTGAGGCAGCAGTGTTGACCACTGAGCGTATAATTATGTGTATTAGTTTAAATATGATTGCATAATATGGTCAAATGTTGTAACTTGGAATGTGGATTGTGAATATAATTCGGCAAAGAGAGGGGTGAGTAAGTGTGTAATCTTTTGATTGGAAGTTATTACCTTTTAGGCACAGTCGATTGGAAGCTTGTTTTCAGTGAAAATGGCATAAAACCTCTGTTGAGACAATAACAATTTAAGCTGTTTACCACTTTTGGATATGTACATCTTCCAAGCATGTATCAATAAAAATTTAACAAAGAAACCTGAGAGCAGTGTCAACTAAGAGGAAGTAAAAGGTTTCGCTCAACATTTCTGTCATAAAGATGATTTTTACCTCCTGAATGGTGGACAGATTTTAATAAGTCAGGAGATGAATTACTAGCTGCAGAATTCCTGTCATCTGCTGTTCTCACCATTTGGTGAAATTCAGTTTCTCGTCAGTTGTAACCACAGGATGTTGAAAATGGATGTTTCAATGGTGCTAATATTGATGAATGTCAGTGAGAGACAGTGAGATTATCTCATGTTGGAGATGAACATTACTTGATGCTTGTGTAGTGTAAATGTAACTTAGCATTTATTAGCCTCAGTCTTAATGTAGTTCAGGTGCATTCAGACATAGACTACTTCTAGTCTAGGAGTCACAGTTGGTGCTGAACCTTATACAATCATCAGTGACATTGCCACTTCTTAGGTTATGATGGAAGGAATGTTGCTGATGATGATTTGGTCTTTGACACTGTCCTGAAGAACTCCTGCAGTATTATTGTGTGCCTAAGATAATTGGCATCCACCAGCCCAACCATCCTCCTTCTGTGTGTTATAGATCAGGCCAGACCGCCTCAAAACATTTCAAGAAAGTAGTCCTGACCCTAACTTTGCAAGTTGTATTAAGCAGGTGTATTGTGGATATTCCAGGAAAGCTGCAGTAATTTATAAGATTACTGAATGAAAGACAAACAAAAGAGAACAAAATACAGAATTACTTAACCTATCTGAAAACCAAACAGATTATACCAACTTAATAATGCGGTTTCAAATACTTGCAACAGTCCTCGTACATCCCTTGCCACAAAAGGTAAAATCAAACACAGGGTCAAATAGGAGAGAAGTCAGAGAGAGGGTCAACATGGACCATCTTCTCTTGGGTCCAGCAGTTTCCAGCTGACTGCTTTAATGGAATAGCCAGACTGCCAAAACCCAAATCAAACCAGAGAAAAGCTGAGCTGAAGAACAGGTCACACCCCTTTCATTGTACAAGTGCTTTTGTCTGAGGCAGTTTCTGTTAGCTATCATCAAATTGGCCCCACAACCTTTCAACTTTAGACTTTTTGGAATCTGTCTTTTATGACCTCCCTGAAAAAAAAACAAGGATAACATCACCTTGTTAAAGGAGGAGCATGGTCACATGTGCTAGGTTTGACCTCAACCAGTAGAGAATTCCATAACCCCTCTCCTCAATTCCTACTCAGGTTTTTGATGTTGCACTCGGTCAAATATTCAAGAATGATTGTTTTTGTTCCTCATCTTGAGCTTTGTTCCTTTATCAATGTTATCAAATTGGCTTAGAATAATTTGCCTACTTTTCAATTCTATTTCTGATAAAAGTTCCTTTGATCTGAAGGTAATTGTAATGAGGTCAGGAGGTGGGTGAATAACAGGCATTTGAACTCAATGTTAACTATGTTTCTGTCACCACAAATGCTGTCAGACATGCTGAGTTTCTCCCGCACTTTCTATTTCATTTCAGGAGATGGTGGGCCTGGTGAGACCCATACTGAATGCCATTGAGCAGGTTGTTGTTAGATAAGTGATTCTTGATAGTACTATCAGTGATATCTTTCATCATTTTGATCACTGAGAGTAGACTGGGCAATAATTGGCTGCCTTTGCCTTTGCTTATGGGAACTGCATTTTTCCACATTGCTGGATAGACATTGGTGTTGTAATTGGCCTACAGCAGGTAGGTCACAGGTGTGGCTCATTTTGAAATCTAATGTTTTGCACTGATGTACGTGGTATGTCCCATCATTGATAGTAAGGATATTTGTGGAGCTTGTTCCTCCTATTAGTTGTTTAGTAGCCCTCCACCATTATTGACTGGATGTATCAGAACTGCAGACCCTAGATCTGATTTGTGGATATGGGCTGCAGGCCCTGACCTTGGCATCCTGAGTGGTTATTGACATGGCGCACCCATAAGACACGGCTACTCAGTAATGTGTTAATGTTGTTTCCCATGAGTCCTCACAGTCATTGCAGATTTCACATCACCTCCAGAATCTATTTTCAGAACTGGTACCTAAGAAAAATTACTTATTGAAGTATTTTTGCATTTTGAATAATCACAACTTTGAACTTGATCGACTGGTTTATTACATCATTGTGTTAGAAGAGAACGTTCCCATTTCAGTTCAGCTGTTAATTTGTTTTCTCTTCAGGACTCTACGAGAGAATGGAAGCCAATCGAGCAACGCAGCTGCACAGATGTCCTGTGGCTGTTGATACTTATTCTATTCTGCATTGGCATGGTGAGTTCAGCTTCATTTTTGCTGAAAGAATTCATTGATCTAAGTTGTTACTTTATTGGCTCTGATATTATGGCTAGCAACAATAGAATGCTGCTTGGTGTGTTCAGAGATTACACAAAAAAACACATAGCGCAGAAAAAGACTACTTGTTCCAGTCAGCCCATGATACTGTTTGTGCTCCATTCAAGTCCACCTCCTTCTTTCCTAATCTTAAACTGTATCACTGTAACCCTTGTCTCCCAGCTTCTTCATATGCTCCTCCAGCTTCTCCTTTCGATTTAACCACTCCCCGAGGCAGCAGTTTTAAAATTCTCACTACTTTCTGCTTTGTTGTTTTCTCCCCTGGTGTTTATCTTATGTTGATAGCTTACAGTTACACTCTTCCTTCCCAGAAAAAAAAAAGTCATCTGTCTGTATCCCCTCTAGAAAAATCTTACATTTTGTTCAGAGCTTTTTTATTAGGTCACCCCCTGTCATCATTTCTCAAGGGAAAATTATCCCAGCCTGGTTAACGTTTCTTGATGTGTTTACTCATGCATCCCTGCACCCCCTCCAGTTCCTCTAACTATTTTACAATATGGCGAATCGAACTGTGTGCAGTACTCTCCAATGTAATCTGGTAAATTGGCTTCGAATAATTTACCTACTTTTCAATTCTATTTCTGATAAAAGTTCCTTTGATATGAAGGTAACGCCCTCTCTTCTTTCCATGCCCTTGAAAAGTCTTGGGTGATAATTTGAATCAGTTAGCTATTATGAGCTTCTCTTCTATCTCTTACTGTATCCATTTGGCACAGATTTTACTTCACAGTCCATTTAGCAATTCTTATGGTAGAACATTGAAAGAAATCCCTGTAAAGCTGCCGTGAATAATGCTTGCTCAACTCATTTAGCACTAAACCCGCTCAACTCATTTAGCACTAAACCCACACAATGTAGAAAAGCTGAAAAACTCGAGGCTGGAGAGATGCTGGGTTCTCAGTTCATGCAGCAATCAGTTAAACAACAACTCATCCCTAGGCAGTAGAATTTGCCACTTGCACGTTTGCACATCCTGTGCTTCAACTATGATCCTTTTATTTCAGTCAGTTTGAAAAATAGCTTGGCTGACATTAATGTGCTTCAAAGAACTTCAATGATCCACTTCCCAAGGTGCCTTGGGCTATGCTGCATGATGTCTCATATGGCTTGATCCAAAATCATAGACCTTAATCCCTAGTGTTAGATAAATTCTTGAATGCATCTACTTTTATGATCTACTGTAATATTGTTCCAATTTCAATATGGAAACATGCTGATAAAGACTTGTGTTTGAGCAGAAGGGCAAATTATATTTATTTTTCCAAGCCGGAGCTTGTATTTCTAGCCAATTTCCCTCAGCAGTGATAATCGTCCTGCCTTCAGAAGTAAAATGACTTACAAAGACATATGTTGGCTAATGTATGGAGACTTGACTGGAGGGAACCAGACCAACTATGTAGTATCACCTGAGGAAAATTACGAGTTTGTTGTCAGTGTATCTGCAGCCTGTCAAACTGCTGATTTGACTGAAGCGTATGTGTGAATTTAGTTTAGGGGTTAGACATGTTTGCTCCTAATTTAACTACCTGCAGCATCCCATTTTTAACCAATGCATTGCCTTCCAAGCTTGCCAACTGTTCATAGTCTGAGATGTTGCAGTTTGTCAGGGTTGCAACAATTGTGTTGTCTTCCCCACTTATGTATGAAGCTCTCCCCTCCGCCCCCACCCCACTTATTCAGTTCTTTTCATGTTCCTTGTTCTAAATGCAGACTTGCTGCTGTGGTACTTACTTTCATAGGTCCTTACAGTTCTCAAATGTGACTTAAATAGACTTTTCATTTTTTTAAGCTTAGACAACAGATTTCTGCAGATGGTTTGGAAGAGTGGAAGGAGACCATAAGCAGAACCTAATGCTGTCCTCTCCTAATATTCATAAGTACACATTACCCACACACTGTGCTGTTATCATCTTAGTTGATATCAGCTAATTCACCTTGGGCATTGAGCCAGGGATTTTGCTGGTATTCTGGACAACATTTCTGTTCTAAATGAAGTACAAGAGTATTTTGTTCAAATAAGTAATACTGAAAGATTTCAAGAAGCCGAATACTAGTGTGCTGTGTCACATAGCTGTGAACCTAATTTTAACCATGGTGTCTGGGCCTGAAAGTTGTACATCTATTTATTTAGTTGTCCTACTTCAGAAAATGAGTTGCCAAAGAATAATTTCAGAGATGACCTTCACTTAATTTTGCATTCATTAACAATCTCAAACATTACAAGTGTAAATTTCCTAACGGCACAGTTTGACTAAGGTCTCTTTATTTGTGGAATAAATGTAACCCTAAATATATGCCTTCCATAATGAAACCCATTTGCACAACAATTAACATGATTAATCAACAGTAACATTTACTCATCCAGCACTGCACCGGCCACTGACTAGAGTCTCCTATTTACCTCCAAGACAAACATCAGCTGGCTGTTGTGTGGTTCAATTACATGCATATCAATGTGGCAACCTTTTCTCATCTAATTTTCTAATTTCTGAGAGCTGCATCATAACAGACCCATAATATAATTTGGAGCAGAGAATCAGGTGCTGTTAGTTTGATTAGCTGAAATGATTAGTGGCATCCTGAGACCAAACACGTTGTGGTTTTGCATTATAACGCTAGTGGCTTAATGGTGTTTACACTCACTCGCTGCCTTTTAGAATATTACATGGTATTCTTTGTGTTAACTGGCATTTTTGATATATTTGCACCACACATTTCTGAGGTGTGCTGGAGAACACAAATGTTGCTGTAATTGACAAATGGGTGCAATAAACTGCTCGAGTTAGGCGTTGGCAATGTTAAAAATATACTTTCCCCACCTTTTTCTACTGTTGTGTAAACTCTATATAATTTTTTTTTCATTTAAAAGAGTTTTCATTACAATGTTATAATGAAGGTATGATAATAAGCTTGTGAAATGCTCTGTTTAGGTTGTTATTTGTGGCTTTGCAATAGCTTCTGGAGCAGCCCAGAGGTTGATATTTGGATATGATAGTTTTGGAAACATCTGTGGCCAAAAGAATGCCAAAGTGGAAGGAGAAGAATGGAGTGGTCTTGATCACACAAAAAATAAGTAAGTAAATAATATTAGCGTCACAGAATGATGTGCATTGTTCCATTACAGATTTGTCCAATTCTGGGATGTATCTATCCTTTAACTTCATCTATACTTCTCGCTGTCTCAGGAAGGCACCAACATAATCAAAGATCCTTCCCATCCCATTTATAACCTTTCCCAACCTCTTCCATTGGGCACAAGATACAAAGGCTTAAACACAAGTTCCAACAGATTCAAAACCAGCTTCTTGCCCGTTGTTATTAGACCTCTGAATGGACCGCTCAAGTTTTGAATTTAATGTTGATCTCGCACTTTGTGCACGTTCTCTTCAGCTGTAATGTTGTCTTCCTCACTCTGTTCTGTTACATTAAAGGGCATCTGGATGGGTATATGACTAGGAAGGGTTTAGAAGGATATGGGTCAAATGCTGCATGGAGGAGTTGGTCTGACTCCATGTTGTACATCTTTAATCCCCTTTTCTGCAAACCCAAACAAGGTGAAGTGCTTAGGGGTTCAGATTTATTTTGTGGCAGGGTGGATTGTGGCTGGATGAAATGGAGATCCATTCCTGTATCTGACCCTGCAATAATGCCAGAGGTAGCCTTGGGGCTTCTGGCTGCAGTGGCAGGCTGTTTCAAAGTGCTCCAGAACTTTTGTAAAATTGGAGGAAAAGAATAAAACAAAGAACAACTCTCCTGATCTTCCCATCCTTCACCCACTGCCTAAGCTCGACCCCTTAAAAGCCCTATGTCCTCTTAATGTAAATACATGCATCCACAAACCGTCAACCATCCTTTCTGGTGGACAGACCTCTGAACTCATTATTAAAGAAAGTTTTTCAATGTCCAATGATTAATTCACTATTCTTTATATAAAAAAGACACATTTATTGATTAAACAATTAATCAGTGTATTTAATTTCTTTAGACCTCGTATAAAATGTGTCTTTGTAATTGTAGATCCACTTAAAATACTTTATAAGCAATTCAGGGGCCGTGCAAATTATGAACCTACAATTGCCCCATTGTGATAATGAAAGGTTATGAACTGAACAAATGATTGAAGGCACTGACTGGATCAACATTCTCTTTAAGCAGTGTGGCCATGCAGCCACACTGAAATTCCACGCACATTCAGCGCACCAACTCATTGACCTTGAGTTTCAGAGGTCAATTGTGACATCAAGGAATCCTAGCAAAACTGGAGTTGGTTGGACACAGGGATCAAGCTACTTACCTAACTTATCCAGTGATAGCAACACCTAGGATTGCAACACTATTCAATATTAGTTGATGAGAAATGTGTTGAAGCAAAAAGAAAGGTGAAAGTTTGCATTTTGAACTTTAATATATGTTTCTGTTCTTTTCCTCTCTCAGGTATGTTTTTTTCTTGGAACCCTGTAACTTGGATGTTGTAAATTTAAAAATTAAGTCCATGGCTCTATGTGTAGCGAAATGTCCAGACATGGAGCTCCGCACATTTGAGGATGTTAAAAGATTTGCACTTGAAAATGGTAAGGCCAAAACATTGGTGATGGAAAGAAGATTTGGAATTTAGAATGTGCTTTTATTCACACTGTAACTCTTGCTCAGCATTGAAACGATTCAGAAGCATTCACATAACCTTTAGAAATAACAAGTGCTCCTGACCAGTCCTTGACTACCTCTTCATTCAAGTTAGAAATGTTTCAACTTATGGCTTTTCCCGTCTCTTATTTCAGAGTATGACTTTCAATCAAGGTATCTTAGAATTACCTATCTCAATTATTAGCCTCATATGCAGGACCTTTTATTTTCTCAAGTTTTCTGAAAGTCTACATATATACAATAAAAGTAAGCGTGTCATTCTTGGCATCTGTTTTACTAGAGAACGAATGGCCCTTCCCAAACTGTTACTGAATGGCATCAATATTCCAACAGCAATACACCATCAAACAGTTGGTGATATTTATGCAAACGTATCCAAAATCAAATGAACTTTCATTCTGTCAAACGAACTAAAGTTCATCCACTCTACAGATTGAAATACCATCCCCTCACCAGTGAATCCTGTAACCATTTTCCCATCACATTGTATTTGAAAAATGAGCACTGATTTAGTCAAGGGGAATTGCAAAGCAACAGGCTAAAGTCATTAAAAAGTGTTCAGAATTGTGCTTGTTAAGTCATTCTTATCCATAATTAGCATCAGATTCCTTACATACTTGCACTCTGAAGACATTTGACAACAAACGTGATCAATTCTGCTATTTCTTCAGGAAATTTACTGAACTCTAAATTTTACTGATGATCTGTAGGCATATTTAATAGTAGGTGCCAACTACTAGAACTCAAAACAACTAACTGAATTAAAAGCTCAAGATATAAGAATGACCAAATTCTAATAAGCAGTTAAACTTTGAACTTTGTTAACCTTGTCCTTTCAATAATTTTCTGTAGTTTAATATTTTCTTTTTAAGAATGCACTGAAGAACTGACTTCCGTTTGGCCCTTTGCTGTGGTGGTAATTGATTTTTCAATAAATATGTTCAATAGCAACACTTTAAATACTTCTTTTTTACTGCTTTCATACTTTTTATGATAATACGTTTTACTTGTGATACTAAGCCTTTAAAAGTGATAATGTGGAAGGCTTGCACTCCATATTAGGTGCACCATCAGCCACATGGTTGTGGGATTCCTACATCACTGCATTTTCTGAACAATGTGGAAAATTGCTCAGCTATATCCTGTCCACAATATCAGGACCTAGGTCATAGAGATGTACAGCATGGAAACAGACCCGTAATCGGGTGAAATAATAATATTCTGATTGTCTACTCTGTCAGTGAAGTGATGGCAGGAATCATTGACAGTTCCATCAAATGGCACTTGTAGAGGGATAACTCACTTACTGACCCTCAGTTTGGGTTCCATCAGGGCCAGTTGGCTCTTGACTTCATAACAGCCTGAATCCAAACATGATGAAAGAGCTGGACCCCAAAGGTATGGTGACATCAAGGCGGTGTTTGAATCAGTATGGTATCCAGGAGTCCTCACAAAAGTAGTCATTAGGAATAAGGGGAAAAATTCTTTATTGGTCGGAGTCATACTTAGTACAGAGGAAGAAGATTGTGGTGTTTGGGGGTCATTCATTTTAGTCTCTGGTCATCTACTGTGTTAGGGCAGTCTCCTAAACCTAAACATCTTCATCTGCTTCGTCAGTAACTATTCCTCCATCATAAGGTCAGAAGTGGAATATACTTTGTGCAATGCTCAGCATGATCATAACTGTTTAGGTGTTGAATCTGTTTTTATCCATGTTAAAAAACCTGGACAATATCTGGCTGATAAGTGACAAGTCACGTTCACATCGCACAAATGCTAAACAATGACATCCAATCAATTCCACATGAAATTTACTTGCATTACCATTGCTGACTCCCTTATTACTAACATCCTGAGGGTTAACATTGACCAGAAACTGAACAGGATCAATTGCAATGTATTTGCAAGAAAAGGTCAGAAGCAAGGAGTTCTGCAGCAAGTAACCTCTCTGCTATCTCCCTGAAATATGTCCGCCATCTACAGGGTATAAGTCAGGAGTATGACGGACTATTCTACATGTGGTTGAGTAGGTGCTAATCCACATTCCTGATGAAGGGCTTAAGCCCGAAATGTCAATTCCTGCTCCTCAGATACTGCCTGACCTGCTGTGCTTTTCCAGCACCACAGTCTCGTCCCGAGGTGCTAATCGAGCTAAAGAAGCTTGATACCATCCAGGATGCAGCAGTCTGCTTGATTGGCACACTAGTCAGCGCCTTCAATATTCACTCTTTTTACTTCTGATGCACAGTAGCAGCAATCTGTACCATCTACAAGGTGTACTGCAGTAACACACCCAGGTTCTTTGACAATACCTTCCAAGGTTGTGACCATGACAAATGAGAAGAGCAAGGGAAGAGGTGTGAGGTCACTCCCACTTGCAAAATCCCCTCCAACTCACAGTTCATACTGACTTGGAACTATATTGCCAATCCTTCACTCTCACTCAGTGAAAATCCTGAAGCTCCTTCTCAACAACACTGTTGGTGACCCTGCTCCCAAGGACGACAATGATTATAACAAAGCTACTTACCAACACTTCCAGAGCACTTAGTGCCTGCATTTATTGCCCATCCCTATCAGCAATGTCCGCATCCCGGAATTTTTAAAAAGATCTTGAGACTTTTTTTTTATTCTGGATGTAAATATATGATGTGATTTTCTCGCTACCCTAACCTACTTTAAATACTGATTGTCTTTAATAAATTATGCTTTTCAGCTGCTTGCTTTACATTCTTATTAAAACTATTGGAAAATAAGGATATGCTAGGCTGTGCTTTGCTCTTCTGTCTCTAGATCTTAAATTTGATGGAATTTTAATTTTGCTTACATAATGTTTTGAAGTTGATATTTTTCAAGCAATGAAAACTGATTCTTCTGCTGCTGATCTGCCAGATAAGTGTATCCTAATGAGATAACATTTTTAATATTGATTTGCCAGATCTGCAGCATAGAAGCAAGTCCACAAATGTGATTTTTAAATTCAGTATATTTTGTTGCAGGGTCTAGGCTGTGCGCATATGAGCTGGAGCCATCAAAATATACATCAGGAAGATCGAGTTTATGTCCTAAACTTCCTGTTAAATCAAGGTAGGAAAATTCAGGGAGAATCCTCATCAGAAATCCCCAGTCATAATATCTATTGAACTTAAAAAAAAAGATTTTTTTCATCAAACTGCTTTGTGTTTTGGGTAAAGTGGGAAGCTACTCCAGAAGTTCTGATCAATGCATTTATATTCTGAATTTTGTGCTTGTATATCCAATAGAGTTAAAACTTGAGGTATTCTTAATTCAAATCTACTTATGTTTATATTTTGGAATGTAAAGTATTTCTGTATTTTCTAAATTAATGGTTGAAGTATCTGTTTCCTTCCTGGATATGTTTTCAATACTGCAAGGTCACATCTTTCAATGAGACTATGACTGTTACTGGTAATTGCAAAATTTTTCTCTGTTCTGAAAAGCTGTTACATGTTACAAAATATAGAAACTGGTAAGTTCAAAGCACTGTACCTGTGTTTTGGATACAAACCTTGTGTCTGAGCATCTTACACAATTTGGCTTTGTAACACATGTGCTCTTTAAATGGGAAGTGCCTTTCCTGTTATTGGTAAGGAAGAAAATATTCTCTATAAGGTCTGTGCCTAAAGCTGGTTGCAGCCTCTTTTGCCTATACATTGTTTTACTCTCTCTCCCTGTCTGGTCCTTTGCCAAAAGTCTGGTGTGAAATTGCTGAAAAGTTGTTTAGCCCCATCTCTCATTTTCCTCTCTCCAATCCGGCATTTAATCATAATTTCTTTTTGATCTCAAAAAGCTCATCACTCTTCTTTCAAATCTGATATAGATCTCAACCACAACCACTATTCAGCATTACCATCATCCCCACCCCTGGTTGAGCCTGGCTGCTTTGTTCCAAATCCTAATGAAACAATTTTACTCTGTGTTGTTCATGTATTAGATACTTCTGTCTCTGGATTCTAGTATTGATTGAGGTCTTGATGATATCTCTTGATGCTGACGTGTGCCCCTTGTGAACCTTTCCTCTGGTTAATCCTTTGATGTGTTATTTCTCTGTGTTTTGGGAATTGAATTGTTTATTCTATCCTCCAAGTGAGCTTTGTACTCGTAACGAGATTTACCAAAACCAGTAACACCCAAGTTTGAATGTTGTCATTGCCATTGAAGCCAAGTTTTATTTTATCCATGGTATTCAATATGTTTCATCCTCTGTATTTCTGGAACCATGTGCTAAATATTTTGCTAATCCACTTATTACATATTTGACAAGACCAGGCCCATTAGTGTTTTAAGGTCTTCGAACAAAGCTGTTTTCACTGCTGCGTGTTTCCCCTCAAATTGCATGTCAGTGTTACAGAGTCATAGAGATTTACAGCATGGAAACAGACACTTTGGTTCAACTTGTCTATGCTGACCAGATATCCTCGTCCCATTTGCCAGCATTTGGTCCATATCCATCTAACCCTTCCATTCATCTAGATGCCTTTTAAATGCTGTAATTGTACCAGCCTCTGCCACTTCCTCTGGCAGCACATTCCATACACGCACCATCCTTTGAATGAAAAAGTTATTCCTTAAGTCCCTTTTGAATCTTTCCCCTCTCACCCTAAATCTATGCTCTCTAGTTCTGGACTCCCTCACCCCAGGGAAAAGACCTAGGTTATTTACCCTACCCATGCCCCTCATGATTTTATAAACCTCTATAAGGTCACCCCTCAGCCTCCGACGCTCCAAGGAGAGTAGCCCCAATCTGCTCAGCCTCTCCATCTGGCTCAAACTCTCGAACCCTGGAAACATTCTTGTAAATCTTTTCGGAGCCCTTTCAAGTTTCACAATATCTTTCTTATAGCAGGGAGACCAGAATTGAATGTAGTATTCTTAAAGTGGCCTAACCAAAGTCCTTTACAGCCACAACATGACCTCCCAGTGTTGTTAATAATTCATTTTTTTTCTCTCTCAATTTTAGTTCAAGAATTGCCTAGAAGTTCCTTTATCTGCTCACTCTGTTTATTCTCCAGATCAATGACATCATACCCCTGTGACAATGTGGATTATAATTTATTGTCCCCTGAAACCAATTCTATTAAATTGTACTTGGTAACAATAAGCTGTTGCCATAGCGAGACTGACATTCCTGTGAACTGAGCCATGCCCTGTTCTGTGTCGTAACTACAGTAACGTCCTGAAGGACCAACAAATGCTGCTTGATTGTGGTATACGTCTCAGAGCCTGAGGGTTGTCCACTGGATTCTTGTGGCTACTCTGTAAGATGATGAATACAACACAATCAGGGTTAAGCTTTGGGGCTTAATCTTATAGTAGGATTTATTTTCACATGTATGTATTACGTAGGAAAACATCATAGGGAGGGAAGACTGGTTGGTATAATGCATGCTGAAAATGTGTTGCTGGAAAAGCGCAGCAGGTCCGGCAGCATCCAAGGAACAGGAGAATCGACGTTTCGGGCATAAGCCCTGAAGAAGGCAGTCCTCACTTTCTCCCTGGTATAATGCATGACTTGTCCATTTCATGAGATGTTTTATAACAAAAACAAGTTATCAGAAATATTATCTTTAGTATCTCTGAGTTCAGTGAATGCCAAATGGAATCCCTCATAACTGTTTCATGTCATACACACAGTGTGAAGCATGGAACCTGGGGACCATGAACAGTTTCTCCTCTGTGTCTCATTACTTGAGTCATGCAGATTGACAATGAAAGGATATTAACAAGGGATTATCCATTTATGGCAGAGAGGAGGAAGAAAAACAAAGTGCTAGAGACACTCAACATGTTGGGAACCATCTGTGGAGACAGAGTTGAAGTTTTGATTTTAGCATGAGTCTTCTTTAGAACCTCCTTCAGAGTGAAGGAGATTTTTTTTTCTTTCTCAAAAATATGTTTTAAATCTTTGGAACTTCCTCAAAAGACATTAGAAACAGAGTCAATGAGTCTTACAGTTGAACCTTTAACCTAACCAGTCCACGCCGAGCCTAATCTTAAATAAAATTAGTCCCACTGCCTGCTCTTGGTCCATATCCCTCCAAACCTTTCATATTCATGTACTTACCCAAGTACTTTTTAAGTGTAACTATGCTCGCATCCCACCACTTCATCAAGAAGTTTATTCCACACACGAACCACCCTTTGTGTAAATAATTTGCCCTTCATGCCTTTTTTAAAACTCTTTCCTCTCACCTTAAAAATATGCCCCGTAGTCTTGAAATCCCCTATCCTAGGGAAAAGACACCTACCATTAACACTATCTATACCCCTCATGATTTTATAAACCTGTCCTTGAATATGTTTAAAATAAGGGTAGATAACTTTTACTCCCTTTGAAGAATCTACCAGTGGTGGACAGGAATGTGAAATAATTAGATCAGTTTTCATCTTACTGAATGGCGGAGCAGGTTTGAGGAGCTAAGTGGCTTACTTCTGCAACAAAACCAAAATTAAACCTGAATCTTGTCTGGATCTTGAAGACCCATTATGCTATCACAGTTACAGAATTATTATTATACAGAAAGAGACCATTTGGCCCATTGTGTCTGCAATAGCTTCCGAAATTGGACTAACAACTTAATGTCATTTTCCTGCCCTTGCCCTATACCCCAGCGCACTGTTTCTATTTAAATAATTATCCAATGCCAATTTGATTTCTTCAGTCGAACCTCTTCCACTAAATGTGCAGGCAATACATTCTTCATCTGAACCATGTGCTGTTTGAAAGTTTCTTCTTATCTCCCAATTGCTTCTTATGTAAAATACTTCAAACTTTGCTCTCAGGTTCTTGATTCTTTTGCAGACAGAAGTAGTTTCTCCCTGCCTACTCTGTCCAACCCTGCATTATTTTGAGAACTTTAATGAAGTCACCCTTGGCCATCTGCTTTCCAAGAAAAATTAGCCTAACCTCTCCAATCTGTCCTCCTAACTGAAGTGTCTCATACCTGGAACCATTCTGAAAGATCATCTGTACTCTGTACAATATATTCACATCCTTCTTAAATTGTGACACTCTGAACTATACACCGTACTCCAACTGAGGTCTAACCAGCATCTAACACAAGTTCATCAGAACCTTCCTGCTCTTGATAATTAATGAAGTCAATGATACTGATACAGTTTCTAAAAAAAATCTATAATGATTATTCATGTACATTTACATCAGAGTTCTCTGCTTCTGCACACACCTTTTAGAATGATACCCTTTATTTTGTACAGTCTATTCATGTTCTTTGTACCAAAATGTGTATCACCTCCCCGTCTGTATATCAAACTTCATCTACCATCTACCTGCACACTCCATCAACTTGTCATTTTGTTTTGACATTCTACACTGTACTCTCCAGACTTAACAGTTCTCTTGAATTTTGGGTCATGTGCAAGCTTTGAAATGATTTTCTGCCCACAAAGCTGGGCACTTAGGATCAGGAAAGCAAAGATCCCAGTACTGACCCCCAGGGGAGCTCCAGTATAACGTTCCTCCAGCTCAAAAGTAACCATTAATGGTTTATGCCCGAAACGTTGATTCTCCTGCTCCTTGGATGCTGCCTGACCTGCTTTGCTTTTCCAGCACACACACACAACTCTGATCTCCAGCATCTGCAGTCCTCAAGTTCTCCTGATTGATATTAACCATTACTGTCTATTTCATATCGCTTAGTAAATTTTGTATCCTCTTGCTGCTGTCCCTTTTATTCCATGAGCTATAATGTTTTTTCACAAGTCTGAGTGGTAATATTGCAAGTCCATGTATACCAGGTCAACAGCATTACCTCACTAACACTTTTTTTGGTATCTCTTCAAAAGCTCTGGCAACTTAGTCAAACATGAATGTTCCTTGACAAATCCACATTGGCTGTCCCTAATTAACACACATTTGTCCATGGAATAGTGTGCAACCAACTCCAGTCTGTTGCCAGCTGGCCCTGACATGAATGTTCTGAAGAAACTTTCACAGCTATTGTACTTTACACTGTGAAAATGAGAGGATTGCAATGTTGTCCCATCAAAGAGAAATAAGCATGCAAGAAAGAAGGAGCCATTCTGAACTCTCAGTTTGGTGCTTAAATATCCATATGTGTTTGCATTTTATATGTGTTCCATATGTGTTCTATTGTCCATTCAGAATTGTTAGGAAAAACATTTAATTCAGCAAGAATCTGTAAAAGTAATAATATTTTGAATCACAAACATGGTCAGTCCCTTTTGAAGTTGCATGCATAAGTACTGTTGGCTTTATACTGTGCAGTTTCTTTCCAAGTCATTGTAATGGTAAAGCAGTACCACCCATGTAGGAAAATTTGAGTCAAAGCACTGCACAATAGCAGTTGCTTTCAACTCCAGGTAGAGGGGAGCAATACAGAAAATAAAGGGCCTGAAAGGTCCAGCTGAAGTATAATGGCAGAGTTTCAGTGCCAGTATCTTTGAACTGCTTTGTATGGAATTGAATTCTATCAAATATCTGCAATTGTTTACTCAGTCACTGTGAACTAATGGGGAACTGAATACATATATAAAAGTTGTGCATAAAATTTATCAATAGATACCATTTTCATGGCCTTTATACTGAGTTTTATGGATGTTAAGTTGTAAGCAATTTTATTTTATTCCCTTGCAGTGAAAGCTGGGTCTATAAAGCAAAAGCTCTGTTTTGATTTTGCTAATTTTGATTTCTTATTAATAATGAGCAGGACTTGTTGCTACTCCTAAATGTTTGATACTTATGAAGACCTAGTATTCTAAATGTACATGTGCCTCTCACAGTCGTCGCTCATCCCCATTGTTGATATTAATTTGACATTCCATTTTTTCTGTGTTTTTGTTTTACACTAGTAAACCTATACCATTCTTCCATCGTTGTGTCCCAGATGTAGATGTCTGCTATGTCAACTTTATTAAGGCCCTGACCACCTTCGTCAGTGACAATAGTGTCTTGCAGAGAGTGGTTACTGGAGTAATGACCAGCAAAGAAATTATAGTGGGACTTTGCTTTTTATCTCTAGGTAATACATCTTGAATACGTTTTTCTTTTTTAAAAAGAAACAATTTTGAACCAAGCATTGCATTATCAAATAATAAAATTTAACTTAGAATGCTTTTATTACATTGTCACCCATGTAATATATACCACAATTTATTTTGCATTGTATTTTTTTAATAGATGTTAACTTAACATTAAAAATAACAGTGTCTCACCTTTTTATGAACAACTAATGGCATTATACAAATGTATTCTCTAATTCAGAAGCCACCAATATGATTATTGTGTTGCCTCTGGAACTTTAAAGTGCAAAAGTGGACTCAGCAAATAATCCAAATACAAAGTAGTAAGTTAAGCTCTGCCTGATAAGTAGGTGGGATGTAAGGTGGTTCAGCATGCTGATAAAATGTTTTTGAACTGGGCAAAAAGAATCAAAACTAGAGTTCGTTGCTTTGAGGCTACATTTCTCTTGTTTTTCTTGTAAAAGTACCATTAAGGAAAAGTGTTGTTGATGGTGATTTGTTTACTTGAGAAAGTAGTAGAAAAATAACAAAAATGGAGCTTTTTCTTGTTGGAAAGAAACGCATTCACTTTGTAGGTTCCATTTTTACAATGTCCTACAGCATTTCACAGCCAATTAAATATCTCTCAAGTATGATTATTATTGTTATATAAGAGACACAGTATCCAATTTCTTCATAGCCAGGTTGACCATGACCAGTTAATTTGTGGAATCAGTTAAAATATAACTGTTCCTCGGATTCTATTCGGGTTTTTAACAATCCTTTAAATCTTTTTGTTTTTAAATAGAATATTTCGGAGTATAATATTAGTTAAAATTAAAAATATTGACGCGTACATCTGCAGCTAATAGGTTAATTGAAGTCAAGGAAATGTATAGTGTCAATATTTTGTGTTACTGAAGATAAAAATGGGCACAATAGTCTCGGAGTGGTTATAATGTTGGAGGTAAGCCTTCTACTATCCTTTTGGTGTAGCCTTCTCTATTGCAGTAAATTATGTCAGTGCCTCAAGAATGTGAGGTCTTCAAGCAGCCCTCTAATCTTACCTCTTCCTTCCAGCTTGTTCAGAATGTGGCACAGAGAACAATCTGGAATTAGTCACCTCTGGTGCCTTGTTTTCCAGTCTAGTGCTCAAGTCTTTAATCTATTCTTAAAACTTATAAAAATGCACCTCTAGCTACCATATTTGAGCATAATTTGTCAATCTTTTCCAGCAATTTTCTTCTTCTCCACCCTTGGATGGACAAACAGGCAGAGGGGAATAATATCTGCAGCAACTGCAGGAAGGAATACTTGGCGAGAACACTTTGGCCCTCTTGGATTGTCCCTTGCTCCATGCTTCTGCATTAATGTTCTGGATAACTCTCCTTTTGAATGACATCACTGTTCAATACCTTCTCATCCGTCAGCAACTTTTGAATTGTTCTGTAACTTGCTGATTCTCAGATGTCCAGTCACTCCCCCCAATTTCTCCAGTGACCATATTCTGGACAGTGTGTTACCGAAATGTTTCATTTTCACTGAAGTAGGGTATGGTCTCACACACTCTGTATGGCCTCAAAGCACAGGCATTGTCTGCTTCAAATACATTTTGCAGTTAATGTCAGGAAAAATAAAACTACCATGCTTCCCAGGATCCAGATTATCAGTAATCGCTCACATTATATGCATATCACAAAATTCCTTTCATTTATGTTTATTTTCTGTTTAACTTCTAAAAACGTGAATAACGTTAACTTGAGTTTGCACCATCACAAACTCAACTTTTCATTATTATCTTCTCTTAACAATCAAGCTTAAATTAAATGCCATGTTCCTCTGACCTCTTAGCACATTTCTATAATTAATTAGCCTCAAACAAGCTCACATTTGAGTTTTAGAGTAAACAACTTCAAATACTTTCCAATTTTAGTGGCTAAAGATTAAAGTAAGTTTTTAAAATTAATTTAGATATATGTTTATATCTGTATATTTCAATGCTTGTATCCAGTTGCTGTCATTATGGGTTAATGCTGCATGCCTTTGACTTTGAGCACCTTTCTAACCTCTTGCCATTTCTGGATCTGAGAATATAGAGAGAGAGAAGCTAATATGTTATAGTGTTTGGAGTGCTGTTTTGCTGTCTGGGAGGGATTTTGTAGGTTTCAGAAGGACTAGTTTAACCCTGAATCTGGGATTATTGGAACATATAGGGACATAAGAATTGGAAGCAGGAGTAAGCCATTTAGCCTTTGGTGTTTGATCCAACATTCATAAGATCATGGCTGATCTGGTTGTGGTCTCACCTCCACCTCCCTGTTTCCCCACCGTAGTCGTAGACTCGTTGGTCTTCAAAATCCGTCCAACTCCGCTTGAAAACATTTAAAGACCAAACTTTCAGTAATTTCTGGGAAAGTGAATTGCACAGAATCTTGAGAGGAAAAAAAAAGCTACTTTATCTTAAAAGGGAAACCTTTGATTTTTAAACTGTCTGCTACTCCTATAGGCTCTAAATTATTTTTGATATCAATGAGACAGCATCATCTAACTTCAGTATAATTTGACCTCGTCAAACTTTTAAATGCAGATCTTCATCAAAATAAAACCTTCTGTGAACATGTGGTCTGTAAGTGAAAGGAAGCTTCTATTCTGGAACGTATATGAATTTAGTCCAATCTCTGTTCTTTGCAATTGCAACAGCTGCAACATCCAGGCAAAATAAGAGAAAAAGTGCTGGAACAAAGCAACACAGTGAAAGGGGAAAGACTGAGGAAAGGGGTGGAAATTGAATTGAACTGAATTGAATTGAATTTATTGTCACGTGTACCGAGGCACAGTGAGAAGCTTGTCTTGCGAGCAATACAGATAGATCACATAGTTAAGTAGCATAAATAGTAAATAATAGGTAAACAGCGGCAAAAACAAAAACACAGGAACAGGCGAATGTTAAGAGTTTGAGAGTCCATTCTGTATTCTAACAACAGGAGGGCAGAAAGTGTTACAAAACCGGCTGGTGCGTGTGTTCAGGCTTCTGTACCTTCTCCCCAATGGTAGAGGTTGTAGAAAAGCATTACCAGGGTGGAATGGATCTTAAGAATGCTGGCAGCCTTTCCTTGACAGTGGGCCTGGTAGATGGATTCTAGAGATGGGAGGTTGGCCTTTGTGATTGTCTGGGCTGAGTTCACCACTCTCTATAACCCCATTTCTGATCTTGAATGGTACAGTTATCATGCCAGGTAGTGATACATCCGGACAGAATGCTCTCAATGGTGCACCTATAAAAGTTGGAAAGGGTATTCGCCGTCATGCCAAATTTTCTCAGCTGCCTGAGGAAGAAGTGACGTTGTTGGGCCTTTGTAACCAGTGCGTCCACACAAAGAGTTCAAGAAAGCTTGTTGTGGATGACCACTCCCAGGTGCTTGACACTCCACTCCTTCCACCTCTGTGCTGTTAATTTGCAGGGGAACATGAGTAACATCCCAACGAAAGTCAATAATGAGAAAGAGGGAAATACTTAGGAAGGGAGAGTGTGGAAACAGTAGAAGGGTAACAGAGAATAACAAGTGAGAGCGGGTACAGTCTCATCATGATTCCCATTTAGATTTCAGTATTGTTTGATGAATGGATCTTATCTGAATGAGACCTGTGCTCTGAAATGATGAATAAATAGTCATTTCCAACCTGCTTTCAAAGATCAAGAGATTTTGCCTCTGAAGTGTATTGTTTGTAAAGCCTCACAAATTGCCAAATTTTTGCTCCCACTCCTCTTGCAGTGTTCCTCTGTCTAAGGAGAGTTGAGTTTTGATGCAAAGGTAAATGTGGTTCTCAATGGGAGGTTAGTGATCCAACAAAGGGTATATCTACAAGGAGACAGCAGGACATGAGATTTTCTTGCTTCTTTCTGGCCCTGTTTAGAGTCCAGTTTCCCAGAGGAGGAAGTCCAGTGTGCTAGTGGTCTGCTGTGTCATTCAGTGTTTCATAATAGTTGGATCTGAAGCTCTACTTCTGAAAAAGATGGTGAATGCAACATTTACAATCTCACCTTGTCTGTCACTTGAAATTCCTTGCAAGTTCAATCCTATATAGTACTTGTACCCTAATTATTTATTTGTGTCTTGACAGTTTTATCGATGTTGTTAATGGTTATAATTCGATACATCTCCCGAGTGCTTGTTTGGATCCTTGCAATTCTCACCATCCTGGGTTCAATTGGTAAGTTGATTGATTACAAGTGATAAGAATGTTTTAAAACTGAGCTTATTAATTCTTGTTTTTTTTTAAAGATCCATTTGTATCTATTTCTAATTTTCCATTCCAAGAGAGAATATTTATTTGATCCAGATATAGTGCTTTTCAGTTTCCGCTAGTTATGGAATGAGCTTAGATTCCAAAAAAGAAAAAAGAATCAAGATTTTTCATGCAAAAATTCTGCTTCTTATCATATGTAAAGGTGTGGTCTTTCCATAGTACTACAGCAATTCCAATCAAAGTCATAAATTACACCTCTAGTGACTGGGGCCCTGGTATATCATGCATTTTTGTAATTTTAACTTCACTGGACTTCCTTCAATCCCTGTCTCCCTGGCTTAGCTCAATGGATCCAATTGAAGACCAATCAATTCCAGCAGTCATTTCTCTTATTGCACCCATACGATAGCCTCTGTAGATGTCCAAAGGTTCGTTTTTGAGTCCTTTCTTTTGTACATAACCATATGTTGTCCTTCAGTCATGTGATGTATCTTCTAATATTGTCACCGAAAGCCATCAGCTGTGCCTCACCACCAACCCGCCCAAGCTCTCTCAATCCATCCTCAAATTAACATGGGATGAGCATTACACATCTGGCGGGGAGCACCAAATACAGTTCTCCAATTGTCAACCTGCCCATATTGAGCTGCAGTTTCCTTACGTCAAACAAGAGAAAAGCAAAATCCATTGTCATCCAGTCCCCACTGTGTACTCTGCTGTCAATTCTGTCCCTTTCAGTAGGCAATCTTCCTGGTTCTAAAAACTGTGTTGCTGGAAAAGCGCAGCAGGTCAGGCAGCATCCAAGGAGCAGGAGAATCGACATTTCAGGCATAAGCCCTTCTTCATTCCTGAAGAGAAGGGCTTGTGCCCGAAACGTCGATTCTCCTGCTCCTTGGATGCTGCCTGACCTGCTGTGCTTTTCCAGCAACACATTTTTCAGCTCTGATTTCCAGCATCTGCAGTCCTCACCTTTCTCCTAATCTTCCTGGTTCTGCCAGATTACTCTCAGTCTGACCTTGTGCTAAGCTTCTAACCGTTCTCCATCAGAAAGTAATAACATCACCTGCCCCTGTACCTGTTTAAACCATTTCTATTGCTGACAGTCTTACTGATAGTGTCACTTTCAGACTTAACCATGCCAATGCTTTTTCAGTTATCCTCCCATATACTATTCCCTTTAAACTAGAATATATACAAAAGTCCTACTGTATCATAGCTGACACCAAATTCCATTCACTGGATGCCTACTGACCTACTTTAGCTCCCAGTCTAGCAATACCTCAAATTTGTAATTCTTTTCCTCATTTCCAAATCCCTCATTACCATGCACTCTCCTGTCTTTGATCTCCTGTAGCCCTAAACCCCTCTAGACATCAACTTCAGTTGTAAGCTTTGGTTTCTCTTTATTGTCAAACTTTGTTGTCTGCCTAAATGCTTCTCCCATCTCTCCCTACACAGGTGGTACCGCTGTTCTTTGGTGGTTGTATGCTGATCAGAAGAAGGCAGCCAAAGCAAAATCAGTTGAAGATGAGAATGTGGCAGAAGACAATAGCAAGGCTCTTCTGATATATGCCATTATTGCAACAGTAGTTACAGTAAGTACTCCATCCATAATGTATTCAAAATTAATCATTACTAATTTAAGTGTGGAAAAACTGGAAAGGTGCCTAATGCTGTTCATATCAATCGGTAAAGATTAAACAAATGAAGCTGTTTACTCAAGATAGAGAAGATTCAGGGGTGATCTGACTAAGTTCTTGAAGATATTGGAAAAGCTTCCGTGCAGTAGACATTCAAGATTATGTTTCCACTTGCAGGAAAGGTTGTAACAAGGGACAACAAATATAGTCACTAATTAATCCAGAAGAGAATTCAGGTGAAAAACAGAGATACTCAGTGGGTCTGGCAGCATCTGTGAAGAGAATGTAGAGTCAACGTTTCAGGTCCAGTGACCCTTCTTCGGAACTGGAATCCCATTTTTTACAGCACCAACAATACTTGGTTTATGGTTTGACGAATTCAGGAGTTTTTTTTCTTTGAACTTGTTGGAGAACTCACATTCTATAACTGAACTGATTAGCACTGACTCATCCAAGCAGAATCTGTATAAGTATAATGGAAGAATAAACAGAGGGATACGTTGATCGAGATAATGAGCAGAGGAGTGTGAAAAGTGACCACCAACATGGATCTGTTGGACTGAATGGCCTGATTCAGTTCATACTTAGTAAATGGCTGTCTTGGTGTGTGGTTACAGTGATATCACTTATCATACTCTCAGGTTCATGTTGATGTACTTGAGGTGTGGGTGGAGGAAAATTGCTAGGGGAGGGGCTTGGGTCACCTTGCTTTAAAAATAATCAAGAATGTATTTTCCATTTGCATTACCATTTTGAACTCTGATACGAAGAAGAGTGCTCTGAAGCATTTACCTGATAGCTTAAATTTTGAAGATTACACCTCTTGTCTTGAATGTTGCCAAATTGCTTTGGGGAAGTAATTTTCATAATTTCAATGTTATGTGATTCAGAATCTGTTTTCAACTTGTTGCAATTTGAAATAACCTGTCAATTGTTCTTGAGCCCTCTCAAAAATAAACCACATGATGTAAGAGTGGAAGTAGGCCATTCAGCCCATTGAGTCTGCTCTGCCATTCAACGAGATAATTGCTGATCTGATAATTCTCAACTCCACTTCCTGTTTTTTTCCCTGTAACCCATGATTCCATACTGATTAAAGATCTGTTATTCTCAATCTTGAATATACTTAACAACTGAACCACAACAGCCCTCTGCAGTAAAGAATTCCATAGATTCATACCCAATGAGAGAAGAAATTCCTTCTAATCACTGTTTTAAAAGTGCAAACCATGACAGGGACTTAGTGCTTAGCACTGCAGCCTCACAGCACCAGGGAACCAGGTTTGATTCTACTCTTGGGCAACTGTCTGTGTGGAGTTTGCACATTCTACATGTGTCTGCGTGGGTTTCCACTGGGTGTCGTGGTTTCCTCCCACAATCCAAAGATGTGCAGGTTAAGTGATTTGACCATTGTTTTAAAAAAAAGTCCATGTGGGGTTCTGGGGATTAGCTGGGATGCTCTTCAGCGAGAGTTCTTTTGTAGAATGGCCTCTACCTGCACTATAGAGATTCTATTATTCTGAGATTATGCCCTTTGGTTTTACGCTCTCCCATAAGAAAAAAAACCATCTTTCTGCATCTACCCTGTCAAGTCCCCTTGGAATCTAGTATGTTACAATAAGGCTGCCTCACATCCTTCTATATTCTAATGAATACAGACTCACACTACTCAATCTCTGCTCATAAGAAAGTCACTCCATACCTGGTTTCAGCATAGTGCCCCTCAATTGCCTCCAATGCCAGTATATCTTTCCTTAGAAAAGAGGCCCAGAAATTTTCACAGTATTCCAGCTGCGGTCTAACTAGTGTCTTGTACAGTTTTGTTAAAAGTGCCCCTATGTCTATACTCTATTTCCTTTGGTAGAGAGGCCAACATTCCATTTGCCGAAATACCTCTTCTATTTTCCTACGGTTTTCCTTATTTTAATAGCCACATAAAATCTGGACTGTAAAATAAATAGTAACAATGGATGAGTATTGTCTTTTAGCATTCATTGGATAACTGTCGAATGTATTAATTGCAGAATACATTAATTTTCATATGCATGTTAATTTTATGACATGTTTCTACATTCATGTTGCTGTGGGTGTCACAGGAAAACTAATTTGAAATTGGTTAAAAATCACATGACACCAGGTTATAGTCCAACAGGCTTATTTGGAAGCACTAATTTTCGAAGTGCTGCTTCTTCATCAAGTGGTTGTCGTGTAGGACCATAAGACACAGAATTTATAATAGAACATTACAATGTCATGCAAGTAAAATGATACATTTAACAAGCCTGAATTGTTGTCAAGTCTTTCATCTTTTAGAACGAGTTACAGGTTTCAGTTCATTAATGTGTAAATCCCAGAATATCTTTTAAGTCACATTCTCAAGATTAGTTAAAGTTTTATATTTTAAAAAAAGTGACATCTCAGCTCAGACAATACGTTAAAGGTGTAGGTCAGAGTCTGTATCCCAATCTTGAGTCAGACTGGTTCTATTTCCAAAGTGGAATTTACAAAATATTACATGGATTGACTGTCTGCATTAACTGCCTACTAGTTGAGCATTTTTTGAGCAAAATAGAATGTATCTGTAAATATAATTCTATAAATATTAATTCACCCCGTAGACTTATATTTGTGTGTGCATGCAGGAGAGAGGGAGTGATTGTGTGAGTGTGTGCGCAAGCTTGTTAAAGTGTGTGTGATGGGGGACAAGCCTGCGTGAGTGTGAGTATGGAAAAGTGTGTGCGAGAGCGTGTATAGTGTAGTGGGGTCACCTGTAGTGTGACACAAACCCAAGGTCCCCATTGAAGCCATCCTCATGGGTTCTGAACTTGACTATCAGCCTCTGCTCGGCCACTTTGCATTGTTGCCTGTCCCGACATCAGCCTTGGAGGATGGTCACCTGAAGGATTAATTTCCAAATATTAACATAATCCAGAAACAACCAGAAAGTATTGTGAAATTAGCAGTGGGATCAATCTTGCTGGTAACTGCCATATGAGGCAGTTGTGGCAAACAAGGCCAGATTTGGAGTCATGACTCATGCAGGATTGTATTGGTTTTTGCAGAGGGTGGGAAGCTGTGATGAAATTGCAGTTGAGGGCATGAATATGTTAGGGACTTGTAGGGGAAGGGAAGTCATTGAAATTTGTCAAGGCCAGGTTTACGTGTTATCAGGACTTACTATAGGAGCGTTATGGGTGGTGCTGTTCTGAAGCAGCCATTCTTTGTGAAGAGTGACACTCGGATACCGTCAAGGCTACTATTGCTGTTATCATGTCTGGAGATAAATGTATGGGGGTCAAGTATTTTGTCAGCTATATTAATGAAATGTGAAGAAGTGACGGCAGATGATCTTGAAAGTGATTGGGATGGTGTTTGATGTGGAAGCTGTGGGAGTGAAGTCATACGCTGTCGGATTTATCCCAAAGAAACTGCCAGATGGAGGAGATGTGCTGACTTTACATATTGCTTTCTGTCCCACTAGACATGACTAGCTAGGAAAGTATTGAACGTGGGATCAGTTAAGAGAGACAGCATTGAGAGGACCTCCTCAAAAGCAGATTCTGCATCTGTGAAGCTGCTAACCTTCATTTGTATTCCTTGGGTGTAGGTTCCTGGGTTGTGACTATTTTTGTCAACTTTTGTTGGGCAATTGGGCAATCCCATTCCTGCTCTTCCTCAGCTATGCAGTTGAGATTTTATATCCGTACATTCCATTTGCCGTTGAAGGTACCCCTCCAGAAAAATCTGCTCAACTTGTTATAACATTTGAGAAGAATTTAACCAATATTGCAAATTAATATTTAGCACTTTTGGGAAATAATGTATTGAAATGAAGGTACTACTGCTGCTACAGCTTCTAGTAATGTATCCAAAGTAACAAAAAGTTGTGTGCTGGAAGCAATGTAATATGTGATTATTTCATTTTTGCAGGTCATTTTACTGTTACTAATGCTAATAATGAGGAAGCGAGTCGCTCTTACAATTGCCTTATTCCATGTGGCAGGGAAAGTGTTCGTTCACATTCCACTTCTAGTCTTTCAGCCACTCTGGACTTTCCTGGCATTGGCATTATTCTGGGTCTATTGGGTTACGGTCCTACTTTTATTGGGCACTGCAGGTATGACTATACATTTACAGAACTTTTTTTCTTTCTTTAGCTTGCATTGACAAATCTTAACCAGAAAAATGCTTTTTGGAAAGGATTTTATTCCAGCGTTTAATGGAAATATTCTGAGAGATTTTGTGCAGGTTACTGAAAAGTTTGGAGTATTCTTTTGTTCTTTCATAAGTTCTTAGAAATAGTCACATTGCCCTTTCATCAGAAAGGGATAGATCACCTTTAAGACAAACTGAGGAAGGCTAGGCAGCATATATGGAGATCCTGCATAAAGGGATTATGAAATTTCAACAATGATTCCAGAGTGAAATATTGAAACTTGTGGGACTGCAAAATCAATCAAACATGTAGAGTTTACGGCATGCAAAAATAATGTGTGTGCTGTTAGTTTTTCAACCATGGTTTGAGGGTAATGCTGGACTTTCTTCTGCATCCCTATGTTGCTAGGCAACCAGTAGCACAGAGGCCCCCATGGTCTTTTCAAAATATGGTTTTCCCAGTAGTTAAGACCGATACAGCCCATCTCTTATACTTGCCTTTAATAGGTAGGTGGCTCACAGCCCACGTGAATCCATCGACTTAATTCCTTAACAAAGTTCTGTTTAATCCAAACAATGTCCAACAACTCATTATCTTCCAGTGTTTTGCATATGAATATGTATTCTCAATGATAGTTCTGTATTTTGTTAGTTGTAAAGGACGACGACATGTTCAGTGCTCACCAGAAAGGCATAAATGCACATCTTAGTTTCTTTCACATAACCTATTCAACTTGATAATCATTTAAGTCATCAAGCATTTTTACTTTTTATTTAAGTAGGCATATCTTTAATATGGATCTTCTCCTTTATTTTGTCCCTTCCTGTAGGATCTCCTGAGAAAAACTCTCAAGGTTACATAGAATTTAAAGTCTCCGGTCCTTTACAGTATACATGGATTTATCATCTAGTTGGTCTTATCTGGATCAGTGAGTTCATACTGGCCTGTCAACAGATGACCGTGGCTGGAGCTGTCGTGACCTATTATTTTACACGGTAAGATATTTTTGGGGAAGTGAGTCATTTATAATTACATTTAACCACTTGGAGGTTTAGAGGAGAAATGGTTCATTATGTTGTCAATACACCAGATGTAAGTTTGTTTCTTTTCCAGAAACCGACATTTGGGTTTCAACATTTACCTTCTTGAAAAAGTAGGGCTTAGAAAGCACCTTTCGGGATCCAAGGATCTGCCAAAGTGCTTTACAGGCAATGAGGTACATTTGAAATGTATTCATTGCTGTAATGTACTAGCCAATTTGTACACAAATTCCCTCCAACATCACAGCCCTTAACTTTCCTCTCTATTGAAACATAGGACTTCGCAGCAATATTAGCTAAGTTGACTCTTTTGAATGTTTCCACTGTTTATTTACCACCATCCATGTTTAGTTTATTTAACAAATCAACCTTTAGCCAGCTTTTCTCTCATATCTTTGTACTTGGCTTTAAATGTGAAATTTTTGTTTGTGTTTGAAAGATATCAATTTAAAACTTCAAAATTCAATAAGTATAAAGGTATCTAAGCATCTCAGATTCATTTGGAATTTACAAACTGATCATTTCGTGCAGCTGATTTATGTCCATCTTTGTGCTCTGCATAGACCTCCTCCCACCCTACTTTATCTTGTCCTTTTATATCTTCCTATTCCTTACCCCCTCATATACGTACCTAGCTTTCTCCGCTGTGCTGTTGACCTCAATATGACCTCAACTCACTTATATGACAGCATCTTTGCCATTGCAGCTTCTCATTGGTAAAAAGCTTCTCCTGAATTCTTTAAAGGATTGTTTCATGAGTGAGTGCCTTGCATTTATGGCCCAAAATTTTGGACTGGGTGCAAAACCCAATCAACCTGGGTAACCCCTCCATAACTGTAAAGGCTGTTGGTCATCCCTCAACCTTTCTCTCATATGGAGAGCCCAATTTGTTCATTCTTTCTTGAGAGTTAGAACTACGAATTCTGATTTAATTCCTGTAAATCTCTATGCTCCCTTTCTTCTGATATTACCCTGGTAAATTCTTCGTTCCTCATGGTTTATTGCTCAGCAGTGGTGTGGTAAAGTCGTGCTGATGTCACTGGACTACTAATCCAGAACCCCTGACTAATGGTCTGAGAATATGGGTTCAAATCATGGTGGATGGTGGTGTTTGAATTCAATCAACAATATCTGAAATAAAATCCATCCTAATAGTGACCAAGTAAGCATTGTCGATTGTCATAAAAACTCTGGTTCGCCACTAAGGAGAGATCTATTACTGTCCTTACCTAGACTTGTGTGACTCCAGGCACACAACAATATCGTTGACTCTTGACTACCCTCCAGGCATTTAGGATGGTGCAATAAACACTAGCCCAGCTAGTCATGCCCCATCTCAACAAGCTCTCGAGTCATTAACTGACTTGTACAGTCATGGAACTGATTTAATTGTTCCAGAAGAATTAGTTAGTTATCATGGACTTCAATGTTTTGCTGTAATATATGGCATTAAACACAATAGAAACTAGGAAAAAGCCATTTGGCTTCAAGGCTGCTCAGCCATTCAATATAATTAAGGCAAATCCTCTATCTCTATGTTATATTTCTGCTTTCTCCCAAACTCCTTTATGCCTTTAATGTCTGAAAAATCTACCACTCTCTTGAATATACTTGGTGACCTGGCCTCCACAGCTTCTGTGGTAGTAACTTATACAAGTTGAATGTTTTATGAATGAATAACAGGTCATTTAATCCAGAGCTAAATTTGGGTTAGGTACTTAATTGGAACGTGAACTTGACTGTCTTTCTGATTTTCACACTGAAATGTACAGCTTCACATTTGCTCACACACTCAACTTGTCTAGATTGCCTTAAAACATCCTTGCATCCTCCTTGTAATTCTGAATCCTGCTTAGTTTTGTGTCATTAGCAAACTTGGAAATATTGTAATTGGTTCCTTTATCCAAAACATTTATTTATATTGTGAATAGCTGGGTCCCAAGCACTGATTTCTGCAGTATCTTACTGGTTACTGCCTAGAAAATGACCCATTTAGTTCTACACTATTTCTGATCTGTCAAGCAATTCTCAATCCATGCCAATATATTATCCCCTTTAAAAGTACTTTAATTTTTCCCATTTGTCTCTTATGTGGGACTTTATCAAAAACCTTCTTGAAATCTAAATGCACAACCATTGACTAGTTCTCTCTTATCCCATTCATCACATCCTCAAAAACACTAGAAGCTTAGTTGAGCTTGATTTCTCTTTCATAAATACATGATGACTTTGCTTAATTCAGTTAATGCTTTCCAAGTGTGCTGCTCTCACCATTTTTTTTAATCGACTTCAGCATTTTCCCCACCCCTGACGCTAAGCGAAATCGTCTGTACTTAAATCGATGTGGGTAAATTTATTTTGCTCTGTCAAATTGCAATTTTCTCATTGATATTGCGTTTCCCAGTCTCCAAGGCTACAATATTGTATGGCCGAACCTTGGGGATGTAGCTAATAACAATTACTTGAATGCTTAGTGGCTATAAACTACGCAACCTAGTTCAATTCCGGATTTAATGATCTGTTAACAGCAATTTCACCAACATCCATTCAATTTTAAAATTGATTATTAGTACAATGGCAGTGAGTACATTTTGTATTCTTACCATCACTTTGCGGTAGTATTAATATCAATTCAGAAAAAGCTAAACACAGTCTGCCGCACAGAGTTCTTGCTTACAAATACTAAATGAGGATTAGTATTTGCTCATGGAGCTTTGTTCGTAATGAAATTTTTTACTGGAAAACTTAATCTTTTTTCCAGATTTCTTGCAATCTTCCCTGCCATTTATTAATAATTAAATCTATGTAACAAATACATTTGCTTTTTTCTGACCCGATGAATGACCTCAAATTGTGAACACAGTCATTTGCAACTCGACTGGTCAAACAAAGAATATGCACGTTGTTTGTGTTTTACTCTCATAGAATTAATTATATAGTAATGTGTATTGTATATACAATAAAGCAAAATATAATCTCATTCCTCCTTTACTTAGACAAGTCAAAACATTAATTATTTAAAAAGTCTCAATCCTACAAAGCTATTTAAAAACCATTCATTATCTTAATGAATTCAGACATTTTCAGAGCAACATCATTTAAATTGAAGTCCGTTTGCTATTCATAGTTTTAACATTCATCTGTCCTGCCATCTTATTGTATATTGAGGTTGTCACAAAGTTGTATGGCACAGAAACAGAACCTTTAGTCCAACTTGTCCATGCCAACCAGAATTACTAAATTAATCTAGTCCCAGTAGTCAGAATTTGGTCCATATCCTTCTAAACTATTGCTATTCATAGACCCATCCAGATGCATTTTAAATGATGTTATCGTACCAGTCTCCACCACTTCATCTGGCAGCTCATTCTATACGTGCACAACCCTCCGTGTGGAAAGGTTGCCCGTTAGGTGCCTTTTAAATCTTTCTCCTCTCACCTTAAACCAATGCGGTCGTGTTTTGGACTCCCCCACTGTGGGGGAAAACACCTTGTCTATTCACCCTATATATACTCCTCATGACTTTGTAAACTACACAACCTAATTTATAAATTTCTACAAAGTGGTCCCTTAGCTTCTGACACTCCAGGGAAAATAACCCCAGACTATTCAGCCTCTCCTTCTAGCTCAAACCCTGGCAATATCCTTGTGAATCTTTTATGAACCTGTTTATTTCACAACATCCTTCCTGCAGCAGGGAGACCAGAATTGCATGCATTATTCCAAAAGTGGCCTAACCAATCTCCTGTACAGCTGCAACATGACCTCCCAATTCCTATACTCAATGCTCTGACCAATAAAGGCAAGCTTACTAAATGCCTTATTCACTATCCTATCTACCTGCGACTTCACTTTCAAGGAATGATAAACTTGCACTCCATGGTCTCTTTGTTCAGCAACACTCCTCGAACCTAACCATTAGGTGTATAAGTCCTGCCCTGATTTACCTTTCCAAAATGCAGCACCTCAAATTTATCTAAATTAAATTCCATCTGCCATTCCTTGGCCCGTTCGCCCTTTTGATTGAAATTCCATTGTACTCAGAGGTAACCTCATTCGCTGTTTATTACACCACCAATTTTGGTGTCATCTGTAAATGTGCTAGCCATACCTCCTATATGCACATGTAAATGATGAAAAGCAATGGTCACAGGCCTTCTGTCTGAAAAACAATCCTGCACCACCACCCTCTGTCTTCTATCTTTGAGCTAGATCTGTATCCAAATAGCTAGTTCTCTATGTACTCCATATAATCTAACCTTGCTACATGAGGATGCTTGTCAAACACCTTACTGAAGTCCTTATAGATCATATCCATCACTCTGCCCTCTTTGTTACTTCTTCAAAAAACGTAATCAAGTTTGTGCATGGGAAATTGTATTCACTAAGCCATGTTGACTATCTCTAATCAGTCCTTGCCTATCCCAATACATGTAAATCCTGTCCCTCAGGATTTTCTCCAACAACTTGCCAAACACCGATGTCGGGCTCACCGGTCTACAGTTCCATAGCTTTTCCTTACCATTTTTCTTAAATAATGGCACCAGTTTGGCCCACCTCCAGTCTTCCAGCACCTCACCTGTGACTATTGATGATCCAAATACCTCAGCAATCATTTCCCTAGCTTCCCACAAAGTTGGAAGGTACACCTGATCTGGTCCTGGAGATTTATCCACCTTTTATGCATTTTAAGAATCCAGCACCACCACCTCCGTAACATGGACATTTTTCAAGCTGTCACTATTTATTTCCCCAAGTTCTCCATCTTTCTTATCCTTCTGCACAGTAAACACTCTTGCAAAAGACTTTTGTTTTGTGACTTTTGTTGCAATTACTGTGGGCTCATTCAATAGGCATATGCATGATCTTAACACAATGTATGAGATGACCTCTCGGAAACTAATCACATCTGGAATGACTCAAATCACAAAACTAAGTTATACAAAATATGTTGTTATAAAAGTGTTGTACCATTCTGTCCCAGTTCTGTGGCTTTTAAGATAAATAGTTTTTAGTTATTCAAGAAACTCCTCTATTCCTTGGCTGTGAAGTTATGTCAACTATTTTATAGTTTGCACATAAACTGCAAATTGCTTTGATCATCGTGCTGATAATCAAATACAATCCATTTAACAGTTTTTCTGAAAGGGAAGGTACAATCAAAATTCCCCAGTTAGATTTTTGTCTTGACTTAGCTATGCAACATATTGTTCTGTAAAACACCTGAATGAATGTTTATCTCTCATGTTTTAAGTTTAAAAATTTGCAGCAGATGTTTTGTAATAAAGTAATTCCCATGTTGTACAATTCTGCATTTCGGTGTGGCATTTTGACTTTTGTCACACTGAAGTATAGTGGTATATTGTCAATATTTTGCATCCTTGGCATTAATGATAGTCAAGTTGAAGAGACAATGCAATAAAATGCACACAAAGTCTGATCCATAAGTTTGCATTTCAGGTTCACCTTTATGTGTGATTGACTTTATGGTCTGAAGGCTGTATTCCAGGCAGCAAAGGAGGTTTCTCAATCCATTGAATTTAGTTTCTCAATCCACTGAATTTAGTTTTGAAAATTGAGTGCACTGATTTTCTACCATTGCTCCTGCAGTATGTGTAAACAAGACTACATTTTACCTTTTGTGTGGTTTGCATTTTTGGCTTGGAAAGAGAGATCTTCAACAGTTCATAATGCTTTCAGACTCTTTTCCTACAGCCAAGTTGTTAAGCCAGTCTTGGTATCAGCCATTTATGTAGAATCAGAGCTGCTTGCTAGATCTTTTTCTGGAATTTATTTATATGTAAGCTCAAGTTTTAAACCTTCTGGTACAGTTTTACTTTTATGCACCATTGCTTTGACCTTGTGATGGGGATGCGTTATTCTAGCAGAAAGTGAGGACTGCAGATGCTGGAGATTAGAGTGTCGTGCTGGAAAAGCGCAGCAGGACAGGCAGCATCTGAGGAGCAGGCAAATCGACGTTTTGGGCATAAACCCTTCATCAGGAATGATTGCTTGTGGGTCAGGGGGCTGAGAGATAAATGGGAGGGAGGGAGGGTAGGGTTGGGGGGAAGGTAGATGGGTTATTCTAGATTAGAGTGGTGCTGGAAATGCATCCAAGGAGCAGAAAAATCAACGTTCGGGCAGGAGCTCTTTATCAGAAATTCCTGACAAAGGGCTCTTGCCAGAAACATCTATTTTCCTGCTCCTCGGATGTTGCCAGACCTGCTGTGCTTTTCCAGCACCACTCTAATCTTGACTGTAATCTCCAGCATCTGCAGTCCTCACTTTTGCCTAGCTGGGTTCTGGTCATTCTAACTTCTGGTGTGTTTAATTGCTGAATTCTAATGATATGATAAAGTGCATCAATACATTGGCTGAAAAGTAATATGTTTATGATATTGGTAACATGCTTCTAATTAATGATAGTTCACTGTTCACTTGTGATATATGAAGTGACCTACGATTCTGTACCCTGACCCTATGTTTAGTTTCAAAACAACCAGGATTGGTTTCAGCAAGTGTATTTGAACCATTGTCATAACTCCCTGCTCACACATTGGCGTGCACATGATAAGGTATGAGTGTGCTTGTGATATGCTGTGTATAAATTGACTTTGAATACAAAACACTGTATGTAGTCTCATTTTTCTGAAGTGGTCATTTTGAGCTGCCATTGCATATAATCATTAGCCAGAATGATGGCTGTTGTAGTTTGCCATTGGCTGGTTAAGATTTCATCTGTGCTTAAGATCCTTTCCACGTGAATAAGATCCTTTCCACGTGAATGAAAGATTTTCATTTCTATAGGGCCTTTCGTAACCCCAAACTCTTTACAGCCAATCAAATACTTTTGAAGAACATTCACTGTTACTACGTAGGAAATACAGCAGCTAATTTGCATGCAGCAAACTCTGGAAACAAAACATGTGATGACCAGCCAAGCTCTTTGTTTTTTGAAGTGTTGATTGGGGGATCATTTTTGGCTAGGATGGTTGCTTGGTAATTAGTCAGCAGTGTTTTCTAAAAGTTACATTATCAAATGCCTACACCAGTCTACTGCATTACTGACGTCTCATTGGGACATTAGCTGCACCACTGTTGAGCTCTGTACACTGAATGCAGACTTGATGTCTCTTTTGTGTTTTCCTACTTTCCCTGAATGTAATCACTGTTCTCTTGGTATCCAGTGTGTGATTGGAATCTGCTTGGCAACTGTGCAAGCGGTTACCACAGAATCTCCCATCTGACCTCATATAGAAATAGTACCAGGATTTTCATCAGGAAGTAGCTCCAAGCTGCATGGTTGAGGTAACTTATGCATTATCCTTATACAAATCTGCTGACAGTGACTGGATTGCCTTGATGCAAAACTTGATTGCATAGCTAAGTTACAGCATTTAAAAAACATTTGGACAAGTACACTGATAGGAAAGGTTTGGCGGGATATGGGCCAAGCACAGGCAAATGGGACGAGTTCAGTTTAGGAAGCTTGGACGAGTTGGGCTGAAGGGCCTGTTTCCATGATGTATGACTCTATGACACTATGATGGCATTCTTTCAAATGTAAGTTGCACTATGTTCTTAAAGGATCAGTGTTGAAACATATTTAAGGAGCTTTTACAAACCATGTAAAATCATACCTCTCAATCATAGCCACCCAAAAAGCATATTCTGAGTTTTCCAAATTATTTAACAATTTTATATTGGCAATGCAGTGTGGGAGTTCAAATGACTTCAGTCAAGTGATTTAAAGCCTTGAATGTTGGTTAAGAAACATCGGTGAAAACTCTGTCCCAGTTGACCGTGTGCTGTTCTGTAAGAATGTGTGAAATATAATGGCTGTCCACCTAAATGATCAGACAAATTCCAATTGTTATCTCTCTCCCCTTTTATGTAGAGACAAGAGTAATTTGCCAGCAACTCCAATTCTTTCATCTATATGTCGACTGATTAAATACCATCTAGGAACAGTAGCCAAAGGCTCCTTCATCATCACTTTAGTAAAGATTCCACGACTGATCCTCATGTATATACATAACCAACTTAAAGGCAAGGTAAATGTTGTTTCCAGAATGTGTAAACCTTTAATTTCAGTAGTATATTGGCGTGACTGTTCATGTTTGAAACCTACATTTCTACTGACAGAAGATTTTTTGATGGCTTAATTTTTCTTTGTCCAGGAAAACGCTGTCGCAAAATGCATGCTGAAAGCTTGCATGTGCTGCCTCTGGTGTTTGGAGAAGTGCCTGTTGTATCTGAATAGGGTAAGTGGTCATTCAATTTACACTTTTGGATTTTGCAGTCAGTTAAATTTGCAAACATAAACTGATTTTAATAGTATGTTACTCTGGAGAACATGTTGCTCTTATCTGAAATTTAATTGGAAACAAACTACGAATTTGAGTAGATGAATATCCATTATAGTTTTCTGCCCTGTGTCATTATTTGGAGTAGCCTGCCACTACTCTCCAGTAGGATTTAGTACACTTTAACAGCCTTTGCAGCCTAGAGGATATGCTACAACTGGTTTACATTTAGATGACTTCAGTTCCTCTTGATTTAAAAGACTTCGCAACTCACATCATGAGCCCAACATGAAAACCTGTTCTAATTTACTTCTATCAACTTGCTTGTTAAATTAATTTAGAGCTAATTTATTTTTCTTTACAGTTGAAATATTTTCTTTATCTGCCTGAAACTACTAAATTGGCTTCACATCTTTGAATTAGTTTAGTTTATGAAATTGAGTTAACTTTGTTTTTTTTTTGCCTCCTCATGAGCTGCCATGGATCCCAGAGAAGCAGCCATGATGTGGTTAAAATTTATGAGGAGTACTATTCATCTCTAGTCTTGAGAAGCAGCTGTTGCTAGCCATTCACCCTATCACGTTGCCCAGCTGAATACTTTGACTCCATCATTCATTGTTCAACCGATTGCTCTGGCTTGTGCTTGAGAAGCCGTTGTCTCCTTTCCTGATACTGCAATTACACCGTTGTCCTCTGGCCCTTTGTGGAACTGCATTCCTTGTTGTGCACTCCCATTCTGTTCTGTATACATTTCCCAATATTTTTGTAGCCTATTTACCTAATTGGTTATTTCAGTCCTTTGATTTTCTTGATGACCTATTTTAATTTGTTTTTATTCTTTCGAGGGAATTGCAGTCTTAGCCCACATTCTTTGTCTATTTCTAATTGCCCGAATGAAGGTCGTGGTGAACTGACTACTTGAACCACTACAGCCTTTAGTCATGCTAATTTTGCAAATTGTTTTATGTTTTTCATTTTTTACTAGCTCCCTGCTTCTGTTGAAACCCATAATCGAATTCCTTTGCCAAGGACATTGCAGTTTGATTAATGAGCTAAGTTTGTTTTTTTTTCATCTCTGTTCTCATTTATTCACACACTGTTGCTGCCTTTTGTCTTGCTCCTGCTATGAGATAATGTCTGCTCCACTCCCTTGCTAATTTATTCTCTGACTCCCAATTCTGTCCCCTGTGGCCCATCCAATGAACCAGGCACCTGCTGTCTTTGAGCTGTGTAACCTTGCTCCCTTGCCTCTGCTTTGGCACATCCATCTACACCAAATATTTTGCTTGACGCTGCTGATAATCCTTCAGTTGGTGCAATGCTTTTCTTTATGCATTGCATAAAGTACGAAGGCCACTAACCCAAGCCCACATGGCATGTGACGTGTTTTGTTTGCAGCTTTGTGAAGATGAAACTATAATAAAGAAAAGGTGAAAAAGAAAAAGATTTCTCTTTTGCAGTGTTTCTGTCAGGCAATAGAAGGGAAAATTAATAAAGTACATCAAGGGCAATAAAATAATTTTCAATGGGCAATTTACTTGTAAGAATAGTCAGTGGAATATTAGAGCTGCTGAGAGGGGAAAATGTTGAACCATTGGTAGAGGCTGAAGGCTAAAGTACATTCTTTACAACCACTTTCATAGAAATGCTCAATTTTTGTGGACTTGGTCATTCTAATGTCATCACTGATGCTGCAATGGAATGTTTTCAAATTGGCAGTGGAATGATTGCTCTGCTGGAGGATTCTATTGTGGAAAGATTGAAAACTCCTTCTCTGGAGCATTTTAATTACCTTTTTGAATGTGTTCTGTTTGTTTTGCAGAATGCATATGTGGCGACAGCCATAAACAGCACCAGCTTCTGCACGTCCGCCAGAGATGCCTTGCTGATCTTGGTAGAGAATGCTTTGAAAGTGGCTGCTATAAACACAGTTGGCGATTTTGTGCTGTTTCTAGGAAAGGTTTGTATTTTAGGTGTGATCATTATCACTTCATGAGGCCTAATTTCTTAAAGCAATTAGCCAACACTACCATCACCTCGGGTGATTTAGGATAAGTGCTGGGATAGCAGCAATGGCTGTGCTCCATTACTAAATAATAAAAATCATGTTCTCTACTGACTGCAACATCTTCTACAGTTTTAAACCTGACCCTGCTTTATTAAAATCTTACAAGCCTCAGAAGATTTATTTTCATAATAGCAAATTTTATTCTGTAACCGTGAAAGCTGAAATCACAATTAAATTATAATTTAGGGGATGCAGTGGTGTCGTGGCAATGTCCCTGGACTAATAATCCAGACCCTAGGCTGATGTTTAGAAGACATGGTTTCATGTTCCATGTGACAGATGGTGAAATTTAAATTCAGTTTAAAAAAAACACTGCAATTAAAAGCTAGCCTAACAGTGACCATGTAATAACTGTTGATTTATCATAAAAAATGATCTGGTTCACTAATGCCCTTTGGAGAAGGAAAAGAGCCATCCATGCATGGTCTGACCTGTATGTGAATCCAGGGCCACATCGATGTGGTTGACTCTTAATTACCCTTTTAGGCAATTATGGAAGGGCAATAAATGCTTGCCGAGCTTGTAATGCCCACATCCTCTGAACAAATAAAAAATGTTCCTTAAAGCATTGAAAATAAGCTGAGGGCTGAAGCTCATCGTGTAGGATCTCGCTGAAAATGGCAAGTGTAACTGTAAAGTGAGGTAACTCAGGTTGTGATTATGCAACAGCAAGTTTGAGTCTTAAACAAAATCTATAAATTGCAGAGAAGAAAAGAGCATTGTCAAAGGTAAGGAGTTTTGAGACCCAAATCAAAGTGAATTATAGTGTGGATATAAAGAGTAGATCATTAGAATGTGGAGGGTTCTGGTTGTAATACAGGGCACAAAGTGTAGGAATGCAATTTTGTTATTTCCTTGTCAGCTGATTTTGTACCATTGTCCTATGAAGAGACTTCCTGTAAATTTGCATTTTCTGGGTGACATTTACGTTTTGTAGCAGAGCTGTTGGGTGCAGCCTTATGAGTAAGCTTATAAGTAGTTGATAGACTTCCAGACAGGAAGTACTCTGCAGACATTGGAAAATCAATTAAGTAGGAATTAAATTGCGTAAGTACACGTTAGTCAAGTTAAAAATAACAGCCACTGAAAGAGTTGCCATACTTACTTAATGCATGTATTGCTGGCAAATTTTGAAACAAGTGAACTAATATGTTTACTGTGAAAATGCAGATTATAGTTGGAACATATTGCTACATTTCAGGGACCCAAACTAATTTAGATTGTATGGTGATTTTATATTTATCGACCATTTTATGCACACGGGACTGGGGTTAATAGTATGGTATGGATTGAGAATTGGTTGACAAACCAAAAACAGAATACCACTGTAAACCCATTGACTCCCACAGTTACCTGGACTGTACATCCTCGCACCCTGTTTCCTGTAAAGAATCCATTCCATCCTCCGAGATGTCCACCTTCTTCCTCAACCAAGGATTCCCGAGCACCGTTGTTGACAGGGCCCTCAACTGGGTGCGACCCATCTCCTGCACTTCCACCCTCACCCCTTCTCTTCCCTCAACAGCAATAGGTTTCCCCTTGTCTTTACCTACCATTCAATCAGCATCCACATCCAGAAGATCATCAGCTGTCCTTTCTGCCACCTCCAGTGAGATGCCACCACTAGACGCATATTCCCCTCCCCTCCCTTGTCTGCCTTCCGCAGGGACCATTCCCTCCGGATCACCCTGGTCCATTCTTCCTTCACTTGCAATACCCCTCCACACCCCGATGGCACCTTCCCTTGCATCTACCAAAGGTGTAACACCTGCCCATTAACCTCCTCTCTCTTCAGTATCTATGGGCCTAAACATATCTTCCAGGTGAAGGAGCACTTTACCTGCACTTTACACAACCTAGTTGACTGCATTTGCTGCTCACAATGTGGTCTCCTCTACATTGGGGAAATGAAGCTTAAACTGGGTGACTACTTTGCAGAATATCTATGTTCTGCCTGCAAAAAAGACCCTGAGCTTCCAGTTGCCTGCCCCTTTAATACACCACCCTGTTCCTTGGCCAACACCTCTGTCTCAGGCTTGCTGCAGTGCTCCAGCGAAGCTCAGCACAAGCTGGAAGAACAGCACCTCCTTTTCCATTTTGGGAGCCTGCAGCCCTTAGACTCAATATTGAGTTCATTAATTTTAGGACCTGAATTTCCCCATGTCCTAGTCCCCTACCACATACACCAGGCCTTGTTATCTGCATATAAAGCGACACTTTCCTAGCTACCATCAGTTCTGAGGAAGGGTCACCAGACCTGAAATGTTAACTTTGATTTCTCGTCACAGATATTGCCAGACCTGCTGAGCTTTTCCAGAAACTTTGTTTTTTTTTTGTCAACAAATGGATCTTTTATGTGGTGACAGGCATTAATTAGTCATGTACCTTTACGATCAGTGCTTGGGCCCCAGCTATTCACAATATATGTAAGTAACTTGGAGGAGGAAACCAAATGCAATATTTTCAACTCTACTAATGATAATGCATAATCCAAACCTCTTTTTTTTTATGCGGAGGATGCAAGGAGGCGTTAGGGCAATCTAGAGAAGTGAATGTGTGTGTTGAGGCATGTCAGGTGCAGTCTCGTGGATAAATGTGCAGTTATACACTTTGGTGTGAAAATCAAAAAGGCAGTGTGTTATGTAAATGGTGGTATATTGGGAAATGTGGATGTATAATGGAAAGTAAACAGACAGGTGCAGCAAGCAGTTAGGAAGGCAAACAGTATATTGACCTTAATTGCAAGTGAATTTAAGTTCTGAAGTTGGGATGCCTTTCTGCAGCTATACATGGCCTTGGTAAGACCGAATCTGGATTGCTGTATGCAGCTTTGCTCTCCTTGTCTAAGGGATGATAAACTTGCCATAGAGGGAGTGCAGCGAAAATTTACTCGGCGGATATTTGGAATGGTCGGACTGTCAAATGAAGAGAGATTGGTTCAACTGGGTCTGTACTCACTAGAGTTTGGAAGAAAGAGCGGGGACCTGATTGAAATGTAAAAAAATTCCACTCGGGATGGACAGTCAAGATACAAGAAAGATGTTTCTCCTGGCTGGGGAGTCTAGAACCGGGGTCACAGTGTTAAGATATGGTGTAGACCATTTAGGTTTAGCGATGAGGAAGCATTTCTCTCGGGAGGTTGACGGCCTGTTGAATTCACTGCTACAGACACTGTGGAGGCTAGATCACTGAGCATATTGAAGAAAAAGAGAAAGTTTCAGATATTGAAGGTTTCAGGGGGTATAGAGGAAAATAGGGAATGTGACATTGAGATAGGAGATCAGCCATGATCACATTGAATGCAGAGCAGGCTCAAAGGGCTGAATGGCCTACTCCTGCTCCTAGTTTCTGTGGAGTTATGATGGTCTGCTTTATTCATCCCTCTCCACCTAGGAAAGTGATACAAAATGTCTACGTCTGTTTGCGGTATCATGGCCTATGGAATAAATTTATCCTTCTGTTCATGTTTGATGACTTCACCATGGTTTACACAATACAGCAGTTAAGGAAATGAGTTATGGTCAGGCAACATTGAGGATTAAATTTTGCATGCTGATTGGGAGCAGAGCATTTCAGTGCTCACAAGTTGCTGGTTGACTTTGTTTGATGTTTTTCTGAAAGGCCAGATGAGAAGATTAATGGACATTACTTTGCATTGTGGTGCATATGACAGTCATTTAGAATGTTAATGCAAAAAAGGGCTAAATGTACTTGAAAGAAGAAAAGACAGTAATGTTGCAACAAATACAGAAACTGCTGGAGAAACTCAGTAAGTCCAGCAGCAACTGTGGATCAGAAGCAGAGTTAACATTTTGAGCCCAGTGATCGTTCTTCAGAACGTGAATACTATAACTAATTGAAAAGAAAATTCACTCTCATGAATGCTAATGTGGAATATTTTCTAAAAGGGTATACGGAAGATAATTTTTAGTCTTCTCATTGTTACGAACATTAATATTGAAAATCATCTTTATCCATTTTGCTCCCTATCATCTCAAAATAGGCGTTGTTCTCTTGGGAATTGTGGGGCTTAATTGGCAGCACATTGCCTCAGTGAGACATAACAGCTACCATCTTTTTGCAATCTTACGCTTTGTACTGCTTCATAATATGGGGTCTTGAGTTTATAGCGCTGTTACCAGAGAAATAATGCAACTTTCTTGAGTTTACTATGTTCACCAGAAATTATTGAGGATCTTAACTTTTTTAAAAAATGTATTCATTTGTGGGATGTGGGCGTCGCTGGCTGCCAGCATTTTATACCCAACCTGAGTTGCCCCTAAGAAAGTGGTGGGGAACTGTCTGCTTGAACTGCTGCAGTCCACCTATTGTGGATTGACCCACAACACTATTAAGGAGGGAATGCAACTATGTCAGGCTTGGCGAGTCTGTAAGACAACTCTCCCAATTTTGGCATTAGCCCCCAGCTGTTAGTGAGGAGGACTTTGCAGGGTCAACAGGGCTGTTTCTGCCGTTGTCTTTCAAGTGCTTAGGCCGATGCCAGGTGATCTGTCCAGTTTCATTTCTTTAAGACCTTGTATGGATTGTTACAACTGAACAGTTTGTTAGTCATGCCATTTCAAAAGGCAATTGAAAGTCAACCGTATTACTGTGGGTCTGGAGTCTCACGTAGGCCACACCAGGTGATATAGAACATAGAAAAATACAGCGCAGTACAGGCCCTTTGGCCCTCGATGTTGCGCCGATCCAAGCCCACCTAACCTACACTAGCCCACTATCCTCCATATGCCTATCCAATGCCTGTTTAAATGCCCATAAAGAGGGAGAGTCCACCACTGCTACTGGCAGGGCATTCCATGAATTCACGACTCGCTGAGTAAAGAATCTACCCCTAACATCTGTCCTATACCTACCACCCCTTAATTTAAAGCTATGCCCCCTCGTAATAGCTGACTCCATACGTGGAAAAAGGTTCTCATGGTCAACCCTATCTAAACCCCTAATCATCTTGTACACCTCTATCAAGTCACCCCTAAACCTTCTTTTCTCCAATGAAAACAGCCCCAAGTGCCTCAGCCTTTCCTTATATGATCTTCCTACCATACCAGGCAACATCCTGGTAAACCTCCTCTGCACCCGTTCCAATGCCTCCACATCCTTCCTATAGTATGGCGACCAAAACTGCACACAATATTCCAGATGCGGCCGCACCAGAGTCTTATACAACTGCAACATGACCTCAGGGCTCTGGAACTCAATTCCTCTACCAATAAAAGCCAGTACGCCATATGCCTTCTTCACCGCACTATTTACCTGGGTGGCAACTTTCAGAAATCTGTGTACATGGACACCAAGATCCCTCTGCTCATCCACACTACCAAGTATCCGACCATTAGCCCAGTACCCCATCTTCTTGTTACTCTTACCAAAGTGAATCACCTCACACTTACCTACATTGAACTGTATTTGCCACCTTTCTGGCCAGCTCTGCAACTTATCTATATCCCGCTGTAACCTGATACATCCTTTCTCACTGTCAACAACTCCACCGACTTTCGTATCATCCGCAAACTTGCTCACCCAACCTTCTAGCCCCTCCTCCAGGTCATTTATAAAAATGACAAACAGCAATGGTCCCAAAACAGATCTTTGCGGAACACCGCTAGTAACTGCACTCCAAGATGAACCTTTACCATCAACTACTACCTTCTGTCTTCTTCCAGCCAGCCAATTCCTAATCCAAACCTCCAACTCATCCTCAATGCCATACCTCTGTATTTTTTGCAGTAGCCTACCATGGGGAACCTTATCAAATGCCTTACTAAAATCCATATACACCACATCTACCGCTTTACCCTCATCTACCTCTTTAGTCACCTTCTCAAAGAATTCAATAAGGTTTGTGAGGCACGACCTGCCCTTCACAAAACCATGCTGACTATCCTTGATCACATTATTCCTATCCAGATGTTCATAAATCCTATCCCTTACAATTCTCTCTAAGACTTTGCCCACAACAGAAGTGAGACTCACCATCCTGTAGTTACTAGGGTTATCCCTACTCCCCTTCTTGAACAAGGGAACCACATTTGCTATCCTCCAGTCTTCTGGCACTATTCCTGTAGACAACGAGGACATAAAAATCAAGGCCAATGGCTCTGCAATCTCCTCCCTTGCTTCCCAGAGAATCCTAGGATAAATGCCATCAGGCCCAGGGGACTTATCTATTTTCACCCTTTCCAGAATTTCCAACACCTCTTCCCTACATACCTCAAAGCCATCCATTCTAATTAATTGTGACTCAATATTCACATCGGCAACAATGTCCTGTTCCTCAGTGAATACTGACGAAAAGTATTCATTCAGTGTCTCCCCAATCTCGTCAGCCTCCACACGCAACTTCCCACTACTATCCTTGACTGGACCTATCCCTACCCTAGTCATTCTTTTATTGCTGACATACCTATAGAAAGCCTTAGGGTTTTCCCTAATCCTACCAACTAAGGACTTTTCATGTCCCCTCCTTGCTACTCTTAGTTCTCTTTTCAGATCCTTTCTGGCTACCTTATAACTCTCAATCGCCCCAATTGAACCTTCACGCCTCATCTTTACATAGGCCGCCCTCTTCCATTTAACAAGGGATTCCAATTCCTTATTAAACCACGGTTCCCTCACATGACCCTTTCCTCCCTGCCTGACAGGTACATACTTATCAAAGACACTCAATAGTTGCTCCTTGAACAAGCAATATCAATTGTGCCTATCTGACAATGGCAGATATCTTTCCCTGGTTCCAGAGGCCTATCAATGAACAGATGGGTTTTTCCAACAATTGGCAATGTTTTTGTGGTCATCAGTAGACTCTTAATTCCAGTTTTTTTTAAACTGAATTCAAATTCCACCACCTGCCAGAGCAATAGCTGAGTTTTTGGGTTAATAATCTAACCATCGTGCCACTCGGTCATCGCCACACCCAACTGAAGGATGATGAGGTAACATAGGCATCAGTAGAGGATTTGGTAACTTTAACTTCACTCAGATACAACATAAAATGAGATTTAATAATCTCTTTAAAATCGTAAGCAGAACCTCGATTCTCCATTAGCATTTTTGAAACGGGCATTAATTTTGTAATTATCTCTAAAGAGCCACTTAATTTGATACATGATATCTGTGGCTGATTATTTGCACTTAAAAAAAATGTTTTGTCACTCTTGCAGCTATTTTATTGAGCAACTTGTGCCTCATCTATAGATTTATGTGTTTTGCAAAAGAATTTTGGAGATTTTATTTGCCTTAACTGTGCATATGCAACTACCTCCACATTATGGAGCATGCAGCAAAAAAGAAAAGATTTTTTCAAGTCATTCATTGGGCATGGAAATTTCTGACTGGGTCAGTAATTATTGCCCATCCTGAATTACCCTGCAGAAGGTGGCGGTGAATTGCCCGCTTGAACTTCTGTAGTTCATTGTGGGTCTGTGGGGGGAGTGGGGATGTGTAGTAGGGTAGGGAGCCCAACGTTCTGTCTGGCAGAGAATTTCAACAGTTCAACCCAGCAATAGTAAACAAACAGCAAGATAATTTCCAATCAGGATAGTGTGTGACTAGGAGGGGATCTTGCAGACATTGATGTTCTCATGTGTGTGCTGCTCTTGTCCTTTGGGTGATAGAGGTCACTGGTTTGGAAGGTGCAGTCTGAGGAGCCTTGGTGAGTTGTTGCAGTTAGTCTTCTAGATGGCACACACTGCTGCCAGTGTTCATCAGTCTATAGGGAATGAATGTAGAATGTCGCAGGAGGGTTACTAATCAAATGGATTGCTTTGTCTTGGATGATTTTGAGCTTCCTGAGTGTTATTTGAGCTGCTGTCATGCAGGCAAGTGAGGAATATTCCACCATACTCCTGATTTGTGCCTTGTAGATCATGCAGAGGATTTGAAGAGAAAAGAGGTGAGTTACTCACTGCAGAGTTTTCAGCCTCTGCCCTGCTTTTCTATATGGTTAAAGCAGTTCTGATTTGGTCAGTGGTAGCTCCCAGGATTTTGATGGTGGGGGGTGGTAATGTCTGTGAATGTCAAGAGTGACAGTTAGATTTTGTCTTGTTGGATCTCATAGTCTTCTGGCACATTTGTGCTGAGAAAGTAGTTGTCAGTTATCGAAACTTTATAAAATGTGTGTATTCTTTCTGCACTTTCTTCTGATCTCATTAAATAACTTATCATGCTTTTTCTTTCACCTTTCAGGTGCTTATAGTGTTAATCACAGGGTTTATTGGGATCGTGCTGCTCAATCACCAACGTGATTACACTGTGTGGGTGCTACCACTCATCATTATTTGCCTATTTGCCTTCTTTGTGTCACACTGCTTCTTGTCCACGTATGAGATGGTGGTGGATGTTCTTTTCCTCTGCTTTGCGGTTGACTCCAAACAAAATGATGGGACTCCTGGACGCGAGTATTACATGGATAAAAGTTTAATGGTAAGTAACAGAGAATCCTTTAGAATTTAAAGGAAATAATTTACCAATGGGTTAATTTGGCAGTAAGCTGGGAAAATTTATTGGTGGGTTAAGATCAGGATCTTGCTGTATGGTGGGATATCATGGACATGTGCCTGTAATGTGCCAACCAGTATGTAGATCTTGATATGTCAGAGAGCCATAGAGATGTACAGCATGGAAACAGACCCTTCGGTCCAACCTGCCCATGCCGACCAGATATCCCAACCCAATCTAGTCCCACCTGCCAGCCCTCGGCCCATATCCCTCCAAACCCTTCCTATTCATATACCCATCCAAATGCCTCTCAAATGTTGCAATTGTACCAGCCTCCACCACATCCTCTGGCAGCTCATTCCATACACGGACCACCCTCTGCGTGAAAAAGTTGCCCCTTAGGTCTCTATTATATCTTTCCCCTCTCACCTTAAACCTATGCCGTCTAGTTCTGGACTCCCACACCCCAGGGAAAAGATTTTGTCTATTTATCCTATCCCCTCATAATTTTGTAAACCTCTATAAGGTCACCCCTCAGCCTCCGACGCCCTAGCCTGTTCAGCCTCTCCCTATAGCTCAAATCCTCCAACCCTGGCAACATCCTTGTAAATCTCTTCTGAACCTTTTCAAGTTTCACAACATGTTTGCGAGAGGAAGGAGACTAGAATTGCATGCAATATCCCAACAGTGGTCTAACCAATGTCCTGCACAGCTGCAACATGACCTCCCAACTCCTGTACTGAATACTCTGACCAATAAAGGAAAACATACCAAATGCCTTCTTCACTATCCTATCTACCTACGACTCCACTTTCAAGGAGCTATGAACCTGCACTCCAATGTCTCTTTGTTCAGCAACACTCCCTAGGACCTTACCATTAAGTGTATAAGTCCTGCTAAGATTTGCTTTCCCAAAATGCAGCACTTCGCATTTATCTGAATTAAACTCCATCTGCCACTTCTCAGCCCATTGGCCCATCTGTCCAGATCCTGTTGTAATCTGAGGTAACCCTCTTTGCTGTCTACTACACCTCCAATTTTGGTGTCATCTGCAAACTTACTAACTGTACCTCTTATGCTCGCATCCAAATCATTTATGTGAATGACAGAAAGTAGAGGACCCAGCACCGATCCTTGTGGCACTCCACTGGTCACAGACCTCCAGTTTGAAAAACAACCCTCCACCACCACCCTCTGTCTTCTACCTTTGAGCCAGTTCTGTATCCAAATGGCGAGTTCTCCCTGTATTCCATGAGATCTAACCTTGCTAATCAGTCTCCCAATGGGGAACCTTGTTGAACGCCTTACTGAAGTCCATATAGATCACATCTACTGCTCTGCCCTCATCAATCTTCTTTGTTACTTCTTCAAAAAACTCAATCAAGTTTGTGAGACATAATTTCAACGCACAAAACTATGTTGACTATCCCTAATCAGTCCTTGCCTTTCCAAATACATGTACATCTTGTCCCTCAGGATTCCCTCCAACAACTTGCCCACCGCTGAGGTCAGGCTCACCGGTCTATAGTTCCCTGGTTTGTCTTTACCGCCCTTCTTAAACAGTGGCACCATGGTTGCCAACCTCCAGTCTTCCAGCACCTCACCTGCGACTATCGATGATACAAATATCTGAGCAAGAGGCCCAGCAATCACTTCTCTAGCTTCCCACAGAGTTGTCGGGTACACCTGATCAGGTCCTGGGGATTTATCCACATTTAACCGTTTCAAGACATCCAGCACTTTCTCCTTTGTAATCTGGCCATTTTGCAAGATGTCACCATCTATTTCCCTACAGTCTAGATCTTCCATATCCTTTTCCACAGTAAATACTGATGCAAAATATTCATTTAGTATCTCCCCCATTTTCTGTGGCTCCACACAAAGTCCGCCTTGCTGATCTTTGAGGGGCCCTATTCTCTCCCTAGTTACCCTTTTGTCCTTAATATATTTGTAAAAACCCTTTGGGTTCTTCTTAATTCTATTTGCCAAAGCTATCTCATGTCCCCATTTTTCCCTCCTGATTTCCCGACTTTCTTTATGCTCTTCTAAGGATTCACTCGATCTATCCTGTCTGTACCTGACATATGCTTCCTTCGTTTTCTTAACAAAACCCTCAATTTCTTTAGTCATCCAGCATTCCCTCTATCTACCAGCCTTCCCTTTCAGCCTGACAGGAATGTACTTTCTCTGGATTCTTGTTATCTCATTTCTGAAGGCTTCCCATTTTCTAGCCATCCCTTTACCTGCGAACATCTGCCTCCAATCAGCTTTCGAAAGTTCTTGCCTAATACCGTCAAAATTGGCCTTTCTCCAATTTAGAACTTCAACTTTTAGATCTGGTCTATCCTTTTCCATCACTATTTTAAAACGAATAGAACTATGGTCGCTGGCCCCAAAGTGCTCCCCCACTGACACCTCAGTCACCTGCCCTGCCTTATTTCCCAAGAATAGGTCAAGTTTTGCACCTTCTCTAGTAGGTACATCCATATGCTGAATCAGAAAATTGTCTTGTATGCACTTAAGAAATTCCTCTCCATCTAAACCTTTAACACTCTGGCAGTCCCAGTCGATGTTTGGAAAGTTAAAATCCCCTACCATAACTACTCTATTATTCTTACAGATAGCTGAGATCTCCTTACAAGTTTGTATCTCAATTTCCCTCTAACTATTGGGGGATCTATAATACAATCCCAATAAGGTGATCATCCCTTTCTTATTTCTCAGTTCCACCCAAATAATTTCCCTGAATGTATTTCCAGGAATATCCTCCCTCAGCACAGCTGTAATGCTATCCCTTATCAAAAATGCCACTCCCCCTCCTCTCTTGTCTTTCTTTCTATCCTTCCTGTAGCATTTGTATCCTGGAACATTAAGTTGCCAGTCCTGCCCATCCCTGAGCCATGTTTCTGTATTTGCTATGATATCCCCGTCCGATGTTTCTAACCATGCCCTGAGTTCATCTGCCTTCCCTGTTAGGCCCCTTGCATTGAAATAAGTGCAGTTTAATTTATTAGTCCTACCTTGTCCCTGCCTGCCCTGACTGTTTTGAATCACTTCTGTTCTCAGCTGTACCCGTCTCAGATCGATCTCTTTCCTCACTATCTCCCTGGTCCCAGCCCCCCCACCTTAGTAGTTTAAATCCTTCCAAGCAGTTCTAGCATACTTCCCTTTCAGTATATTAGTCCCCTTCCAATTTAGGTGCAATCCGTCCTTCTTATACAGGTCACTTCTACCCCAAAAGAGATTCCAATGATCCAAAAATGTGAATCCTTCTCCCATACACCAGCTCCTCAGCCATGCATTCATCTGCTCTATCCTCCTAGTCTTGCCCTCACTAGCTCATAGCACTGGGAGTAATCCAGATATTACTACACTTGAGGACCTCCTTTTTAAAATTCTACCTAACTCTCTGTAATCTCCCTTCAGAGTCTCAACCTTTTCCCTTCCTATGTCGTTGGTTTCAAAGTGGACAATGACCTCCTGCTGGCCCCTCTTCCCCCCTGAGAACATTCTGCACCCTCTCTGAGACATCCTTGCTTCTGGCACCAGGGAAACAACACACCATTCTGCTTTTTCTCTGCTGGCCACAGAAACATCTGTCTGTACCTCTGACTACAGAATCCCCTAACAGAATTGATCTCTTGGAAGCCGACGTACCCCTCGTTGGATTAGAGCCAGTCTCAATACCAGAAACTTGGCTGTTCATGCTACGTTCCCCTGAGAATCCCTCACATTTTCCAAAACAGCATACCTGTTTGAAATGGGTATATCTACAAAAGACTCCTGCACTAGCTGCCTATCTCTCTTACCCTTCCTGGAGTTAACCCATCTATGTGACTGTATCTGAGACTTTCCCCCTTCCTATAACTGCCATCCATCACATACTGTTGCTGTTGCAAATTCCTCATCGCTTCTATCTGTCTCTCCAACAGATCCACTCGATCTGATAAGATTCGCATCAAACAGCATTTATGGCAGATATAATCCGCAGTAACCCTTAAACTCTCTTTAAACTCCCACATCTGACAAGAAATACATATCATTGCAAAGGTCATTTTTGCTCCTTCACAATCTACAGACCCAGAAAATAACACCATCTTATTCCTCTACAAACACTGTCCCAGATTAAATTAATAGCTGTGGCTTATATTTTAAGTTTAATCAAGAGACATCTCTCCAAAAATAAATAATCCAGAAAGAATCCACTGTACTCACTAATACAGCATGTCCATGGGGTGTGTAGTTACATCTTTGATTTCTTAATACTACTAATCTGCACCTCCCCCACCACTATCCTTGGTAATGGAGGTTGACCACTGTTGTACAAGCTTGAAGTGCCAAGTTTTACTGATTCTGAGCAACATCTTTGACTTCATTGCATTCTCTTGTTCCTGTTTCAGGAATTCATGGATGACAGCAGGAAAGCAATGCGTTCAGGTGGGCGTGGAGCGGAGATGAAATCAATGGTAGGTGCCAGTGAAGAGTCGGCCATCCTCCAGGAATTTCACTGTTACTATCTGTCTCTTTCTGTCTTTGTAGACTGGTCTCACTCTGGTGAAGTCTTTGCTTTGTGTATCACTCAAGATGTCCTGCTGTTTCTGTTTCTTTATTTGCCAATCAACTGGATAGGAGAATTACTTTGCTTGTTTCGTGCTCAGTCTGTAGTAGCAGTTAGCAGAAACTGTGGACCATAGCAGTTAGACTTTTGGAAATGTGCATATCCTACACAGTCTCTGATTATGACACACAGTAAGGAAGTGAAGACTTTTTTTTTAAACCAAATATGCAAATTGATTCTTGTGACATACATTGTCTTCACTGTTAATAGCCTTCCCTGCACAATTTGTTATTTCCAACATCATATGCTGACCCAATATTAATTTCTGTGATCAGCTAGAGAGAGACTTTTTCAAAGAGGCATATTCCCGCTATCAGCTGTACCTCCCTGGCATGTTTTTGCCGTGCAGCGTGGCATCCGGTAGCCTTATCAAGACCTAACAAAAGTTAAACAAGTAGGTGATTCTAGATGCATCAGTGCTGAGTGTGGGTTGAACCTTATTCATGCAGATTGACAAATGCTCCACTTTGTAAGGAGTTCACTGCTGGTAATATATTTCCTAGTTTTAATTGGCACAAGTGTTCTTTGTCACTTAAGATAGATTTATTCAGGTTCAATCATCTCCAGGATACACCAAAACACAGCATGTAATGCTTGCAAGCAGGATGTTTTGTGATCTGGTTTGGTTTCATTTTGTCAGCTTTTGTTAGATATAATACTGCGTGTAGGTAATTGCAAATTTTCAAAAGTCTGGAATGACAACGCAAGATCATACTTTGGACAAAGTTGTTACCTTCAAATGATGACACTTTAAAATCTCTCTGTGGACATTTCTCATCACTAAACAGTTACAATGGAATTGTCAATTTATTCTGGAACTGTGCAATAACTGAGCTACATTTCCTTTGCTTGTTTCAGCTAGCTTTCACCTTTTTACAGTATTGGTTTTTGTGTTGCAAGTGAAGCAGCAAATTTGTTTCCATCCTCCCTTGACATTTTTTTCTTTAACATTTCAGCTTTTATATTGCATGTTACTGTGTTGTGCATAATGTTTTGTGGACAGATTTATACTCTGTGCAAGTATACCTGTTTTGCTGGCTTGTTTTAAAATACATCTGCAGACAAAAGCATCTTGCTTGAGCACTTGATAAATTATTTCTTGAAGAAAGGACAACTTGCATATATAAAGTATCTTCCAAATTATTTGTACCATTCAAATACTTTACAACCAATGAAGTGATTTTGAATTTTGATGACTGTTCTGTGGGAAACGTGTCAGGCAATTTGTGTCTGACCAGAATGTAGAAGTGGCCAGTTTTAGTGATATTTGTTAATGAATACATTTTAGCTAGAATTCATATGCTTTTCAAAATAGTGTCAAGTTTACCCGAGAGACTGGATGGGGACTGGGTTTAACTTCTTTCCCAATGGATTGTGACTTTCACAGTGTAGCACTCCCTCAGCACTGCACTAAAGCACAAGCCTCTATTTTAGTCATAGAGTTCTAGAAATGTACAGCACGGAAACAGGCCCTTTGGTCCAACTCATCCATACTGACCAGATATCCTAAAAAAATGTATTCCCATTTTCCAACACTTGGCCCTTATCCATCTAAACCCTTCCTATACATATACCCTCCAGATGCCTTTTAACTGTTGTAATTGTACCAGCCTCCACCACTTCCTCTGGCAACTCATTCCATACATGCACCGCCGTCTACATGAAAAAGTTTCCCCTTAGGTTTTTTAGGTTTTAAACTTTTTCCCTCTCACCCTAAACCTATGCCCTCTAGTTCTGGACTCCCCCCACAGGATTGAACACACAACATTACAACTCTGAAGCAGGGTTCTATCAACTACCGCATGATGGTCTAAATCCCTTTAGTTACTCATACTGCCTATTGTTCTCCATCTAACAATCTTGATCTCAGCCTGTCCAATAACGTACTGATGGTATTGGAGTGCTCAGTTCCCAACATCAATGAAATGTTGAAATATCCTTATCATTGGCAAATTGATGCAGGAACATCAACATTGACGTAGATCAATGTGGGTTACACTTTTACAGTAAAGTGAAGTCTCTGTCTGATCAGTAGTGTTCAGTGATTTCCTTTAGGCAGGTAGTTCCTTCAGGTAATTCTCAGTGAATGGTTGTGAAGCGATTGCAGAAGACTAATCAATAAATTTAAAGCTTGCCAATCAAACAAAGTGACAATCTACTCCATTGAGGGGCAAGTAAATGGCTGGTGAGACATAGGATATCACTAATCAAATTTGTAATTTAAATATTGGCAGATCTGAGTCCTTCAGTGACTGAAATGTATCGCTTCCATTTTGAGGGGAATAGTTTGTATGGTTTGTCTTTACACGTGAGAAACATTGTAGAGGAAAAGCTGTAATGCATTTTAAGACATCCAATGGTGATGGAAGTCATTATATAAATGCAAGTTCCCCTTCTTCAGCATATTCTAAAAACAATAAGGATTAGGATTGTATATTTGTTTTTGCATTGTTTCAAAGGGTCAAACTCTACAGGCTTCATTACCTTATTTCTAATAAAAACAAGCAAATCATAATTGTGCAAATAATTGATCTGACTGTTCAAGTGAATAAAATGCTGGCATATAGCTAAAGGTAATCTAGGAGAAAGTGAGGACTGCAGATGCTAGAGATCAGAGTCGAGAGTGTGGTGCTGAAAAACCACAGCAGGAGAATCAACATTTCGGGCATAAGACCTTCATCCTGATGAAAGGCTAATGCCTGAAATGTTGATTCTTCTGCTCCTCAGATGCTGCCTGACCTGCTGTGCTTTTCCAGCACCACACTCTTGACAGCTAAATGTAAGCCACATGTATAATTTAAAATAAACGTCCCATCATCTTTGTGAACAGAAACAAAAATGTATTGATATCCAAATTACCTGGAGTGGCTTGCAAAAATGCTTTAAAACTTTGTGAAGTCTATAATCGAAGTGAGATGCACTTAAGATTTTAATTTATGATTAAATAAGCCAAAAATAAAAGGGATACTTGAACTTCAAGCAGAAACAAATATTAATCATTTAGTTCATGTGTTCTGAGATTGCACTGTACTACTGTTTGTTTCTTCTAGACCTCTGGAGATGACAACGCTTGATTATGGCAAATCGCTGGAAAATAGCGGGTAAAACAACACAGGGCTTTACAAATTGCATTTTTGTGTGAATCCCTAATAACCTCTAAGGGGAAGGGGAGTACAACAGATCACAAATGTGCTTTTTTTTTAAGAAAAAGAATTTAAAACTTGCTTGTAAGATTTTTATTTTATTTCTAACAGAAATATTGCCAATTTGCATAAATATGGAACCTGTTGAAAGCAGGTTTGGTTTTAGTTGCCTGGCCTAAAAATAATCATGTAACTAGATAATGCTCAACTATCCAATCTCTTATGGATGAATCTTTTGTAACACTATAGACACTATATATTATGCTTTGTAGGTATTATAAAACATGTGCTTGTATTCTTTATAAGTATTTCTTGCAGAATATTTTGTAAAACAGCAGCGCAGCAGTACTGATTATTATGAATGGCATAATGATATTGTAAATAGTCTCTCTTACGGCTGTGCAGCTTTTCTGTCCTGTTGCTACATTCCTAATGGAATTACTGTACTAAAAAGCTCAGGATAAAAATGTCATCCTTTTCAGGAACTTGTCAGGCAAACTAGTAGAACTGTAGGATCGTTTAAAGTGGGCAGGTGACTTAATGCAAAATTAGAGTCAAAGTAGCATGTGCATAAACTTCACTTGAATGGGGTGAAATGTGGCAATCATTTTCCAATGTGCAACTTTTAAAAACCACCTAACTAGGGTTCCTCCAGCGTGTATGGATGACTAGCGGGCTCTGGAAGTTCATTATTTAGCCTCAGTCGCATGAGCTGGCCTGAGAAGATTTGCTCCCATTCCCTCCGAATCCGAGAAGTGAAAGTTGCTCAGGGTTTTGATGCATGGTTGTCATCAGGATTTCCCTAAGAAATGCATTACAGGGAAGCTGACTAGGGTTAGAGCTGTTGTGATGCATCTTGCCACAGTAACTATGCACTGATGTTCATAAGTTCCCGTACAAACAACCTATTTTAGCTGGGTGTAGTGCAGGAGATTGTCTGCCTGCGGAATGCTGGGGAAGAAGAAAATTGGTAGATCAAACTGAAGAGGAGTTTTAATTATAAGGTTTAGGGCCATCTTCATTGGAGAAATCTTTTTTCGCTATTTTTAAGTAGGTTTTACACATTGTGACACAGGGAAAGGTCACATGTGGTTATTGGGTTTAGGGTGAGTTAGTTGGCCATGTTGGTTGTGGAGTGATGACCATGCTCACTAACATAGATGAACTGGCCAACCAATAAGTGGATGTTGACATTAGATGGCATTTATGTTCTCGCATTCTATGAAATATTTTGCTATTTGGAGTCATGCAGTAAAATATTCCTAAAGGTTTGACAAACCCTACTATCACTAAGTTCAACTATGTAGAACTTCCAGGTCTTTGTGTTTCTCTTGCACTATCAGAGTTACTTTTTCTGTAAATAAGGCTTTGAGACTGGCAGTGGAGCTAACCAGGAATTAAATCTGGTTTAATTTGTTAAATCTGAGCATCAGTGTTGAACAGACTCAGTCCCCTCTTCCTTGAGCTTTGAGTGAGGAAAGTGGCATGTGCTACACAATTGATAGGAGGTAGATATCTTTGATGGCTTTCTTTAGATTTCGATTAGATTCCTTACAATGTGGAAACAAGCCCTTCAGCCCTACCAGTCCACACCGACCCTCTGACTAATGCACCTAACACTACAGGCAATTTAGCATGGGCAATTCACCTGACCCTGCACATCTTTGGACTGTGGGAGGAAACCGGAACACCCGGAGGAAACCCACGCAGACACGGGGAGAATGTGCAAACTCCACACAGACAGTTGCCCAAGGCTGGATTTGAACCTGGGATGCTGGTGCTGTGAGGCAGCAGTGCTAACCACAGCCATCATGCTGCCATGTCACCCATTTTGGGCAATGGGACCATATAGGTCTGTAGATTTTGTCCTCTGGTTTTAATTCCAGCCATTTCATAACTGTTGGTTCATTCCTCGTTTTTTTTTCTCCATCTTGCTGTGCTGAGTGTCTGATGTTACTTCTGCCAGCATTGCCAGTTTGACTGAAGCATTAGAGAGCTACAGTCAAGTTATGTGTTGAGGTTGCTACTATGAATGAATTATGAGCTAGGTGAATTTAAAGGCAAATTAGTTCGTCTTGCTAATTCCTCCTAATTTTAGTTAATGATTCAAACCTGAAAATTGGCTCCTGGTAAATGAAATAAAATATAAAGTGAACTATAAGGATCCATGTACAAATGTAGGCATTAGAAAACCAACAATTATTACTTTCAAATGTAATAAGGTTTTGATTAGTTGTTGATTTCACTGTTCATAAGCCAAGAATGGAGAATTAGACCCCTTTGAGCCTACTCTGCCTTCAATATAATTATGGTGGATTCATAATGATCTCAGCTTCACTTTTCTGGCTGCCTTCCATAATCCTTGACTTTTATGTCAATCACAAATCCATCTAACTTTGCCTTAAATAAATTCGCTGAAAGAAAATTATCTGCTTTGTTAAGAGGAGAACTCCACACTGTGGCACCTGATTCAAATCTCTGTCATAAGAGAAACATCATCATGTTAATCTCTCTGAGAAGTCCCTTAGGATCTTGAAAATTTCAGTATGATCTTCTTAAGATCTCTCGTTCCTCTTAACTCCAGTCGGTATATATTAAACGTGTCCAACCTTTCATTAGAAGATAATCCCTTCATCCCAAGAATGAGAGAAGTGAAACCAGCTGTGAGCATCTTTTAGTATAATTATTATCTTTTTGCAAAAAAGGCCAAAAGTGTACATAGTACACCAGATCTGGTTTTCCTAAGAGCCTCTGTAACAAAAGACAATGGGATAACATTTGAACAACACATTTGTGGAGACAGGTGTGTACAGTATTTCTTGGGTCATGACACAATCAGAATTTTTTCAGTTTTGTAACTTTCGGGTTTTAAAGGACCAAAACTGAGTTTCATTACAAGTTTCCGATTGGAAGCTTTTTTTCTAAAAAATAAAAGTTGCACAGTGGAGAATTCCCAGTTTACATTGGTGAGTTGTCATTTCAAATAAATACACCAGTAGAAAGGCCAAGTTTAGATGAGAACTAACCTGCAGCTACAGCCAATGAAGTATTTTATACTCTTCTTAGTTACCCAGTCCACCTTTGCTATCTTTTGCCATTTTAAATACAATAATTTGTCATGTAACGGTAAGTCTTCTATGTGTAAAACCATCTAGAACATGCTATTGAACCAAATAGTTGGAAATTGCTCAGGGTGAAAGATATGTTCAGTGTCCCAATGGCAGATTCTGTCAACAGAATTCACGTGTTATATACAAATTGTTTTTCTCATTGGCTGGAAAGGTGTCTTGTATAATGAAACATTTACTTGCCCTCCACTTGGAGCTTTAACATCATGCAGTTCAATTCGTGTATCACTTTATAAAATTTGTATATTAATTTTTTTAATAAAAGCAGTTTGTATCATTGGCTGAGCTCAATGACTCTTCATTCTGTGCAAACCATTATATATAATTTTAACAGTAGCACGATTTCTTTTTCTCTGTGCAAAAGTCTTGTATTCTTTTCAGCAGTTAATGATTGTAGTGAGGTACTGGACATGTAAATGCATGGAAATCAATACCTAGTGTCTTAAAAGGATGACAAATTGAATCCAGGCAATTATAAACATTGTAACTGGAGCAAAGTAATTTAGAATATTTAGTACTGATATAGGATTGCTCAGCCACTTGACTTTTGAGATGAGCTTTATGAATGCAGTGGAATGCATCTTCACTTTCAGTATTCTAGTGTAAGTTAATAGTTGATAGGGTCTGACAACTGGCAAAATGACATTGAAGGATGCATACTTAAAACAGACTTGAATTGTTGTATAAAATAGTCTGCATTCATGTGGAATTTAATATTCTATATTTATCTTCTTTAATGGATCTGTTGGTGATCCTTTCCAAAATTTTTAACGCCTCAGTCAATAGTTTTATAGTTTATTTTCCCCAAACCTATCAATTTTTTTGATGCTATCCCAAATAGTTTTTGTTTATTTATTTGAGTTTTGTCTAGATTTTGTTGACTTGTTCTGAAGGGAGAAAATCTTGATTGACTGTACACTTATGATCTATTATTCCCACCTTGGTTTACTCACAACCTTTAACTCCAGTCTAACATTTGGAAGGCAGCTAATGTTAACTTACCTTTGGCAATTAACCTGTTCGAGCTGAGGATTAAGCAGCAATTAATTTATAATGCTCTGTGTTCAAACAACTGAGGAATGGCTTCATAGTTCAATTTAGCTTGGCCCCATGTGATAAATAGCCACCAAGAAATGAAAGTCTTTAAATTTTATGTATTGTGATCCTTTGTCATTTTGGAGATTGAAGATTTTTTATTATTTGTTCAAGGGAGTGTGAGCATCACTGGCTAGGCCATCATTTATTGCACATACCTAATTGCCCTGGAGTGGAGTGGGTGAACAGTTAAGATGTTTCTCACTCATGCAGTCAACTTCAATTAACATAATGTTTCATCCACGCCCATAATTCACAAATCCTTAACGATTTGAATTGTTCCCTCAATAAAAAAGATCTAACTTTGCTTTTGGAAAAAAACATTTATCCTTTGCATCCATTTGCTAATCAAACTTCATGCACAGTTCATTTTACTGATCAAATTACTCCCCACGTTTTTGAAGTTGTCATGATTCACATTTGCATGCAGCAAGAAATGATAATTTATTGTTTCAAAAGCATGCAGTGAGATGAAACATCATTATAGGCCTTGGAACAGTCTGAGGTAATGCTGCTTTACTCACAGTAGTCTCTAATCAGATTTAATGGAGCACTTGGCAGACGTATTTAAATGCATGCACAAAACATTTCCCACTGGCTTCAGCAGCCGGTGACGTCAGGTAGGAGCGATTTGAAGGAAATTTAATCTCTGTACTAATACTCAGTAATTAACAGGCAGTGCATTTGATTGTTAGAGATCTTGAATTTCAAATTTAGTGATTTAAACTTTTGTCATTTTATTATAATTGCTGCTGGTATAAATTTCATGTTTGAAGGCTTTTTTTTTCATGCTTCACTGAGGAGGTCAGCAATATCTTTCCAGAATGATTGCAGCTACTATTCTACACAGCCCCATAATAGTCTGGTTCACGTGAAAGGTTTTGAAACTCTGTGAGTGAAAAATTTTCCCACATGGTACCTTTGTTTCTCTGCCATGTGTCATCACCTGTTTCCTGCATAGTCCACATGATGCTCTGGCAGACCATAACACTATAAAGACCATTGGCATCACTCTTAACAGCCCAAATGATGCCAAGTGTGGTCAACACATGCTGACAGAATATGCATTTAAAAACTCCTGAAGCAACAAGCTGTCTGAAGTGGAGTGAGTGGACAATTCAGATGTTTCTAACTTATGCAGTCAACCCTGACCCTGAATCTTTGAAAGGGCTACTCAGTTTTCAGGCAATCTGTCTTTAAAAAAAACATATTATAAGACCATGGTAAGAGAAACAAATCAAACATTTCAGGCCTGAAAATGTTTTATCAGGTATTTCTGACCAGTTTTGACTAAAGCAATTTTAATGGAAGCACTGCAGTAAGTTGATGGAGATGTTTTTGAGATATTTGCAGCACATAGTAAGGGCAGAAGGTCAAGTGCCTAATACTAGAATGGGAGCATCTCATACAATATCAGTTAGTCTATGACATGGGCAAGACATTGGAGACACTAAACCCAACCCAGATGCTGCATGTGGGAAGTTCTGCATGGAGGGAAGAAAAGTGTTTTCTGTAAAGTCCTACCCAGAAATGTTGTTTTGGGAGTACCTCTGTGACTTGGTCGTGAGCCAGAAACAGTGCTTGAAGAGGCTACATGTCACTAAGGAAAGTGACATGGAGTTGTGCTCCCTCCTTCGCACCATGTTGATGCTTGAAATCGAAGGATGGACAGCCCTCGGGGTAGCATTATCATTCTATACCAGGAGATCCTTCCTGGGGAAGCAGGTGAAATCAGAAACTGCTTGCCTTTCGCTATTATTAAAGATGCCTCAAAGAGCTCACAAAGGTGCTGTGTGGAGGACATTCTTGTCAAGGTCAGGAGCAACAGGAAGAAGGGACGTGCTAATTTTTTTAAGAACCTGCATTCCGATGGATCAGGGTTATGTTGATTCCATACGCACGGCACTGTAGGGCCCTACACATTCAGAAAGCAATGACAGGAACCCCAATGTGAAATTGTGTATGACCACAGTAAAGTCAGAAAGTTCATCTTAGTGGTTGTTCATCATCCTGGTAGCATAAAATGCTGCACTGAGTCTACACCAGTTCACACACCTTCAGGCCTCCAATATCCACCAGCGAATGGCTGCTCGGAGATGAGGACTACCCCATCTGCATATGGCTGATGACACCCTTCTGCCACACCAATTCAGGGGGACCTTGGGAACCATGGAACTGCTCACAACACTGGAGTAAGCCATCATCTCTTCAAATAGTACTTCCCCTGCCTAGGCTGATTGTTTGGCAAGGAGTGGTGGGTACCTTCTTAATATGCTCCAGAAAGGTTGTGTCTGTGGTGAATTGCTGCATTTTGCACATCCTACCTTCCCCGAGAGCCTTTAAGTCCTTTTTACGATCTGGGGCCCACCTTGAGATGGAAGGTGAAGATTTCATATCCACCCCATTCACCTGAATGGAGCAAGAAGGACCACGTTGTGAGATTTCACTTGAATCTGCGTATGCATGTATGAAATAGATTAGATTAGATTACTTACAGTGTGGAAACAGGCCCTTCGGCCCAACAAGTCCACACCGACCCGCCGAAGCGTAACCCACCCATACCCCTACATTTACCCCTTTACCTAACACTATGGGCAATTTAGCATGGCCAATTCACCTAACCTGCACATCTTAAGTAGAAGTACACCATTCCCCCTCTCAAGTGTGTTCCACCATTCAGTAAGATCATGAATGATCCATTTGTGTTTCAATTTCCATTTTTCCATCTACTCCCAATAACCATTGATTCCCCTGCCTAATTAAAATCAATCTCCATCTTAAAATGTTCAATGAACCCACATCCACCACTTCTGAGGCAGAGTTCCAAAGTAGCACCATGTCTGAGAGGAAAATGATTCTCATCTCTGTCCTAAAAGGATGACTCCTAATTGTAAAATAGTGCCCCCTAATCTGGACTCACCCACAAGAAAAAACACCCTTTCCACATCCTGTGTTTTGAGACCATCCCAATTCGTATATGAAATACAGTGGACACAATCTCAGTCTGTCATACCTATCCTCATTGATACACAGAATGAGTGTGTTGTCTAATCTGGTAAACTTCCTTCGGATTGCTTCACAAGGATGATTTCTTAAATAAGGAGACTAAAATTGCATATAGTATTAGCAATGCATTATCACCAATGTCCTGTGTAACTGAAGCATAATATACTCACACACTTATTCATTTCCTGTCATAATAAAGAATAACACTAGCTGCCTTGATTATGTGCTGAATCTGTATATTAACGTTTTGTAACGTATGCACAAAAACAGAGATCTGTCTGCACCTTGGACTTCCACAGTTATTCTTCAAGTGGAAGCCCTATTTACACAGAATCTTTGTTTTCTGCCAGCTAACCTTTTATCCATACTACTACCTGTTTCTTTATTTGAAATTAGTGTTATTGTCATTCATTGAAGGATGAAGCTGCTCTGATTCCAATACACTCTTGCTTGTTATTGATATCTTCAAGAAGCATAGTTAATGCAATGAATCAGCACTGTGCTTACCAATATTTGTTCCCAGCTCAGTAGGATTTCTAGATTATTCCATGCTGCTTTTTCTTGGTTGTCAACAACTTACTGTGTACGGTTTCAAACTGCCACATTTACTTTTGCCCATGTTTCACTGAAACCTCACATTTTCAAGGCTACAAGTGCCTATAGTTTTACTGTCTGTACATAAAAAGAGGCTTGCACTTATATAACATCTTTTATAAACATCCTAAAGTGCTTTACAACTAATGAAACATTTCTTTAAAAACAAAAGTGGCTATTGTTGTACAAAACCCAGAAACACATTTACACTCAGTCAGAAGCATATCAGCAATGTGGTAATAAACAGGTCCATTTTAGGTAAGGTGATTGAGAAGTAAGTATGATCAGTATGCATGATCTTCAAGTATGCATTACAAAATGTTAAGATAACTTCATTACTAAAATTCTGTATGCAATTTTAACTTCCGCCTATTCTATTGCATTCAACACATCTACAACATGGAAGGCTAGGAAGTGCAAAATGCAGCAAATCACCACAGGGGCAACCCTTCTGGACTGTATGGAGAAGATGCCCACCATTCCTTGCCAAACAATCAGTCTAGGCTACAACATGCCTACAGAGTGACTTAAATGGAATGGGCTTTCTACCCCTCAGTATGGATCCACCATTTCCCAACCTAGAATTCATATCAGAGTCCCAATTGCAAATTCTCCAGCCAACATGAATCAACAAGCACCTGCAGAAAAATCTTTTACTCAGCAACTTTAACCAGCAAAATGTCAATTATAGAAAAGGAAACTTCACCTTACTGCATTTACTTAGTCATCATTTTACTAGTGTCCTTGACTACCCTTATGTTCCTATGCAATGCTCCACTACAATTTTAGCGTGGCTGCTAACTTTCACTGGGAGGGACTGGAAATGTACTTCCAGAACACCCTTGAGCAACCTCTGGGCTCTGTTAAGCCTCAGCAATCCTAATGATCTGCTGAAGTGTGGAATGCTCTAAAAAACAGATTCTGCCCTGGTATAGGGATCCATAGTTGTACCAATCTGAGGCTTGGTGAAATCATGTTATCTCTCCACTTGTGTCAACAATACCTCTAATATCCTGTGACTGAGTTGAAGAACACAGTACCATGGTTGAGACACCTATCAGCCTGAACTTTTGCAATAATAAGACAAGGGGTAACAGATTTAAAATAGAGATGAGGAGAAAGTTTTCTCTCAAAGGCTTGTGAATCTGCAGAATTCATTTCCAAGAGTGTGATGGATGCTGGGACATTAAGTAAATTTAAGGAGGAGATAGATTTTTAATTACTAATGAGTTGAAGGGTCATGAAGAGCAGGCAGGAAAGTGGAGTTGAGGCTGGGATGAGCTCAGCCGTGATCGTATTAAATGTCAGAGCAGGCTCGAAGTGGCTACTCCTGCTCTGATGGTTATCCAACAGCCTTCCCTCCCTCAATACAGGTTCCATTTAATAAGTAATTTTTTTTTAACCAAAGAAGGAGGTGTGGACCATATGGTTTGCTTAGAAAGCTGTCTGGCTTATGTGGTGCATGAAGCTGCTGGCAGTATTACAGAAATACAGCATAGGATCCGCTGAGGTCATGCTGGAAATTTTAAAAATGAGATGGGGCATCAAAACTATGTATTCCCAACCTCTATTGGACTTACTGTGTATACCAGTCTTTGTATTCATATATTGAGGGAGATCAATTTCAAACCCTGTACAAACTAGATCACACTTGGATTTAAAAATGCCTAGAAATGGCACGAGAGCCTAAAATAATGCTTCCTTTAAATCACCATCATTAAATAGAGCTGTTCTGTGTGTGTGCAAGAGGCTGGAAAGTATTGCTGTCTCTCCTGGGCTGTAGCATAACCAATGCATTTGTAAATGTCATCCATTATACAGGGTTGCTGTTCCTTTCTATTCATTACTTTTAAAATTGAAATGCTACTACCCGTTTCTTTATTTGAAATTAGTGTTATTGTCATTCATTGAAGGATGAAGCTGCTCTGATTCCAATACACTCTTGCTTGTTATTGATATCTTCAAGAAGCATAGTTAATGCAATGAATCAGCACTGTGCTTACCAATATTTGTTCCCAGCTCAGTAGGATTTCTAGATTATTCCATGCCGCTTTTTCTTGATTGTCAACAACTTACTGTGTATGGTTTCAAACTGCCACATTTACTTTTGCCCATGTTTCACTAAAACCTCACATTTTCAAGGCTACAAGTGCCTATAGTTTTACTGTCTGTACATAAAAAGAGACTTGCACTTATATAACATCTTATAAACTCAAGACATCTCAACATGCTTTATAACTAACGATAAACGTCTTAAAAAAATGTATTGTATTGTATAAAACCCAGAAGCAAATTTACACTCAGTCAGATCCATACCAACAATGGGGTAATAAACAGGTTCATTTTAGGTATGGTGATTGAGAAATAAGTATAATCAGTATGCGTGATCTTCAAGTATGCATTACAAAATTTTAAGATAACTTCATTACTGAAATTCTATGCAATTTTAACTCCCATCTATTCTATTTCATTTAACACATTGCACGTATGAAACAATTAACCAGATGTGCCTTAGATCCATCAGAAAGATTCTCTACCAGTTTTTTCCATTGGGAAGTAGGAAATCGGATACTCAATTTCTTCATAGTACTATATGGACTCACTGGTTTCTAAATTTGCTTTTCTTTGCCAAGTGTCATTGATTACTCATTAAATCATTAAAATTGCCAGCTTTCTGTCAGCACCAGAATTACCTTGTTAGGTCCCCTGCTCTGGGGTAAGCTGCTCCAAATCTCCACTTGAATCTAAAACCGAGGGGTTGGACTGGCTCCCATTTTTCCAATGCTCTTTCTAATTTTGTGCATCCAGCAGGTTTTCTATTTCATCCCAGCAGCAAAGGACAGGATAAAAGGATAGAAGAGCATGGAGTTGCCAAATTCTATCGAGGCAATTAGAGATTTTTAAAGAAACATACATCTTGTGGATCAATATTACCTTGTCTTTTTTTGATTTTCCAAAGTGGCTGGTCAATAAAGCTAAGCTAGTTAAGGCTGTAAGGTTACGATGCACAATTGAATTTACCAATTTTTTTTAACCCCTTATTTGGAGATTAAGTCTTCTGGACATAGTCACTTTTCATTCTCAGCTCAAATGATTACAGGCCTGAGGTACTCGCCGTCTCCTTATGAGACTGTCCCTCCATACTGGTATCAGACTAGTGAACCTTCTCTGGATGAGCTCCAATGCCAGTATAGCTTTCCTTAGATAAGGGACCTAAAATTGTTATCAGTATTCCAGCTCCACTTTGCGTAGTGCCTTGTAAAGTTTTAGCAAAATCTTCTCAGTTTTGCACTCCATTCCCTTTGAAATAAATACCAACATTCCATTTGCCCTCCCTATTACCCACTGAACTTGTTTGCGAGATTTTTGTAATTCATGGATAGGAACTTCCAAATCTCTCTGATCTGTAGCTTTCTGCAGTCTTTCTCTATTTAAGTAATATTTATCTCCTCAATACTTCCTGCCTCCCTTTTACCACAATATACTCCAACTGCCAAGTTTTTGCCCACTTTCATAACCTGTCTGTATCCCTCAGCAGATTCTTTATATTATCCTCACCGCTTGCCTTCCCATCTATTTTTGAATCATCTACAAACTTGGCTGTAGCACATTGCCTCATCCATATCATTAATATATATTGTCAATAATTGTGGCCCCAGCACTGGTCCCTGTGCCACACCACTAGTTCGTTTCCCAACCTGAAAATGCCCCCTTTATCATTACTCTCTGTCTTTTATTAGTTAGCCAATCCTCTTTTCATGCCAACACAATACCTAAAATACATTGGATTCTTATCATGTAAACAAGCCTAATGTGTGGTGGCTTATCAAAAGATTTCTCAAAATCTAAATATCTTGCATTCACTGCTTCCCTTTTGTCCTGCTTGCTACCTATTCAAAGACTTCTAGTAAATTTTTCAGGCATGATTTCTCCTCTGTGAAGCCATGCTGACACTGCCTGATCATGTTATGTATATCAAAATGCTCTGCTATTACATCCCTTAGAATAAGACTCTAATATCTTCCCAACAGTAGAGGTTAAGCTAATTGGCCTACAGTTACCGGTTTTTGACTTCTTCCTTTTTCTAAGTAAAGATGTTACATTGGCAGGTTTACGATTCTCTGGGATTTTTCCATAATCTAAAGTTCTTGGAAGATGACTGTCAGTGCATCCACTATCTCTGTAGCTACCTCCTTTAAGTCTAAAGATGCATTCCACCAAGTCCAGGGGATTTACCAGTCTTCAACCCCATTTTGTTCCTAGCACTTTTTTATTGTGATAGTTATTGTGTTATTTCCTCTCTTCCTTTGCCTCTTCTGTATTTAGTAATTTTGGAATGCTGTTAGTGCCTTCTATTGTGAAAACAAACTGCAAATATTTATTCAACTCCTCTGCCATTTCTTGGTTCTCTATTGTTATTTACCCAGCCTCGTGATGTAAGAGGCCACTCTTGGGGATTGCTATATTTTGGATCTATAACTTTTAAATTTAGACTAAATGAGATTAGTCAGGTGAATGTCTTTTTTTATTTGTTCAATTGAAATGGGTGTTGCTGTCCAGTCCAGCATTTATTGCTGTGTCTAATTGCCCTTGTAAAGATGGTGATGCTCTCCCTTCTTCAATCGCTGCAATTCTTGTAGTGAGGAGATGTGCACTGTGCTTTTCGGAAGGGAGTTTCAAGATTTTGAATCTGTGATAGTGAAGGTGTGATGATAATATTCCAAGTTGGGATGGAACGTGACTTACACATCAAAAGAGGACTTAGATGGTTCTGCTGAAAAGTAGGTGCATGGAGGACAACTTGAGGACATTAGCAACAGGTTCTGAATCTGCCATGAGTAGGTCCTGAGTCTCTCAAAGTCCAAGAAAAGTTTTATAGGACTAAATAGTTGCACTGTGAATTGTCCATTTACTTCATAATTAAATGGGAGTGCAGGTTTAAAAAGAAGGTAATTAGCATTTTTGCCAAGGTACGAGTAATCAGACAAATGGATTTTTGAGATTAGTTTACAAGCTTTCTTCCAAATCAATATCACAGACAGCAGTTCGGTGTGGTCAGTAGGGATAAAAGACTGAGGCTTTGTGAGTTACCACAACTGAATGAATGAATAAGGCAGACAGATCCAGCTAAACAAATTTAATTGAACCGATGCATCCTGCAGCTATTTAAAGAGTCGAGGAGGCTCATTCTGTTGTGGCCAGAGGAGAATAATAATTATTAGAATAGGATTTACTGTTGGAGATGGATTTGAGAAACCTTTTTTAAAGCTTAGGAGAGTATTTGCAGTCATTGAAAATTACTATCAGTAAGATAGGGGGGTTTTGGTATTCGATTGGAAGCTGGGAGAAATCGTGGACTGTTTATATAAGGATTGTAAAGTATAATATGTGATAAATATATAGCAGAAATGTTCCTCTCTGTAGTTTAATGTATAAGTTGCCTGTGTTAAGAAAATAGAATCACAGAATTGTTGTTAGTGCAGAAGAAGGCTGTTTGACCCAACTTGGCTGCACCAGCTCTCTGAGCATGTTGACTGAGTGTCAGTCTCCTGCATCTTCCCCACAACTCCCTGAGTTGATTGTACTTAAGTGATCATCCAATAGTCTCCCGTATGCCTCAATTGAACCTGTTGGGAATGGGGAAGAAAGGGCTGAGGATGTGAAGGAAAGGATCTGAATGGGATGGTCCCATCCTTTCTCTAATGGCCCTTTTTCTATCACCTTGCTCCTCTGTCCGGTTCCTCTCTCCGCCAACTCGCTTCCCCAACCTCCCTCCTGAACCATCCCTCCCTCACGCCCATCTCACTCCCACCCCTGACTATCCCTCTCTCTCTTTCCCAGCTGGATTCCGACAATCCCCCAGTTTACAGTCATGTCTGTTAAATGCACATGTACACTGGTGTCTGCAGATATGGCTGTGTGCAAAGGATTTTCCTCACCTTGCATTTCCTTCTTTTGCAAAACGCTTTCAAAAATGTTAGGGGAGAGGGGGTCAATAGATGTGAAGAGCACAGCAGGTCAGTCACCAACCGAGGAGTAAGGAAAGTCAACATTTCTGGCTAAAACCCGTCATCAGGACTGGTAGGGGGCAGGGAGCCCAGAAACATATATATTCTTTTCAGCGGTAGTGCTTACTTTTCCCCAGCACCCACGGCATGTGCATTGCAGGTGAAGGACACTCAGAAAAAAAAAGTGCAGAAAACTTTATTCATATTTCATCACCAGGAAGAAATACCCGAATGGCCAGTGAAAAGCAGTATCTTCTCAACAAAGGGCAATGCTCAAGTGATCAAAAAAGTGAAAGGGAGGACAGGGATTAAGTCAAAATAGGACTAAGTGGGAAATAAAACACCCCCCCCACCCCCCCAACTCCTTGGTGCCCACCTCTCCATGAAAGCCTCAAGGGTGTTGGTAGACACCGCATGCTCCTTCTCTAGGTCCAGATGTAACCATGGAATAGGGGCAGGCAATCAGCCATAACGACTACCTTCAGAGCCCAGATACATGAAGAGGGGGGGGGGGGGGGGGTGTGTGGGGCTGGGGCATGCACAGGTGGGATGGTGATAGGTGGATGCAGATCAGGGGCTATTGTGATTGGTCAGTGGGAAGGACGGAGCGAATAGGTGAGTAGAAAGATGGACAGGTCAGTGAGGTGAGGAGGAGGGGTAGGGCTAGATATGGAATAAGGTTCCTCTGGTGTTCAGTAAATTTATTTTTTTAGTCACTTGTTACAATAAACATGTTAAACCACAAAGTCGTCTTATTCTCTTAGCTGTCAACTACAAGTTCAAATCTCTTTTTAAATGTTAGGGGATACTGTGGAGATTATAACAATGCTTTGAGGCTGACTTTGGAATTCCCTGATAGCCCAAGTGAGAAACAAACTGCCAAGCATCGTTCTACTAGTTGATTTAGATTTGGAGCCATGTTTGGGTTTTAATGTGGCATATGAGAAACTAAATCGATGCCTCCCAAGTTTATGAATTTCAGTGCAAGTTATCTGAAGGGCAGTGGTTATGCCTCATTGTTCGCGACCACTGGTGGCAGAGGTTGATTAGCTCATCAACTCTTCCACACTTCACTGTGCTTTCGGGAACTTTGGAGAAACTACCCTTGAAGACTGCACCTGGATGCTTAACAGATTTTCTTTCCAACTGCTGAAGGCAGCTGTTGAATCCTTCATAAAATGCTCCTGTGGTGTCCTGCGAGATTTGAAAGGAGCATTCTTACACCATCTGCCATTGAGACTGCTCTTGCACACTCTGTGAAAGATGTACCTGATGAGATTGGGTTATTAAATGGGCTGTTACTCTTACATTCTAACATTTTAGCAGGCCATGTAAAAGAAGATAGAGATGTCATTTATTGCCCGGCTGTCATGGTCTAAGGACCTCAAACAATGTAGAATCCTCTCATTGAAGTGTTGTTACTGTTCTGATGTAGGAAACCTCGAAACCCATTTCTCTCTTTTTTTTTTCAACATTTAAGAATCAACTGCATTATTGTGAATCTGTAGTTATTATGTAGGACAGATCAGGTAAGGGTGGCAGATTTTCTTTCCTAAGGACAGTGGTGAAATGGATGAGTTTTTGTGATAATCATTAGATTGTAGAACTGTAAAGTCTATACAGAAGAGCAACGCAGTCAGACCCAACCCCCCACCAGTACGGGAGATGCGTGCATTCTCCACACAGCCAATCACCCAAGGAAAAGGGAAGCGTACATAAGGTCCAGGCAGCTAACAACAGGATTGGCCCTGGAGGAATATTGGAAGAGTAGGACCCGTCTTAAACAAGGAATCAAGCGGGCTAAAAAAGGTCATGAAATAGCTTTAGCAAGCAGAATTAAGGAGAATCCCAAAGTATTTTATTCTTATATAAGAAACAAGCGGGTAACTAAAGAAAGGATTGGTCCACTAAAGAATAGTGAAGGAAGGCTGTGTGTCGAACCTGAGAGGATGGCTGTCATTCTGAATGGTTACTTTGCATCAGTGTTCACTGAGGAGAGGAACATGATGAATGTTGCAATTAGAGATAGATGTTTGATTAGTCTGGATCACATTGACAGAAGTAGGGAAGATGTGTTGGGTAGGCTAGAGGTTATTAAGTAGCGTATCTTAAAGCTGCTGCAGTTAAAAAGCTCGTAGTTGGATCTTGGGATTGGGCTGGCGGTCGGCCGCGAGGCGAGTTACTGCCTGTCCCAGCCCCTGCCTCTCGGCGCTCCCTTGATGCTCTTAGCTGAGTGTCCTGGGGGTCCGAAGCGTTTACTTTGAAAAAATTAGAGGTTATTAAGGTGGCCAAATCCCCCGGACTGGATGGGATCTATCCCAGGTTGCTGAGGGAGGTGAGAGAGGAAATAGCTGGGGCCCTGATAGAATATCTTTGTGGCATCCTTAAATACAGGTGAGGTGCCGGAGGACTGGAGGGTTGCTCATGTTGTCCCCCTGTACAAGACGGGAGGTAGTGATATTCCGGGTAACTACAGACCAGTGAGCCTGATGTTAGTGGTGGAATAGTTGCTGGAAAAGGTACTGAGGGATAGGATCTATTTATATTTAGAAAAGAATGGGCTTATCAGTGATAGCAACATGGTTTTGTGTGGGGGAGATTGTGCCTTACTAACTTAATAGAGTTCTTTGAGGAAGTGACCAAGTTGATAGATGAAGGAAGAGCTGGAGATGTCATATGCATGGACTTTAGTAAGGCGTTTGATAAGGTTCCCCAAGGGACACTAATGGAGAAAATGAAGCTAGGTGGATAAAGAACTGGTTGAGCAACAGGAGACAGAGAGTAGTAGTTGAAAGGAATTTCTCAAAATGGAGAAAGGTGACCAGTGATGTTCCACAGGGATCAGTGCTGGGGCCACTGTTGTTTGTGATATACATAAATGATCTGGAAGAGGGCACTGTTGGTATGATCAGCAAGTTTGTAGATGATACGAAGATTGGTGGAGTAGTAAAAAGCACAAGGGTCTGTCAAAGAGTACAGGAGAATATAGATAGACTGGAGAGTTGAGCGGAGAAGTGGCAGATGGAGTTCAACCCAGGCAAATGTGAGGTGATGTATTTAGGCAAGACTAATTCTAGAATGAATTTTACAGTGAACGAAAGAGCCTTGGGAAAAGCTGATGGGCAGAGAGATCTGGGAGTGCAGGTCCATTGTACGCTGAAGGTTGCTGCACAGCTGGATAGAGCGGTCAAGAAGGCATATGGTATGCTGGCTTTCATTGGACGGGTATTGAGTATAAGAGCTGGCAGGTCATGTTAAAATTGTACACAACGTTGGTTCAGCTGCATTTAGAATACTGTGCACAGTTCTGGTCACCACATTACCAAAAGGATGTGGATGCTTTGGAGAGGGTGCAGAGAAGGTTTGCGAGGATGTTGCCTGGTATGGAAGGTGCTAACTATGAAGAGAGGTTGAGTAGGTTAGGTTTGTTTTCATTGGAAAAAAGAAGATTGAGTGGGGTCCTGATTGAGGTTTACAAAATCATGAAAGGTTTAGAGAGGGTAGATAGAGATAAGTTTTTTCCGTTTTCAATAACGAGAGGTCTCGCTTTCAAGGTGAGAGGTGAAAAGTTTAAAAGGATACACTCAGTAAGTACTTTACACAGAGGGTGGTGGGTGTCTGAAATGCGTTGCCAGCAGAGGTGGTAGAGGCAGGCACGGTAGATTCATTTAAGATGCAACTGGACAGTTGCATGAGTAGGTGGGGAGCAGAGGGATACAGATGCTTAGGAATTGGGTAACAGGTTTAGATAGTAGATTTGGATCGGCTCAGGCTTGGAGGGCCGACGGGCCTGTTCCTGGGCTGTAATTTTTCTTTGTTCTTTGAAATTGTACTTGGGTCCCCAGTGCTTACCACTGGCCACCATGCTGCCCTTATGGGTGTCACAACAAATGGTCACCATTAGATTATCTTTAAATTGTATTCAAACATTATCGTCTGCCAATGGTGGGGTTTGAATCCATGTCCCCAAAAAATTACCCTCTGGGCTTGGGTTACAAGTCTAGTAACATTACATCATTTTTCTAAATCGCCCCACACACATACTGTATACCACTCTGAACTGAATGGTTTCTTGCTGTGTTATATCATTCTATGGCTTCAGAGGATGATTCTAACAGTATTTAGAACCCATACCAATTTATATTTCTTTTCTACCACTGAAATGAAATATAAGATTGTAGTTTTGATTTGATTTGTCAAACTGAAATATCTTTTCAATCAAGAGGATTAGACATAACATTCCTGCTCTTGAGGCGTAAGATTGTGGTAGCGAGTATTAAGTATGAGGAAACAAATATATAAGATAGGTTAGTAGTTCAGTACAGTGGTAAGGGAGTATTACGTTGCCAGAAATGTATTTCATTTAGAATATTAAACAGAAGGTACAAGGGTGAAAAGACTCCATGGTAATGTTCAAAGAAGTGCAAAGAGTTCTCTTGAAGTCCTTCCTAAAACCCCTGTTTTAGCTACAGTTTAATAAAAGGGAAATAGCATGTTGTGATAGAATCTTACTTTGCAAAACATGTGGCTTCCCAGCTGTGCCCAAATAACCAACTGAGTGTCCAAAGTATTAGGTTGGTTTTCAAATAATTTGAGGTATCCTTAGAGTTATTATGGACAAGACCAAACACCCTCAAATTTTTTTAAGAAGGTAGCCTAGACTCTCACTTCTGGTAATTTTTAAAGGAAAATGTGAAGTCTCTGTTCCAGATGCAATGCGACTGGTCAAACTACTTGTTGTTAAGCAAAAGACAATTTATTTAAACACTGTAGTTAAAATATAAACAAAGAAAGAGGAATGTAGCATTACTTAACTCTATTGGAAACTTAACAGAAAATGGATACAGTAACTATTACTAGTTAACTGTTCCAATATAGTAACATCCCATGGCAAAAACAGAAACTACAGGCATAGATTAAAAATCAAGCAGTTCTCCAATCCCAGAGAAAAACACATCAAGGGAACATTCAGAGAGGGTAGCAGCCAAGGAATATTCACTGAAACTTCCAACTCAGGCTGTTTGAAACAAAACAAGGCCACACAAGCTATTTACTCAAGTGGTCTTAATTAACCAGCTTGGCATCTCTCATTCAATATCTCAAAATAATCTATTAAAACTACAGCATCAGCGGAGGGTGTTCTGACATATGCTGTCAATAGACAAGTTTGTCCTGTCTTCTCATTGTGTTCCAGACCAATGCTTTATTCAGTGCAGGTTAAAAGATAAACTGTAATCTGGTTGTTGTTTGGACTTGGATAAATATGAGAACTGATGAACTTGTTGTGTGTGCTAACAGAATGACTGATCCTCTCCAATGATCTATTTGCTGTTCTGTGTGATCTCACTGTGAGCAAATTGGCTGTCACATTTCCCAGCGTACCAACTGACCCAATCCCCACAAGCATTTCATTGCATTTGGACATCCGATTTCTTCTAATTCCTATGATGACTTGTTCTAGAAATATTATACAGAGAAATGAAAATGTCCTCAACGCAAATAGAACTCTGGTCAAACCACAATTGGGATACTATGCACTACTCTAGTTAGCATGTTACAGAAAAGGGTGTAGAGTAACTGGAGAGGATGCAAAAATGCTGGTACCAAAATTGAGATATCATCACAAAAGAATGACCAACTGGGGGCACTACTCTCTGCAAAAACAAATACTGAAGCATGGTTTCAATTATGAAAGAGTTTGATAGAGTAGTTTTCATGTGTGAGTAATTCAACTAATGGCACAATAAATGCAAGATAACCATTAATATATACAACAAGTAATTCAGGGTGAATAGCATAGATGTGTTGAAGATGAAGACAAAAACATGAGGGAGAAGGGAATAGAAGATCTCATTGATAGAGTGGGAGGAGACTCCCGCGGAGTATAAACACTGGTATTGATCAGTTGGGCTGAATGGCCTGTTTTGGCACTGTAAATTCTCTATAATTTTGTAGTGTGTTATTTGAAGTCATACAAAATCACAGCAATTTTCATTTGCAGGCTGCAGATTAAATTGAACACAGTGTAGTGGCAATCTTGCTCCTTGCATTATGCAGTGGACCGCTTGTTATATGAGAATCAAATTGTGTCGGTTCACTAGTTTGTTTCCAAGAATCGTGAAACTATCTCTGAAACCTGAAGTGATTTTTATGAGGCGAAGTGCATCTTCTGGATTGACAGTCGAAATCTGGTCCAATAACCTATGGGTTAATTGAAAATGCTAAAAATCAAGGGACACATTATCTTAAAAAGACAAAATACAATTTACTGAAAAATGACAGACAGATCTGGCAGACAAATTGACATGTTTCCAAAAGAAATGTGGAGAGTTCCCATTCTGATGTGTCTGTTCAGCTGAAGTCTCTTTATTAGTGCAGCTGAGTGATACAAATACATCTGCTCCTGCTTCACAGTAAGATCTCAATAGATTATCGTGTAATAAGGTCAGCTTAATTTGCAGATGGAAATAAAACTTTGCAAAACACCGTCACAGATGCCCTGAATCAGACCAAACTTTTTTGAACACTTTATTACACGTGACCATTTATTGTTGGTGATGTAATTACTTTATGAATCAAAATTAAAACTGAAGATGCATTTTCCGCACTGTTAACTGCAAGGTGGAGGTGACCACAACATTGTGAGAGCTGGACTGAAAGTAATTCACTCTGAAATCCTGTAAGTACAATTCCACATATCTCCAAAATGTTCATACTCTAGTTTTCTTCTGTAGGGTTTGTTATACTGGAGAGGATTATATAGTTGCTAAAGCCTACTTCACTGAAAGACATCATTAGTTCACTTATGGATCTTCAATGGATGGAAGAAAGAGTTTGCATTTATAACTAAATCATGATGTCAGAACATCCAAAAACAATTTACACTCAATTAAGTACTTTTGCACATAGAGACAGCTGTTAAGAAATGTGGGGGGCAATTTGCTTGCAGTGAAATCCCACAGAGCAGCATAAATGAAATGATCAGAAAGGGAGGTGATGGCATAGTGGTAATGTCTCTGGACTAGACTTCTGAGCTAATGTTCTAGGGACATGGGTTTGAATCCATCATAACAAATGGTGCAAATTTGAATTCAATACAAATCTGGAATGAAAAAGCTGGCCTAATGTTAAATGGTGTCAAATGTCATAACAGCACAGGCAGTTCACTAATGTTCTTTACAGAAGAAGATCTGCTGATCTGGCCAACATGTGAATCCACCCCACAGCAATGTAGTTAAGTCTTAATGGGCCATTGGGCAATCAGGGTTTGCCAATGTCACCCACATCTCATGGATGAAAAAAATCTGCTTCAATGATAATGCTTGATGAGTAAATATTGTCAGAGAGAACTCTTCAAATTTTGTTCAAAATACTGCCTTGGGTCTTTAATGTCCACCCCAAAAAAACAGCCACATCCCATCACCGGGCTCTTATAATAGGGAGACAAGCAGGAGACTTGTCCTTACACCCGAAATGTTGACTTCTCCAACTTCCGATGCTGTCTGGCTTGCTGTGTTCTCCCAGCCTACTGCTTGTCCACCTTGGATTCCAGCATCTGCAGTTTTTTTTTGTCTCAGATATAAAGGGTGGCAGACCAAGTCTGCAGCTAACCTATTTGTGTCAGGTTTAGTCCTGCAGGCTGTTGGTCAACGAAAATTGGCAGTTAGGTTGGGAGGGTAGAGGAGTGCTTCATTCCCACAGCCCTCCAATGTCAATTGGAGGCCTCCTCGCACACTCTTGTCTGATCACATCCATGTCCAATATTCTCCAAAAACTAGAGTATGAACATTTTGGAGATATGTGGAATTGTACTTACAGGATTTCAGAGTGAATTACTTTCAGTCCAGCTCTCACAATGTTGTGGTCACCTCCACCTTGCAGTTAACAGTGCGGAAAATGCATCTTCAGTTTTAATTTTGATTCATAAAGTAATTACATCACCAACAATAAATGGTCACGTGTAATAAAGTGTTCAATGCACCAGACCCTATCTCTTTGGCCCTGGCAAGATTCTTCTCACCAACCTAAATGTCTAAATATGTTGGTCAAACCACATGTTTCTGCAAAGTTCTATTTGTGTTCAGTTAACACGTAGAAAGTTTGAGAGGTCATCTGAAAAATGACCTACCAATCGTGTAGCACTCCTTCAGCACAGCACTAATTTCAGTGAAGACAGAGTACTACATTGTATTTACTGCTACTGCTTATAAGGGTTAAAAATACAATATCCTTCCTCCATTTAGAAATAATCTATTGTATTGTGAAAAAGAAGGTGCCTAATTTAGCAATACCATTTGACTATGTAAATAGCACTTCACCTTCAGTAATTGAGAAGCTTCAGATAGATGAACCTTATAGCCTCGATAGTATGATGCCATTTGGTTCCAAATTAGAAATTGGTGCAGGGATCCATTTACATCAGTGAAAGAGTGTAACTGAAATCTAATATGACCCTATTCAGTAACTCAAAGGTACAAGAGGTATAGATTGAGAAAGTGCAAATTGAGACTCCGTGCTCAAAGTTAGTTTGGCTATTAAATAGTGCTGTTTGGATAAATACCAACTCGCATCCTTGCCATCCAGAGAGGGTTTTGCAGATTTATCTCAATGGTAGGAATTGGAAAAGTAGGGAGATGTGCTACAGTGGGAAAAATGTTTGGGGGCATCTATATTATGTGGGCTGAATTTAATTCATCACCTATAGGTGTGAAGACAGATGGTGAATACATAAATTAGGGATCTCTACTATCAGTTGCCATTCCCACCCACTCTGCTGTTCCCTCAGGCCAAATTAAGCACCTTAAATGGACAACCGATGCCTCATCCCACTGCCACTGGAAGTCAAGAGAAGTTTGCCCCCAATTTATAGCCTACCATGTTTAATCTTGTGGAATTATTTGGTCAATGAATATGGAGGAGAGGTGGTGTGCCTCCTTCTGTCTATGTTCATTGGAGGCTTGAATTTTTTGCCTCCCTACATCCACCCTTATCTTCATCCTGTCCAACTTGCTCAAATTCCCCAGCTCACCAGACTCTGTTAGCCTGGCATCAGCAACAATCCATTCACACCTTTTTATCTGGGTTCATCACTGACCCCTGGTCTACCCACAATAGCAGCAGCAATCACCATACCTATTGGCCCTGCTGATTCAGCACAGATGGCAGTCTCTGATGGGATGGTAGCTCTATGAGGTAGAATGCCCTCCTGGATATGGACAGAAGTCCTACCTCATGTTAATTAAACTGCCATTCTTGAAAAGTTTCAGCAGACCGTGCTGGCTAAGCTGGGGGAAGCTTACTCTAAAGATTATGCTGGTGTGCAGGGAGCCCACCCTCATTGTCCCTTTGCTACCTTCAGATTTGACTATTACCATGCTCACATGCTGCCATCCTGCTTTCCACCCATAAACTTTAGCTTTTCCAAAGGTCTGTTGCCCTCCAGTCTAACATTCATGAAGTTCTAATAAATCTGTCACCCCTGTGGCTGATCTACATTGGCTCCTGATCTAACTATGTTTCAATTTTTAAATTCTCATCATTGACAAGTTGCCTCATACCACAATACTCCCCATTTGCGTAACTTGCCCCAACCCATCTGTATTCCTCCAAATCTAACCCCTTCTCTCTTTCCTCCCAAGCTCTCCTTCACCATGGCACTCCTTAAACCTACCTCTTTCACAGTGTTTTATGTTACTGCAATAGTGGTTAGGATTTCAAATATACTGTCTGATAGGTTGAGGAAACCAGATTCAACAGTAGTCTTCAAAAGGGAAGCAGAGTAATCAAGGAGAGAAACACAAAATGTAAGAATATGGGAAAAGAGTCAGAGATAGCTAAATTGTGCTTTGTCAGAGCCAGCACAGTCAATGAGCTGGAGTCAACCTTTGTGCTCTCTTATTGTACGATTTTATGATTTTGCCATTTTACTCAATAGTCCCAACATCGCTTTATTAGCTTGATGTCAAATTTCTGTTTGATAATACACTTTTTTGAAGTACTTTGGAACATTTTACCATGATTAGGCTGCAATATTATTGCAACTGAGTTTTTGTAAGTGCCACAGTCATACGTACCATCGCCAGCCCGAAACTTTAATCAGGTCTTCTTCAAACATTATCGGTGATCCCCTGTATATGCAATTGCTATGCAACTACTTGATTTATTTTCTTTTTGAAAGAGTGACAGCAGTCTTGATATTTTCTCTGACGGAATGGATTTATTCAAATATTATTGCTGTGCATGTACATGTAAGCAAAATCCACCAGAGGGCAGCAGTGGTTCAATTCAGTTTTCCAATTTTATAAAATGTCCTGCATCAATGTCACCATCAGAAAGTTCCATAATCACAACACAAAATCTCCTGGAGGTTATGTGAGAAAGCAGAAGAGAAATGTTTGGAGGGTTTTTGGACAAGACTAGGGCACAAGAGTAATTGGATTGTTTTTACTAAGAGCCAAATAATGTACGATAGACCAAATGACCACCTTCTGTGATATAATTATAATTCTTTGGGAGATTAGTTTTCAGTGCATTGCAACACCCCACATGACTCCTTCAAACATTTTACCTCCAATTTGCTGCCTGCTGCCCCACTGTCCAATAAAGTCTCCCATTTGTCCTGTTAGCTCGATTCTTATATCTGATTGATGAAGGTAAGATGCAGAATTACAGGGAGGGAAGACACTGAATGGAATCACACCACCTCGCTCTTCACTGAGGTAAGGGTTTGTGGTGAGGATCACAGCTTGCATATCATTGTACAGAGGTTACAAGTTTCTGAGGATCTTCCATGAAACAAAAGCTTAACAGATGCCAGAGAAGATTATGGGCACCAGTTAGGGCTGTTCCTGGCACTTTCCTGGTATTTGTCAAGACAGTGAAGATCGTGTCATGCCAGAGACTCCCAGGAGGACAGCGGAAATGCTTTTGGAATGACCTCAGCAAGGTTCTATCCCTGAGACACAATCATGTCAACAAAGTCCAAGAGATAAGCACATAGTCACAGCATGATGATAGAGCACATGGTAAACTTGATGTACTCTATGGTGCCATCAGGAAAACTGAAGCCTTTACCTCTATCCAAGTGATATATCCCAAAAGGAATGGACAACACACTCTAATTGAACTGGTGTTGAAGCAAACATCATTCCTCTATATAACTTAGATGCTCTCAGGAAACTAGTACAGTCTACACATTTGACATTATCTATCATAAATACCAATCCAGCTCCTTAGAAGGGACACCCAAAATCTTTTACATAGTTGAAACAGAGGACTACTTGTAACGGTTGAACAGTATATAGTTCTCATGATCCCGTCAGTGTCAAATCCATCAATTGTAACAGATTCAAGTCTGCAACATCAATCTCATACATTTTAGTGACAGCCAAATATAATGAATTCAACAAGCTACAGCAGATGATGGACTGATAAAGCTTGAAAAGATCACCATCATTTCAGATGGACAGTTCTCCACATGGGTCCCTGAGCTCAAACATGCATTCTGGTCATTCAGACACAATAGAGTCATAGAGATGTACAGTATGGAAACAGACCCTTCGGTCAACCCGTCCATGCCGACCAGATATTCCAACCCAATCTAGTCCCACCTGCTGGCACCCGGCCCATATCCTTCCAAACCCTTCCTATTCATATACCATTCCAATTGCCTCTTAAATGTTGCAATTGTACCAGCCTCCACCACTTCCTCTGGCAGCTCATTCCATACACATACCACCCTCTGTGTGAAAAAGTTGCCCCTTACGTCTCTTTTATATATTTCCCCTCTCACCATAAACTTATGCCCTCTAGTTCAGAACTCCCCCACCCCAGGAAAAAGACTTTGCCTATTTACCCTATCCATGCCCCTCATAATTTTCTAAACCTCTATAAGGTCACCCCTCAGCCTCTGACACTCCAGGGAAAACAGCCCCAGTCTGTTCAGCCTCTCCCTGTAGCTCAGATCCTCCAACCCTGGCAACATCCTTGTAAATCTTTTCTGAACCCTTTCAAGTTTCACAACATCTTTCCGATAGGAAGGAGACCAGAATTGCATGCAATATTCCAACAGTGGCCTAACTAATGCCCTGTACAGCCGCAACATGATCTCCCAACTCCTGTACTCAATACTCTGACCAATAAAGGAAAGCATACCAAATGCCTTCTTCATTTTCCTATCGACCTGTGACTCCAATTTCAAGGAGCTATGAACCTGCACTTCAAGGTCTCTTTGTTCAGCAACACTCGCTAGGACCTTACCATTAAGTGTATAAGTCCTACTAAGATTTGCTTTCCCAAAATGCAGCACTTCGCAATTAAACTCCATCTACCACTTCTCAGCCCATTGGCCCATCTGGTCAAGATCTTGTTGAAATCTGAGCTAACCCTCCTTGCTGTCCACTTCACCTCCAATTTTGGTGTCATCTGCAAACTTACTAACTGTACCTCTTATGCTCACGTCCAAATCATTTATGTAAATGATAAAAACCTAGAATTCTCTATGGATGCAGTCTTCAAAGACAGACAAGTCATAATTCAGCAATGTTATCATCAAGGCGAGCTAGATCGTATACATATGGGTCACATGATATAGAAGAAAAAAACAGATTTGCATGTGAATCCATCTATCAGCCCCACCTTCACTAAGGACATCAATCAATTAATCAAGTTGCATGAAACATGTTGATCCAACCATCTTAACGATCAAGAGAACCTCTGTTCAAACAACATCCCTTCCAGGCAATGGTGCAAGATTGTAACTGATGTTTTTCCATGTCGAAGGACACTGTTATGTTCTGGTGACTGACTACTTTCCCAGATTCGCTTTGGTTTGACAAGTCAAAGACTTGCCAATTAGTGCAAAAGTTGTTAATGCATTAATCGCCAAATTTGGATTGTTCACTCTACCACATTTTGTGTTCCACAGCAGTCTGCAGTATATTTGAGTACCCTTCCAAGACCTATGCAGGAAATAGGGGGCAAAAATGAAAATATTATGTCTTCTCCTCACAAACCTTAGTTGAACAGTCTCACAGAGTGCACCATTCATATTATAAAACATATAATCATTAATTGTAAAGTGACTTGCCAAGATTTTCACATAGCTCTGCTAAACCTGCATATTACTCTCCAAGACAACGTTTTACCCTCACTGCCAGCTCTCCGGTTTGGGAGACAGATCCAACCAGTTCTTCCCTCCCAAATTCTTGCCGTCCAATCATATGTGCATGATACCTTATTGAGGAAAAAAAGGAGAAAAATGTTACAAGAGCATGGTGAATCAGCATGCAGACAGTTTTCCCAACTTAAACTAGGATAAAGTGTATGAGTTTGTGATTTGCTTATGAAGATATGGTGTCATGGAAATTATACAATGTTACTGTGTCTAGCCCCTAGATAATATTAGGCTGAAATGAACAATGGTCAAGTACTGCAAAGAAATAAATGATGTGTCTCAACTGCACATCATTGACCACATGTTGCACAAGGTAATGGCTTGGATACTGAAGGTATCATACTAGACAACAATCACATTTCGACAAATGATACACATCTAATTGTGATGACAGTAGTACACTTCAAAATCATTACTACTGTGCAAAGACTAGATTTGGTCATACCACGACTCCACCATTATTTGAATATATGGAGATAATATATCCTTGTATGTTATCAGAAATAAATGGCTCACAGTTTTGAAAGGGAGAAGAGGGAATGTTGAATAAAAGACCCAAGCCTGGGCAGGCCTGTGCTTTTAAGGTAGTTACATCACATCACTGTCTGTGCAATCATGTAATATCTTCAATGGATAAATGACTGAATGATTTATTGCCACATATTTCTCGGGAGGTACAGTAAAAAATGTTCTATTGCCACAATCTGGTGTCAATCAGTCAATTAGTTGGACATTGTAACACATAATGTGTATTAACACCAGTAAGTACAGAGAGACTGCAAGTAAGTCTGTGATATTGTGCCATGTAAATTATTAATGTTGTTAATAAACTTAAAGTCATCTGCTTCAATAAGAACATGAGCTAGCACATAGAGATTACAAAGCACAACGTCAACTGCCGTAATACTTCAGCATTATTTGGAGGGATATAGGCCAATTGCACGCAAATGGGGCTAGTTTCATTTGGGAAAATGGTTCTTGTGGACTAGCCAGACGATAGGGTCTGTTTCCATGCCGACTCTATCTGCAGACTGAGCGGTGGACTTATCAGCCATTACCAAACTTACTGAGCCAGAGTGGAAACAAGTCATCTGCAATCCTTGGGGGACTGGCTTAGAAAGAAAACCAATTAAGGATGAAGGGCTAAACCTTAATGTTGCTGTCAAATTAAGAGGGATGAGTAGCTCTGATGCCTCAGCAGTTGTACTGGGAGAGATGGGCACTCTCGGAGACATGGGAGACCTCGAGAATTCAGCTCAATAAGTTTAAGAAGATGCCAGCATTTCAGGAGTCCGCTCGTGGAGCAAATCCTTCCTTGCCCAAGTCTGCCACCTTGGGCCATCAAACCTGTCTTTCTAATTCTGCAGATTGGCTGCTGGGAGCAGGCAGCTTCTATAATCATCTCAGCTGCTGGTAAAATATCCAAAGACAGGACCATTTCTGGGGTTTGAAGGAACACAGTCCCCCATCTCCCCAAGCACTTCCCGGGAACTGGAAAAATCATTAAGCCTATTGTGGAGTGTTGGAAATTATTGTATCCCCTCAGTCATAACTTTGAGAGCTGTGCATGGGGAGGGGGCTGTTACAGCAGCAGGTTGCACAGCTGACTTAATTCTATCAAAGTTCCATGACAGCCATTCAAGCACATGACCCCAAAACATCAGTTCCAAACCCCACCATTTGGGAATCCCTGTACAATCGTTATTTTGTATTTCCAGCATACACAATGTTTAGTTTCCTATTTAAAATTAAGTAATTTGGTTAGCATTCTTGGATTATGCATGGGATGAGCAATATCACATACAAGAGAATACTTATGTTGGAATTACCGCAAAGCAATAGTACTTCAGCAGTGGAATGACACCATTGATCACTAGAGCAAAGTACAACTAGATGATATATATTCCCTCATCCGCAAATGAGTTGAAGCAACCTCCTATCTCTGATAACTTTATCCATCACATACAGCAGGGTTTATCAGGGCAATTCTTCAATTTAAATTGTGTTATTTTGCCAATTTATACATCTGTGGAAAGTATCTCAACTCAAATCAGTTAATGTGATGCTACCAGTGGTTTTACCTCGCCTGCACGTAACATTGAAGGTGAATTGTTCAAAGTTCAGGTTTCAATATTACAAAAAATAGAAAATAAAGTCACTGAAAGAAAGTTCAACAAAGATTTGCAAGCATGGTGCCTGAGTCAGAAGAGCCAATTGTCTGCAAAGGTCAACAGACTGTGTATTTCTTAACAAGAAAAGACAATACTGAAGGGCAAACTGCTAGGAAAAGAACTTGTTGGGATCAACATAGAGGAACAAAAATTGTGTCTCACTGAAAAATATTAATCTCTGTTGAGAAAAGCCTGTATGGATTTGTTGCAAGAAAATTATGTTTAACTTTTTGAAGTTTTTTGAAGAGATAACCTAGAGGAATATGAGGGAAAGGTGATTGACGTCATACACATGGATTTCCAAGAGATACTCCCCCCACACCCCCACCCCTGCACTTTTCTTTAAAGAATGAACACCATTTATTTTTGATAAGCCAGTACCGCTTCCATGACTGACACACAATTTTCCTGAGAAGCATAACAAGTTAGTTCCTGTATTAATACCAGGAGTGGTAAACTGGGCTGGAACTCTGTTCATTCTGATTATCCAACATAAAATAGAGTGTTGTTAGGCATGGTCACAGATGACCTTTTCATAAATAAAACAACTAAATTCAAACATGGAACTGAGCCACCACACCTGGGAGAAGGAACATTTTTTTTTTAAATGTGCTGGCTTTTCGTTTGATTGCAAGGCATTAACTCAGACCTATCTCTGTGTGGTACCTCGTGGTGTGGAGCAGTTTAGGAAAAACATTGGATTTATTTTCTTACAGATTATGATGCCTAAAGGGACAGTTAATATCAGCAATCATCTCAGCGCCTTACCAAGCAGGTATTATTGATGCCATCTACGTTCTTATGGGATTCTTATTCAAGAGGATAGAGTAATTATAACCAGGAAAGGGTAACTGAAAACTATGAAATATAATAGATCAACATGCATCATTCTTCTTGTTGCAAAGACTTATATTTCACCAAAATAGAGAAACCCATAGAGAAATCATTTAACTTCATTAACTCAGACCATATTATTTGGCTAGTTACAAAATAATGCCCTTGAGAAATAATTAGTGGACTTTTCTACCCCCGGTGCAGTGCAGACATGCGTCTTGGTAATAAAATATCACCGCTAATTTATTTGCCAACCAGTGAAACAGCAATTTGACGTGGAAGCTGCATCATTTTATGGCAGTTTGATGCCAAAGGGACATTCCTTTTACATATGTTATTACTGAGAGCTAGGTCATGTATGTGCTTCAGGTGGTCTTGTTCAAAAGCTGTCTGCGCAAATTCTATCTCCCACCATCTTCTCCCTCAATAACACCCTTCGCTCTTTTACATATTTAAATGTTGTGCAGTTCCAATGATATGAGTATTTACATTGCATCCAGATAATCCATTCGTTTGAATCCCAAAGCAACCTGCTGCTTGGATTTTCTGGTTGTTGGATCAGAAGGCCATTCAGTCCCTTGGGCTTATTCCACCATTCAATTAGATTACGGCAGATCATAATTCCAATATCTTCCCTCTTTTTATACCTCTTAATACTATTACCTGGGTAAAAAGAAAATGGGAGATGATGTTGTGCCTGACCCAGACTACTGATTGGAAATTCATTCACTTGGAAAAATCAATCACCATCTCTTGGACAAATGAAACTGGCAACCAATTCTGATATGGTACAGTTACACAAAAATTGAGGAGGTAAGATAAATATTGCTCAGATGGTTGTGTGTCTTGCTAACATTCTTGTTTTCACAGAGGTGCTACTTCCTTTTGGAAGAAGCTGCCAAACAATGCTATAAGCCAACATTTTATTCAGGAATTTTGCCAGGAATTGGCTCAGTGTTATTTTTGTCAGGTTTCACTGAGAGTTTCTCTCTCTTAGTGAGGTTTCTTGTGCTATCTTGTGGTGAAGGGATGTTTTCTGGGCTGGAGGCCTGTGCCCAATGGTGTGCCAGAAGGATTGGTGCTGGATCCACAACGTTTTGTCATTTATATAAATGACTTGGATGTGAATATAGAAGGTATGGATGCTAAGTTTGCATGTAACGCCAAAATGGATGGTGTAGTGGACAATGAAGAAGATTTTCTCAGAGTAAATGGGACCCTGATAAGATGGGTCAATGGGCCATGGAGTGGCAGGCGGAGTTTAATTTAGATAAATTTAGATAAAGGTGTTGCATTTTGGTAAGGCAAACCAGGACAGGACTTATGTGGTAAATGGTAGGGCCCTGGGGAGTGTTCCAGAACAAGGAGACCTAAGGATGCAGGTGCATGATTTCTTGAAAGTGGAGCTGCAGGTAGATATGAAGGTGAAGAAGGCATTTGACACCTTATCTTCTCCCAGACAGCCTGGAGGACTTAATACTGAGTTCTCTAATAACCTTCCCACCCATCCCCTAGCTTCCTTCCCAGCCCCACTTCCTCCCTTCTATTCCACCTACTGACCCTTCCTTCCAACAAGATTCATTCCTCCCATCAACCAATCAGGTCGTACCTAGTACCTGAGTCCATCTATCACTACCTCACCATTCCGTTACTCTCCCCAACCAACACCCCCTCCTCTTTATCTGTAGCTCCCCAACCCCCACATCTAGTCTTGAAGAAAGGTTAATACCCAAAACACTGACTTCTCCATCTCCTGATGCCGCCTGGCTTCCCGTGTTCTTCCAGTGTCTAGTTTGTAGTACTTGCCTTCGTTGGTTCATAACATTGAATGGAGGAGCTGGAATGTTATTGCAGTTGTGCAGGACATTGGTGAGGCCACTTTTGGAATACTGCATATAATTCTGGTTGCCTTTCTATAAGCAGAATGTTGTTAATCTTTGAAATGGTCCAGAAAAGATCTGCAAGGATATTGCCGAGTTGGAAGATTTGAACTGTAGGGAGAGGCTGAATAGGTTGGACTTTTTCCCTAGAGCATCAGAGACTGAGGGATGCCCTTATAGAGGTTTATAAAATCATGAGGGGTATTAATAAAGTGAATAGTTAAGGTCATTTTCCTGGGTTGGGGGAGTCCAAAACTAGAGGACATGGACTTAAGTTGAGAAGGGAAAGGTTTAAAAAGGACCTGAGGGGTAACGTTTTCATGCAGAGGGTGGTGTGTGTATGGTACAAGCTGCCAGAGGACTAACATGGCAGTCTCAAGGTGTGGTGGTCTTGTCCTGGCATGGCTGTCTTTTCCTGGTGTGGCGGTCTTTTCCTGGTGTGGTAGTTTTTACTGGCATTGTGACCTTTTCCTTGCATGGTAGTCTTTTCCTGGTGTGGCGGTCTTGTCCTGGTGTCACGGTCTGTCCGGGTGTGGTAGTCTTTTTTTAGTGTTGTGGTCTTGACCTGATGTTTTGGTCATTTCCTGGTGTTGTGGTCTTTTCCAGGTGTTGTGGTCTTTTCCAGGTGTGGTAGTCTTTTCCAGATATGGTGGTCTTTTCCTGGCGTGGTGGTTTTCTCCCAGCATGGTGGTCTTACCTTGGTATGGCGGCCTTGTCCTGGCATAGCAATTTTATTCTGGTGTGGCCGTCTTATGCTGCATAGTTATCTTTTCCTAGCCTGATGGTCTTTTCCTGGCGTGACAGTATTATCGTGGTGTGGAGGTCTTTTCCTGACATGGCGTCTTATCCTGGCATGGTGGTCTTTTCCTAGCATGACAGTCTTAGCCTGGTGTACAGGTCTTATTCTGGCATGGAGGTCTTATCCTGACGTGGAGGTCTTTTCCTGGCATGGCAGTCTTATCCTGGTGTTGCGGTCTTCTCCTGGCATAGCAATATTATCCTGGCATGGTGGTCTTTTCCTAACGTGGCAGTGTTTTCCTGGCATGGCAGTCTTTTCCTAGCGTGGCAGTGTTTTGCTAGCATCGCGGTCTTTTCCTGGTCATGGTGATCTTTTCCTATCATCACGGTCTTTCCTGGCATGGAGGTCTTATCCTGGCAATGGCGGTCTTCTTTGTCTTTGACATCCTGGTATTTCAGTGGCCAACATGGCAGTTTCATCATGGCTGTGTCTTCAGGATATTCCTTCATTTCTATATTGGCTTTCCCTAAGCCCAGGAGCCCATTAAATGAACTGTGATGAACTTTGTCTTAATTTTACTTTTTTGTTTATTATGTATAACTTCTTTCATTTATGTTGGTGCCTGATGAGGTGACTTATGAAACTTTTCACTGTATTTTTCATGTAAAAGCACACGTGACAATAAATTTCCATTCTATTCAATTCAATTCTGTTCTATTCTATTATAAACGTGAGTCAAGTAGCAGCATTCAGTGAAGAGCTATGGGCAGATCTGCAATTATGCATCAATCATAACCCTCTGATCCTGTGGGGTGTGGTGGTGTTGGGTGTTAATATTGAAGCTTGAGAGTTCAAATCTCATCACAGTAATAAGGGTAACTGAATTCTTGTTTTTAATCTGAAAATCAACTAAAGTGATTATGAAGCTTGTTGCAAACAATCAGGTGTCTTGACGTTCCCAAGAAAGTCACTCAGTTCAGGTTACAGGTTACATCTCCCTAATCTTGCAGTCTTGGGAGGGACCAAAACTTTGCTGGGCCAGGGAATTTGCCAAGCCACAGAAGTCAAGGCTGTTCAATGCACAGACACTTTAAAAGTAAAGACCTCACTTTGATATACATCAATTACATGTCTAATAAATAAATTATTTTCCATTTTCAATATAATAAGATCTAAGGGATCCAAACTGGACAAGGTGTAGCCAAAAGGAATACGCACACCCATTGATGCAGAATCTCTAGATAACATTGCAAGGAAAACTAGAAGTCATGCATAATGAACTAAAGAGGTTCCTGGGATAGATAACTATATCAGGTAAGTACAATATATGCCATGTTTCAAAAAGGTGGAGCCCACCATATTCTGGGAGAAAGTGAGGAGTGCAGATAGAACATAGAAAAGTACAGCACAGAACAGGTCCTTTGGCCCACGATGTTGTGCCGAGATTTAATCCTAATGTCAAATATAGTAACTTACCCTACGCACCCTCAACTCACTGCTATTTATGTGCATGTCCAGCAGTCGCTTAAATGTCCACCTTCCTTCCCACCTATCCGCTCCATCTTCCGCTCTGACCTATCACCATCACCCCTCACCTGCATCTACCTATCACCTTCCAAGCTACCTTCCCCCTAGCCCCACCACCCTCCTATTTATTTCTCAGCCCTCTCTCCTACTACAGTCCTGATTAAGGGCTTCTACCCGAAATATCGACTTTCCTGCTCCTTGGGTGCTGCCTGTCCTAGTGTGCTTTCCCACCATATGTTGGTCAGGGTTAGGGAATAAATGCCAATCTTTCCAGAGTCACCAAGTCCCCAGAACAAGAATGTTATCCAGGAGTAAAGGAGGGGAGGGAAATGATGTAGTAAATTGAAGTAACACTTGAATGACTTAGTGAATTGCTTGGCTTGGCGTGAGAAAGCTATGTTTCTAATCTACTTTAACACCTGGATATACAGCACACAGGTAAGATGCGATCATTAAAACATACAGCAAAAGATTGGTGGCACTCCAAGGCTTGTAGTCAATTACAAACCAATGCACTGATTACTTGAAACAACATTCAGCACACCAAAATTTATCAATACTTCAGAAGTTTATCTACATTAAAGAGCTAAATTTAAAAAAAGACAAGGTTATGCGTATAAGTGATAAAGGGACAGTTTAATTAGAACCATGAGTTAGCATCATTGTTCTGACTTTGTTTTAATCTACAGATCACCTCTTCTGCAAGAAGACAACCCCTTTTGATAGCTTTTCTGGCAAAAACTATCATCTTTTTTAAGCTTATTTATTGTGGCACGAGAAGAAATCTGATTCTCTTTCCAGTGGAAAAGGAAGCTTTCACCCAAGAGAAAATACAAACTGTGGACTCGGTCTTTGCTGATTGTCTCTTTGACAACCTGCTCATCCTAATCAAGTGAAGAAAAGTCCATTCTCTATGCCTTACACAGAAATGTTTGAACTAAGCTGAGGTAACCTTGAGATGCCCAGATAGTGATCACTACCCACCAAACTTTAAAGCTGCTAAAATCAGTTTCACAGACAGTTAGGGTCATCCTGGATTAACATTCAGGCGAAGCCTTGATAGTTTTTTTTGAGGTTCTGCTCTCCTGAAGGTAAATAACTGTGAGCAGATTTTGTTCAGAATATGTCTGATGGGTTTGCACTGCTACTAAAGTATCTGCAAGTAATGTCAAGTATAATGACTGTGTTCTTTTACTTGAACCTGCATTGAGTTATCAGCCCTCCAGGACAGACCTGGATTCTCCAGTAATTATGAAAAAGTCCTGGTGGCATTGAAAAGAATGATTTTTGTTCCCTCCTTCAAACACTTTTACTGAGCAGTCATAAAGATACTGGAGACAGGTTATAAAAAGCTGTTAGGGCTCCTGCCCAAAACCTTGATTTTCCTGCTCCTCGGATGCTGCCTGACCTGCTGTGCATTTCCAGACCACTCTAATCTTGACTCTGATCTCCAGCATCTGCAGTCCTCACTTTCACCTAATCACAAGCCACCTATCAGGTAGCATTGGTTCTTTTCTCATTTTGTTCAGTGAAACACTTCAATGGACTCATTGTTGGGGGAGGGGAAGAGGTTTGAGGTGGGTGAGGATGTGGCATTTGTAGAAGCAGTAAATCCTTCAGAGATAAGCAGAATCTTCATCCTCGTTTGTATGAGAGGGAAGAGAGCAGTGAAGACTAACATTTAATGCCAAGGATAAACAGAGACAGACAGAGATTCAAGATGTTGAATGCAGCTGCACTTCGTCAGGCGCAGTGTGAGATTTCAGTCAGAACAGGCAGAGAGTTAGACAGCCAAGGAGGCTGCTTTCACACCAACCCAGAGTTCACCCATCTCCCTGATATCTTTCTAAACTCAGAAGTGAAGCTGAAGAGACAATGTCCCTCTATCTCAGTGCTATTGCCCATAAGCCTTCACTGCAAAAAGTTATACCACTTATTTAGTGAGATTGGAGTCAAGGGAGAAATAACAGAGCCCCTGATTAGAATTCTTCAAATGTAATCCAACATGGAAGATGTTCCAGAGGATTGGAAGGTTGCTAGTGTGATGTCTCTGTCCAAAAAGAAGAAAAGAATAAAAGCAGTGAGATGCAGACCTATAATCAATGCACACGAGTAATGGGTTGGGGCAAGCACAAGAAATGATAAGGTGAATAGTCACTTGTAGACACAAGGGCTAATTAAAGGTAATGTGAAGATGTCTGACAAAATTTGATCGGATGAAATTATAATGTATGTTGGCATGAAATTTCTAAAGATGCTGTGTATATGGATTTAAGGAAGCTCAGTGTTTTAAAAGAAGTGAAACACATAGCATTAAGTAGGTTGTGGTAGCAGGGACAACACATTAATTAAAAGAGAGAAAAATGGAGAATTTGGGTAACATCCCAAGACAGTGGCAAAAAGGTCTTGCTCAGAGAACAATCAAATCAAGGTAACTCACATCTAGAAAACCTCGAAAAGAAGTCTAGTTTCTAGATGTAGGCAGTGTGCATGTATTAAAGGAAATCCTCAACTGAAAGTTATCATTGCCTTTGAATGAGGCACCCTCCTTACTGACCATACAAATTTCTGCAAGGAGTCAGCATTGGACGGCAAACACTGACACAACCTCTATTTTCAACTTCTGTGGAATTTCAGAGTCAACATTTTTAAACTGAGATCATTTATTCTGAGTTATCCTTTAAAGTTTAATTAGTGGGATGGTACTTCTCAGACTTGATCCTCTATGTGGAAATTCCTTTTTTTCTCTTTTGATGAATCATTTTATTTTGGACAAATAACTTGCTTTAAAATGCAATCAACAAGGCCAGTAATTGCTACAATTTGCATTTATTCATGAAGCACTCTCAAGTAATAAAACATCCCAAAGTATGTCAAGGGAATTCAAAGCAATATTTGATACTGAGCCACATAAAAAGAACTCAGTGAATGTTGTCAAAAATACTTGGTCATGGATGTTGTTTTTAAGAAACATCTTGATAAAGGCAAGGGAGACAATGAGTGGTAAAGGTTTAGGGAGAGAATTCAGAACTCCAAACCTCCGTAACTGAATGCAGAAGCTTTTATGAAATGTATTTAGAATCATAGAATCCCAACAGTATGGAAACAGGCCCTTCGGCCCAACAAGTCCACACTGACCTTCCAAAGAGTAATCCACCCAGGCCCATTCCCTGACATAGATCTCTGACTAATGCACCTAGCCCACACATCCCTGAACACTATGGGTAATTTAGCATAGCCAAATCACCTAACCTGCACATCTTTGGACTGTGGGAGGAAACCCAGGCAGACATGGAGGGAATATGCAAACTCCCCACAGCCAGTTGCCCAAGGCTGGAATCGAACAAAGGTCTGTAGCATTGTAAGGCAGCAGTGTTAACCACTGAGCCACCATGTCACCCATTATTTATGGGGCTGGGGATGTTGCTGGCTAAGCCAGCATTTATTGTCCATTCTTAATTGCACTTGAGAAGGGTGGTGATGAGATTCGGTGTTCCAGACTCCATTGTAGATAGAATCATGAGACAGACACAATATGTCATCAGTGCCAATTATCATAATTACTGCACATCAGCTGATAAAACATGGGAATGAATAATGTATCAAAAGGAGTGGTTAACGTATAGACATCTACACAGAACTTTGATGATGACGTTATCACAAGAAGATCTAATCATTAAAAGTAGTTCATACTGTGATAAAGAGCTCCCTTTGGCACTAAATATTACAAGTCTGAACTGGCTGAGGGAAATTATTTTGAGTGGTTAACAGCCTCAAAACCTGTCCTGATGAAAAACTGGGCAAAAGTATGAGGAAGCCACAAGAAGGAGAAGAGTAAGGAATGAGGAAGATTGGAAAAATGAGCAGGAGGAAGAATTCAGAGAATGGGGTGGGGACGAGGTATAAATAGAAGAATGGAAAGACCAACTTAGTCCCCTCCACAAGGAAATTGTTGGATCCTAGACTTTAAATGGCAACACTATTGAAATCAGAAATCAAGTACCTTCAGACTGAAATTTACAAAATCCTAAATTGAGCAAAGACTTGACACTTTGCTATCCTACTGATGCCAGGAAGTTAGAGGTGAAGTGAGTAAGTGAGTCTTGCTTTACAAGACTTAGCCAGGATGGAAGGGTGTGAAGTGAAGCTGAAATGCTATTCATTGGAGGAATGTTGCATTGGAAAATAATATGGTGACATCTCAAAACGACAAGACGATGGGTTCTCATCCCACTCCCACTCCAATTACTGGAGCACATAATTGATGCTGGATCTTTATTGTTGTACTACACTATTGGAAGTATTGTATTTTGAAGGATATGTGACACCCCTCTACTCTTTCAGGAGCGCACGCTCTGGAAGAACAGAAAAGTTCTTCTCATTGTTCTAGCCAATATTTCTCTTATGCACTTTCACTTCGTCAGATTAATTGATCATTTGTTTCATTGCTGTTTGTGGGACCTTGCTGGATGACAGTTGGATGCAAAACATTTTTACTGGGTTGTGAAAGATAATAAATAATTTCAACTCTTTTTCTTTCTTTCATTCAGTCTTATTTCCTCAGCAGAAGTCATTGTGTTCTGCAGAGGAGGCTCAGATACTCAAGAAACCTGAGAAAAATATTCAAAGTCAACTTTACTTAACTCTCAATTAACTTTCAACAAAATTACCTCTGACTGAAAGATAATGGCAAATTGATTGTGGCTTGTAATGTAGTGAGTGTAAAAAATAACCTATCAAGTCACCATAAGGACTGGTAATTAGCCACAGTGCTCTCTCTTCATCAGGGTGAAACAACAGTTTATTGAGTGGCACCAGTCCATCAATGAGGGCATTATTACTAGGCAAGGTCCCCAGGAAATACCACAGCTAGTACAGGGATTGTACTCAAATTGGCATCATTCTGCCTTGCAATCTAGCCACCTAGTTAGCTGAGCCCTATTCAGGGAATTATACAACTGCACATGATTAATAGGTTTGGGAAACAAATGTGTCTAATAGCTTGCTTTGCCGTGGTTGTCTTTTTGACAGACGGGGAAAGAAGTTGAAATGGCAACATCTTAAGTTTAAGTGCATGATGCAGACTTCCTTATTGCATGTGATCTGCTGGGTCCATTCAGATCTATCTTCATGGTTCAGAAGGGAAAATGTGACTTGATGAATCAGAGTTGTCATCCACTTTGGGCAGTCTGTGATTCTATGGAAACAATGTCAGTTTTACTTTGGATCACATTGATTCACTGGTATAAATAAGAAAGATAATGAAATATGTGTTACGGCACCATTAATGTTATAAGTGGTTAATGGGAACAATTTTATCTTGTAACCTTCTCTGTTACAGATATAACTCGATCTTAATGAAGGAACCCTAGGTGGTGTAAAGATATGTTTATTTAATATAAGCTTCATGTTAAAAGTATAAATAACTCTGTGAGTTAATAACAGGAGTATGTTCCTGTTTGTCAAACCTGTCAGTATAAATATGCATAATCAGAAAAATATACTATGTTAATATATTGAGCCTGTTTAATTCATAGTGCAGCAAGTCATCTAAAGGAATGGCAGTTGTATCAAAGAGGGACAGCTTGTTAAGGTTAATAGTCTTTATCTGATCCTGAAAATTATATACTTTTATTCAGTACAAGACAATTAAACATGCTTGAGAGTTATTTACATCAAGAAGCTGTGACTCTTATTAAGGCTAGGTTCGATGGAGACACCTCTGTGCCATCTTGAGCAGCAAGTAACTGATTAAAATGCAGGCAATAAGATTAGTTTCCCAATCCAGGGAACAACAGAATCCTATCATTAGTGGGTAGCTGTAAATGAGTGTGCTAGAACATTGATATTTAAATGGTATGTTAATATTGCCTGATCACAAAACGTACTCCTGGCAAAACATAGATATTTTCGACTCAAGCAGCTCAGAGATGTTATTACACACCTCTGAAGCAGGGGGACTTGAACCTGGCCCTCTTGTCTTCACATTTGGCCATTGACTACTGGATTCTTTAATCAACTTAAGGGTCAGGATGATGCTGGTATGCATTTGCTTTACCCATTGTGATTTCTCAAAAATTAGTTCCTAATTTAAACTGTGTCATTGTAAGGAGGGATATTCATTGAAAACTGGAAGCCGGTAATCAAAGGTTTAGTCAATGAAATAAGATTTAAAGGGCATGTTCGAGAAGGATAGAGAACTAGAGAAGCATACAAGTTCAGGAATTGCAGAGCTTGAGAGCTTGTGAGCTTGATAGCCTACAATGCGGCTTCTATGGGGAACTCTACAAGAGGCCCAAATAACAGGGGTGTCAAAATCTCAGGGGATTGGAATGGTTATGGAGACAGGAAAGGGCAAAGCTAAGTATTTGAAAGCAAGAATAATGATCTTAACATGTAGAAAATGCTGGACCAAGAACCAATGTGAATGTAAGCAGGCATAAAATGATATGGCATAAGTTAATTAACAGTAATCTGTTCCTTTTGTTGTTAGAATGCCTCACCTGTCTATGAGTGGCCCAATGATTCAGTGATTAACACTACTGCCTCACAGTGTCAGGGATCCAGGCTCATTTCAGCCTGGGCTACTGTCTGTGTGGAGTTTGCATGTTCTCCCCGTGTCCACATGGGTTTCCGCTGGGTGTGCCAATTTCCTTTCACAGTCCAAAAATACATAGTTTAGTGGATTAGACATGCTAAGTTACCCTGCAGTGTTCAGAGATGTGTAGGCTAAGTGTCAAGGGGAGGCACTGGCCGAGTAGTATTATCACTATACTATTAATCCGTAGACCAGGTAATGTTCTGGGAACCTAAGTTCAAATCTTGCTTTAGCAGAAGGTGGGCCTTAAATTTAATGAAAGTCTGGAATTAAGAGTATAAGGTTGATTGTCAGAAAAGCACATCTAATTCACCAACATCCTTTCGGGAAGGAAACTGTCATCCTTGTCTGACCTACATGTGACTTCAGAACAGCAAGAATGCAGGAGAGCAATAAATGCTGGCCTAGCCAAATCATGAATGAATCTTAAATAAAAAAAGGCTAGATGGAGGAGCCATGGTAAATGCAGGGTTATAGGGATTGGGTGGGATGCTCTTCAGAGGATGGGTACAGAATCAGTAGACTGAATGGCCTCTCTCTGCACTGTTGGGATTCTATGAATGACTCAGTTGTTGTCTCATCCCTAAAGCTGAAGGTTATGAGTTCAGTGTTGGTTCCAGCTGTTAAGTATACAAATCAAGACTGACACATCGATGAGGGAATGCTGCACTCTCAATATATAGTCTATCTGGTGAGATAAACCAAGGTCCTGTCATTCCACCCAAATGGATAACAAAGATACCATTATGGTGAAGAAGAGCAAATTGAATGCTGAACGTCCAACATTACAACAACATCCACATCATTAGATGTAAAGGAATATTCAGTGGTCTTGCTAAGAACTTAAGGAGAGACTTTGGCATTGTGCTGATGCAGCAGACTGGTATTCCGAAGGATCACAGGATACAGGGCTCGATTTTATCAGTAATTGGTGAAGTGTCAATTTTGGCAGATTTCATGAGGGGTTTCCATTCTCATGCCACAGTGTATGTTCTCATGCTGTCTTTTCAAACTCACTTCAATACTTGTGCACTATATCCCCGTGGCACCCTGCTCGTCATATTCTCCTACTTTCTCCACATGCAAATATACCAAATACTGCCGGGCTCTCTGGAGATTTACCGTATTGTAGCCATGTTTAAAGCCCATCCACGCACCTGGTCAAGTGCTGGCAGTTCACAGCCCTGCACAGTCCCTGTCAATTGCCCCATACCTCTTGGGTGGAGGACACCTCACTTTGTCTATGAAACCAGAGGTCTTGATGGATTGGTGTGGCGAATGGGGGATGTGGGGAAGTGGTGTGCAAGTGTGCTGGTTTGATGCTATTGCCTTTTGTCCAAGATAGAGGTCCAGAGGAGCAAGAGGCAAATTGGAGTTGCCAGATACCCTCTCTGCTGGGAATTATTATAGATTTTTTAAAATATTTGGGAGAATGGAAATCTGTTTATCAATAGGTGAGATGTTGCAATAATGAGGATGTTAGTGAGATACAAATGCACCTAACTAAGCCTCTTGCTGCTCACTGGTGCGAATCTTATTTTGCCACTCAACATTTGGTTGGAAAATCGGACATTTTGCTCTCAACTTTGAGAGACTCTTTATTGACCATTTCATTCAATTCTTCTAACTTTCTTGCTATTCAAAATGTCATTTCAGGGACTTGGAAGATTCCAAATATAGGTTCAAATCCCACCACTGCAGCTGGGAATTTAATTTCAATTAATAAAACCTAAAATTCAAAGCCATCCATCAGTAAATGGTGACCGTGAAATCTTTGTTAAAAAAAAGGCCCACCTCAATCGTAAATGAAAGAAAGCTGCTGTCCTTCACATGGTTCACTGTATAAGTGACTCCAGACTGACAGTGATGTGGTTGAGTCTGAAATGGGTTAGCAAATCCCTGCTCAGTTCCATTAGACATGGGTAACAAATGTTGATCATGTCAGTGACATCCACATCCTAAAAAAGAATAGAATATGTAAATGTACGTCATATCTTTTTTTCTTAAATTAAAAATTAAGTGATTCTGTGGTATTCAGAGGAGGAAGCCAATATGGCCAGCAAGCACTGACGTCATTAATGTAAGTGATTAATGCTACTTCAGCAAAATGTATTTTAATTATATATTTGAATGGCAAGTGTATAGAATTGGTCTAATATAGTTCAACAAAACAGCTATTTTATGATCTGCACCCAAGTGTCATCAATGATTGCCTGAAGATTAGAGATGTGCTTTGTTGTAAACTGAGCAAATATATTTTATCTGCCACTCTTTCTTGTGTGGTCGCTCCAGAATATGATTGTTCCTGAACTGGTGTGGGGAAGCTTACAGGAGATGTGCTTAGCTGATTGTTTTAGAGATAAATGCCACTCACAGCACAAGGGCAAGGACAAAATGGTCAACATAGTTTGACAGAACATTGGGTAATGCTGTGAACAAAAGAAAGCTCCAAAAATTGTGGTTTGGATTTAGCATTGAAATATAAATTGGATCTGAAGAGAATCATTTGCACACAGCCCAAAAGAAAAAATGCAACTGTGTACTTTCTCTCCTCTACAATTCTTCCCAGCTTTACACAGTAACGATAAGTAAGGAGTTTAACCTGTGCCAGTCAAGTTGAGAATTAAATCGCAGTTATTTGCTTGGCCACTGGCACATGATTGGAAATAGATTCATCATGTTTTAAAAACTCCAAAATACATGCTCAGCTGAGGAAACATGGTCAGGCTAATAAGTTTGCCCTGAAACTACTATTTCACCTGCTTCACTTAAGGGAAATCACAACTGTAAACTTACCACTCGGTGTGTTGTTGATGTTGCTTTATCTTGCAACCCTGAATTTTAAATTATACTAACTATTTGTCCCTTACTGTTGATACAAATTGTTGCTTGGCCCAAGGAATCTGACCTTATAAACTATGCTCATTAAAGTCAGATATTTGTGTTAATATGCTGATTAAAGTCAGATATTTGCAACAACAAAATGCTGTTGAAGGTCAATTCTTAATAAGTCAAAATCTGAAAGGATGTGGAGTTGCACTACTGTATAAATAGACAGAATATTTTACCATTTAGGCTAGTTTATGTTCAGAAGTACGGTTCTCTGGATAGTGACAACCTACTCACTGATTCCTCAGTATCTGTAATTGAACAATAAAAGGTTATTTGCATTGGATCAATGTCTGACCCATTCCCATCAAGGCTTGGTCTTCACACATACAAGATAGTAGTCAGGATAGGAAACTATTGTCAAAATCTCCATCCTCTTTCAGAGACACTGGGCATAATTATAGTTCCTAAAATAACACTGTGAATGCTGGAGATCTGAAAGCAAAGTGAAATTGCTGGCGAAACTCAATAGGTCTGGCAGCATCCATAGGGAAAAGTCAGAGCTAATGTTTGGAATCCATTACCTCTTCATCAGACGTTAATTATAATTCCTCTGACGTTTACAAAACTTTCAGTTTTCTGACTTGTACAGCTCAGCTTTATGGAAAACGAGCCAGGTTTCAATGCTCCATTGTTAAGGACAAACTTGCAGATATAGATCAACTTTTATAATCTGAAGTTTAATCTGAAGTTATTGTTTAATGGAATGTGTAATTGTCCTTGAACAGAGTAGCTGGCTCAGCCAGTTCAGAGGGTAGTTAGGAGTCAACCATGTTGCATTGGGTCTGGAGTGACTTGCAGCCTAGACCAAGTAACAATGTCAGATATTCTTTCCTCAAGAACATAAGTGAACCAGATTGGGTTTCTTTTAATGACAATCAATGATAGCTTCTGAACATCATAATAGCTTTCAATTCCAGATTTTACAGCCAATGAAGTACTTTGAATAGTAATCACTGTTGCAACGTGGGAACACAGCAAACAATTTGCACATAAGAAGCTTTCCCAAACAGTAATGAAACAATCAGATCCATTGTTTTCTGATGATTTGGTTGAGGAATCAGCATTGGTCGAGTTACTGTGATAAGAACAACCCAACATTTCTTTCAAATAGCCTCACTGGAACTTTTATACCCAACCAAGCAGTTAGATGGGGTCTCGGTTTAAGATCACGGCCTGGTCTTCATGCATACAAAATAGTAGTCAGGATAGGAAACTATTGTCAAAATCTTCATCCTCTTTCAGAGACACTGGCCATAATTATAGCTCCTAAAATAACACTGAAAGACAGCTCTCCAGTGGTACAGGTGTCCTCTCATGGTTGTCATGGAATTTGGAACTTAAGTCCCTGGTGCAGACAGAAGTCAAGAATCAAAACTGTTTTTGGGCCTGCTGCCTGGTGCTTTTTTTTGTAAGAGAAAAGTAATGGACTATAAATGTAGATTGTGGCTTCTTTTAGCTTAACAGTGATTCAGTTCCAAAAACATCAGTAGTTTTGAAAATGCAGACCTCTGACTGGATATGCCGTGATATCTGGTAAGTATAGAATTCTTAAATCTCTGACACCCCTACTGAGAAAATGCAGGTCTTTAAAATCTTCTAGCGAGTAACTACTAGACCTAATACTCACGCTAGTCCAGTAATTTGCATAATTCTTGTCTTCAGGAGGTTTCGGATGGGGAGATCGAAAACACTAAAGACTTTGAGAGGCACTTAAGTCATCCTTACAAGATAAATTTGATGGGGGGGGGGGGAGGTGGGAGGATGGATGCATTACACTAAAAGTGCTGTTCTGGCAGCAATGTTCCTTGAACATATTTTTGTCAAACCCAAGTACCTTATAATGGATAAATACGAGCCAATTGTGCATATAAAAGGCATAACATCAAATTTAATGGGTCTCAAATTTCAACTGTTATTTATGGCTGTAGTAAAAGCATTCCAGTACACTAACATTTTTCAAGATCTGGGGAAGGCTTTCATATGCAGTATATCTGCCAGATTCTGTCAAGTGGCAGCACATAATTATTACGAATTTGATGGCCATTGTGTAACTTGCCGATTTGCTGCTGGGAGAACACGATGCCAGAATATACACCAACAACTGCAGTTCTTGTTCTGGGCACTGGAGGGTGTGAATTCACTTATTGTGGAAGACCCCGACATGTTGTAGATTCTAGATCAAAATGATCTATGTAATAAAGCTGGTTCATATTTAGTGATGTTTTATAAAAGTACAAAAAGTATCTGTTGTTCCATGTTTTTCAACTTGAGAGGCTATATCCTTCCTCACATGTGTAAGCTCACAGTTCTGGTTTCAGCCTTGAGCAGGTCAGTGCCATTTTCTCTAGAAAAGGAGATGTCATTTAGATTAGGTTAGATTAGATTCCAAGCAGTATGGAAACAGGCCCTTTGGCCCAACAAGTCCACACTGACCCTCTGAAGAGTGACTCACCCAGACCCATTCCCCTACCCTATATTTACCCCTAAATAATGCACCTAACACTATGGGCAATGTAGCATGGCCAATTCACCTGACCTGCACATTTTTGGATTGTGGGAGGAAACCAGAGCACTCAGAGAAAACTCCCAAATTCTTCTATTAAAGAGAAAAAAAAACAATTTATTCTTTAACTCTAAAATGTGCAGGCTAGGTGAATTGGCCCTGCTAAATTGACCGTAGTGTAAGGTGAAGGGGTAAATGTAGGGGAATGGGTCTGGGTGAGTTGCTCTTCGGAGGGTCAGTATGGACTTGTTGGGCCGAAGGGCCTGTTTCCTCACTGTAAGTGATCTAATCTAAAAAAAAAGCTTTAGATACAAATTTTGTGGGTGGCACGGTGGCACAATGGTTAGCACTGCTGCCTCACGGCGCCAGAGACCTAGGTTCAATTCCCGCCTCAGGCGACTGACTGTGTGAAGTTTGCACATTCTCCCCATGTCTGCATGGGTTTCCTCCGTGTGCTCCGATTTTCTCCCACAGTCTAAAAATGTGCAGGTTAGGTGAATTGGCCATGCTAAATTGCCTGTAGTGTTAGGGGCAGGGGTAAATATAGGGGAATGGGTCTGGGTGGATTGCGCTTCGGCGGGTCGGTGTGGACTTGTTGGACCGAAGGGCCTGTTTCCACACTGTAAGTAATCTAATCTAAAAGTGAAGATTAACAACTTTTTACAACTCTAAGCCTCCTTTCTCTTCAATGTCCGTTATCTGCCTACAACTCTATAACAATATATTGTTCCAATAAAAAGCAGTATTAAAATTACATCAAATTAATTTCAAAAACACACAGCTGCTGTTATCGTTGGTGTCCTCTTCTTTCAGCTAAAGATCTTACTGAGTCGTCTTCTGTCTTTTACTGAAAAGATGCTTCATATGAAAAAGGTACCTTTGATTTAAAGTGTTTTGAATGGCAATTTCTCAATGGCAGTTACTCTCTGCCAATGACAGTTACTCTCTCGATTGCAGTTACTCTGTCTAACTTGCAAAATACCTGCTTCTTTATACCCTAAACATTGGTTCATCTCATTGGTTAGAGGTTGGCAAACACAATACATTCAAACTCAAATAGATTTTAGTATCCTGGGGCATAATTTAAACTGATTGGTTAAATTTTATTTGTTGTCAAAATAGCAACCAATTCAGATATCCATTTCACAGCCAAATTTTACATGTTTTCAATTTCCAGTACATTCTGAGACTGCTAGTTAGTCATATGACAGGTGCTTTTAAGCTCTCAGTGCAAAACAGCATTGACTCTCCCTTAAAGGTACAGAACACACCTTCAACCTCATAACATTCTGTCTAAGTCAGTGCTATTCTTTCTGCAATGCCATTGTAGCCAAAAAAACTTTCATTGTTCAATGTGGGATCATCATATAATAGAAAGACTACAAATATTTCAATACTTTCAGATTTATTCAGCAAAAGCAAAAAAAAAAATCTATCTGGGAATAGAAAGGGACTGTTTGCCATTTGAGCACCATCAAATTTACAGACAATGTAATGTACACCCAGCTCTCACCAATTGGAACTGGTGTAAGTAAGTGCTAGGTAAAAACAATGACTGCAGATGCTGGAAACCAGATTCTGGATCAGTGGTGCTGGAAGAGCACAGCAATTGCTGTGCTCTTCCAGCACCACTGATTAAGTAAGTGCTGCCTAGCTTGTTGCACCCAACCCTGTAATTCTCTCTCGCTGGAAATGGTGTAGATTCTGCTTAATATCCTTTGTCTTCTTCTTCGGAAAACTGCTACTACTCTCCCATCTCTTTAGAGTTGCTCACATCCCTTTTTGTACGCTCCGGTTGTGCAAAGCACAACTTGCTAGGAGGATACGGCACACTCTGTCTGGACTGTACTGCAATGACCTCCACCACAAATCCAAGCTTCAGAATCTCATCTTCAGGGGGCCTAAAATCTGTTCCTTCATGCTGCTGGATGAAGAATGGGCTACATTTTATCCACGCTCTACTTTAGTCAGTTGCTCTGTAATTGAGTCATCAGCTATGATTGCAGAGGCTAGCCTTGATATCCCCCTGTAACCTGACCCCTGTCAGGCTTTGGGTCCTTGACATGCACCAGGAACATGAGTTCTCAAGGATATGAGGGTCATGGCAACCCTTATGGTACTAACTTCCAAGATGTGGTACCAACGATTGCAGATGATTTGTAGATTCATGGAATAGAACCATTTTTCTGTTGATGATGTCAGCTTTGTTAAATTAGAGCCCTTCCTGTGCAATTTGTGGGTAATCCTTAGAGCTTTGTACCGGGGAGAAGCCAGCTATATTGGCAAAGCCTATAGCCAAGGCTGCAGCACTGACCTCAATGAAGCAGCATGACCTTCACAAATTCTATGGTTGAAATCATATTTTTGGATTAAGTAGTGAGGTCCCACACAGGTCCCTAGTGGATTCTTAGAAGCCAGTTGATTATAGCTTCAATATATTTGTCACAGTTGATGGTCATCTGGATAGGATGGCTCCCTATTTCTTCATGTCATTGCTCCGATTACAGAATCTGGCATAATTCTGTGCTAATACCCTGGAACATCGTCAACCTGTTCCAACACAACCACACATACCTAGGGGAAATTCCATCAAGAAGAAAGATTGTGGTTCCCAAAAGATGGTGTATCTCTTCTGTACTCTGACAGGATCATCAACTGCATCCATTTCATGGTAAGTGGGAGCTGGCATGGTGCAGGATGACACTAGGCACACGGAACACAAGATGGCTGCTGAGTTGGAAGTTGGCCACTTGACACAAAGATGGCTGCTGGAGAGAGACAGCAGAGCAAACACAGATACTACCCAGGGCCACCAGAATACCAGCACAATGCACTCACAACACAGTCGATTAATTTAAGACGTGTGGGGAAGAGAATACACATGAGTAGCATGTACTGCCCACCGAGTGTCTGGGTCCAGCCAACACCTTTGATAGAAATGTTTGATAAGGTCTCAATACAAAGTGCTAATAGCCAGGACTGCAGTAATTGTCCTTCTCAGGAAGAGCAATTAGCACCCATTACTACATTACTACATTACTACATTAGTGGACTTTTGCGCAGACACTGAAATTGACACTGTCTGCACTGAAACTGACAACGACCGCGCTTAGAGTAACAAAGGCTGCACTGGAACCAACAATGACTGCACCAAAACTATCAACAATTCTGCAATGTTTACAATGAAAAACTATGTTACAGAGACAATAACCTCATCACTGACATATTATATTACAAAATGTAAAAAAGATATCTTGACATGTGCTCCGGGTTGAAAAATGACTCGCAACTGACCACTGTGCTGTTGGTGTCTTTCTCTCTGGGGGATCCGGTATTTCCTTGTACAATAAACTCTGTCGTTGAACCCCGACTCTAACTCTGAGGCTGGTGATTTTCCCCATAACAATTGGTGCTGCAAGCAGGGTTCTTATTACTGATGCTTTGGTCGAAGGCCACAATCTGGGAGCTGGGATAAGAACCAATTTGTACTTGCAAACAGGAAGAATCAGACCGGGCCAAATACACAGTTTAAAAGGTATACCGATTGTAATATCTTTCTTGCTACAGTACCAAGTTAAAAAGTTTAGGTGCATGTCTGTGGAGAATAAGTGTTTAACTGTATTAACTGTTGTAAGAACCTGCTACTTGGGCTGAAATAGCCAGAGGGAAAAGTAGTTCCTGTCTCAAAAACCCTGCCCTAAACTGGTTGTTAAGGTGTAGCCCCCATGCGGAGGTTGGGATTTGAAGTGGGAATTGAGGCACCAAGGGCACTAGGAGCTGTGAAGCACAAATGGCAAAGTCAGGTAACATTGGACTTTGTAGGGACCAACAACGCAGAGTCCAATTAGAGTTTAAGTTAAAAGTTAGATGCTGTTTGTACATGTAATTTCCAATGTGGTGAAGAAGAGGAGCTGATCCAAACCTCAGTGGAGCGTACGTTACCAAGTTGGGGAACATGGACACTGAGAGTAACCATGATACCCTGTCAGTCTGTAGTAGAACGACAGAGCTTGAATAGTGGTAGTGGAAGGGAGGATAAAGAGTCCCACTGGTAGAAAGCACACTGGGCTTGAGGTAGGTCTCTGGGCCTATTGGGAGGTGTTGGTTCAGTAGAGGTGGCCGGGAGGGTAGAGGAGTCCCAGTAGAGAGCACACCCTATTGACCCAGCATTCCCAGCCCACTGAATAAAAGCAAATTACTGCAGGTGCTGGAATCTGAAACCAAAAGAGAAAATGCTGGAAAATCTCAGCAGGTCTGGCAGCATCTGTAAGGAGAGAAAAGAGCTGACGTTTCGAGTCTAACTGACCCTTTGTCAAAGTTGACAAAGGCACAAATTAGCAAAACACAAGTCTTATACCTTGGACACCTAATATCCCAGGGATTTAAAGAAATGCCCAATGTCTGCAAAAAGGCAATCCAACAGATGCCACAACCTGCCACTGTCAGGAGTTAGAAAGGTCTTGGGGATATTTAGCAACAGTCAGAGCTTTTTACCCGCGTTTGCAAAATTGGCTGAACCGATCCAGAGATTAATTAAAGGAGGTAAGCCTTTAACCTGGGGGCTAGAACAGGAAGAGGCATATAGGTAGCTTAACACTCAACTCATATCGATCCCTGGGTTAGGGCTGCCAGATTCCAGCAAGGAATTTCACATCCATTGTAATAATGAAGGAGGATTTTACTCCACAATGGTCACCCAAGACCACGGTAACAGGAGAAGGCCCATATAGGGTACTACTCAACTACAGAAGGGCCAGTGGTCACTGGTTGCCCAGGCACATAGCAGCCCTAGACTGTGCTGCTTGGGCCGTTAGGGTTAGCGACGCCATAGTAATGACAGGGAATGTTATCCTCCACATTAAACACTCTAGTAGAGATGTTAAACACAGGGAAACTGAGGGCCATCTTCAATATGAGAAGGAGAAAGTGAGAGGCAGTTCTTTTACCCCCAAGTCAGTCCATGGTAATAGTTAGGTATACAGGAGAAAACCCAACTGAGGGAATTCTCGACACAGGGAAACCCCACAACTGTGGGGATATAGATGGGGATGAAGATGGAGGGAAAGTAAAAGATACCCCCTTAGACACAGCCAAGTAGAATCTCTTCATGGACGAGTCACGAGAATATGTATCAGGGTCTTCCTGAACAGGATGGGCTGTGGTAAACGATAAGTTAGAAACAGTTATGTCTGGAAGGACTGATGGAAGTCAGTCTTTACAGGCAGCAGAACTGGTAGCACTCACCAAAGCACTGGAACCAGCAAAAGGAAAAATCGTGAATATATATACGGACAGTCAATATGCCTTCGGTGTAGTCCATGACTACATGGTGGCATGGGGTAGAAGAGGGTTCACCACCACAGGGAGAACACTATCAGTCAACAATTAAGAATTCAGGCACTATTGCATGCCAATGAACAGCCAAAAGAGGCTGCAGTAATAAAAATAAAGCCCATCGACAGGAGCCAGCAAAAGAGAGTCCAGTTTGGCTAAAATTCAAAGGAAACCAGGCAGTAGACTGAGCAGCTCAGAAAACCCTAGAACAAGAAGTTGCAAAGCCACTATTGAATTAGCAAAAGACTCTATCCAAATTCACCAGCTGCAGGAGGACTCCCTGTAGGAAGTGAGAGAGAAATGGGAACTGCAGGAGGTATTCAAAGAGGAGGATGGTGTCTGGAGGCAAGCAGACAAGGTGGTAGAGTACATTGCTTGAACATTGCGGAATGTTCCATTGACAAACGGGACAAAGAGGACAAGGCAGGGGAACTCAGAGCTTCCCTGTGGTCCCAGCAGCAGGAGGCCATGTCCTGGTGTGAGCACTGCCCGACAAACCAGGCTTTGCCCCAAAATGGAATGGGCTATATGATATGGTAATAAGTGGGGACACCTGTGCCTGCACAGATATTATAGGAAAAGATACATGGAAGCACTGGACCAAACTGAAACGGTTTAAAGATGCCTATGACCAAACTAAAGTTATTGACCATTCCCCAGGTGCAGACAGGAATGGCGGACAAGACGGTCTTCCCGGAGGGAGAACCGAAAACACAACAGAACAAACCACACAGAAGCACAAATGCACCTCCTGACAAAAACAAAGACTATGACTGATAACTTTATTTTAACTGCAAAATGTATATTCCTGCATGTATTTCACTGTGTTTAAGTGTCACGACTGTTGGGAGCATGTCAGGATTTGAAGATATCCTCTTCTATAAAAACCCATCTAAGTTTGCATAGGAAATGAACTGTCTGCTCCCCACTGATTCGATCAGTATAATCCTTATCTGTGGCCACCCCAGTGTGGATCCCTCACGAACTGTATACAGTAGGCACCTCGGAAGTACTAAGGGGCAGATAGGAAAATACAAACGGGGACTCCAGGATAGATGTGTGCAGCTGGGCAGGACTACTGACCCATGGGGCCGGGTCCCCCAGCCTAGGGAAGGGAAGACCCATTTAAAACCCGGTAATTATCCACTCTGTTTCTCAGGGCAGGAATGGGGATCCGTTTATGCCAAGGTTCCCAAAAGTGACTCATGCATCCAGACACAGTGTACTTATTAGCATTGTACATTCACCAGCGGACAGTTCATCTGCACTTGCAGCAAGTAGGTGTGCCTCAATGTGACAGTGGGCAGACAATTCATATGTGGTCAGTCGATTGGCACCCATGTCAGTTCTGCCACATGGACGTACCATCTGATACTTACCAGCTGGGGGGAATCACCCGGGGGATCAGGGGCGACATGAGTTGACAGACAAATGGAAGGACAGGACAATGTGTGTTACCGAGCGGCGAAGGGATTTGTTTTTCTAATAAAGTGGACTTATTCGACAGACACCCCAGACCTCCCAAACCTGTTTGCGGTAGGGGCAATTGCACCCCTTACTGTACCATGCCCCCGTGGGTGGCATGTCCAGAGAAGGATAATGACTGGCTCCATCAGCCAGGAGATCTGTGCTGTCCGGCAGATCTCCACCAATTTGGGGGTCATCATTGGTATATGAATTCTTGAGATTTCTATCTTTGAGGGGTGCGCAGCAAGGGTTGTCAGTGCTAAAAACCGAAATTACCTTGTAAGTGGCCTGACTATCTTAGGCAATAATACCTCAAAAGCTCTGGAAGCAATTAATACAGAGTTGGCTGAACTCTGACTCAGCACACAGCAGACAAGCTACACGGTGGATTATCAATTAGCGCAGCAAGGGAGAGTTTGTACAATTATTGAGGACAATTGTATCGCCCATTATTGATGACTCTTATAATATTACAGAAGCCATCAAGAATATCCGAACAAGCTAGATAAATTTTGACAGGGAGCCACAATTACAGACAGCTGGCTAAATCAGTTGATAGGTAAATCTAGGGGACCCTATTTGGCACATGGGGTAGTTCTCCTCATTGCTATCTTGCTGGTATTCTGCATGGGCCTCGGGTGTTTAAAGCTCTGCTGTAAGGCACTACTGATGAGAGCTGTGCCAGCAGCGAATGTCTCTATAGAAGAGCCCCCAAAGAAACTGGCACTCCGTGAGATCCCTCGGGAAGCGGAGCTCGTAGATATGGCCTACCTCTACATGTAAATTGGGTGGTCTACGGGAGATCTCCAAAGTCACCTTCTTGACTACAAAGGGGAGAGTGAAGTGTGAGATGGCATGGGGCAGGGTGACACTAGACACAGAGACACACAAAATGGCCACTGAGCCATAAGTTGGTCACTTGACACACAAGATGGCCGCTGGATCACAATATGGAGAGAGACAGCAGAGTAGACACATATATTCCCTGGGACCACCAGAATACCAGCACAATGCACTCACAAACTAATTGATTAGTTTAAAGCGGGTGGGGGAGAAAATACACTTGAGTAGTGTATACTGCCCGCTGAAGTGCCTAGGTTCAGCCAGCACCTTTGATAGAAATGCTAACAGCTTAATACGACTCAATACAAAGTGCTAATAGCCAGGACTGCAGTAATCGTCCTTCTCAGGAAGTGCTATTAGCACCCGTTAGTACAGCAATGGACTTCTGCGCAGACATGGAAACTGACAATGTCTGCGCTGAAGCTGACAACGACTGCGCTGAAATTAACAAAGGCTGCGCTGGAACTGACAATACACCGACGCTATCAACAATTCTGCAATGTTTACAATAAACAAACTATGTTACAAAGACAACAACCTCAACATTGACCTATTATATTTCAAAATGTATAAAAGTATCTTGACATGTGCTCCGGCTTGAGAGAAGAATCACAGCTAACCTGGAGCTGTTGGTGTCTTTCTCTCCCCGGAGCTCCTGTATTTTTTTGTACACTAAACTCTGTCGTTGAACCCCAACTCTGACTCTGAGGCTGCTGATTTTCCCCATAACAATGTGGAGGCTGTTCAGCATCAACCAGAGGTTTCTATTGGCCATGGTCTTGCTGTAAGATCTGTTCCTCTTCCATTTTTCTGCACCTTTCACAGCTGCTGTGGCTATTTCCATCAGTCTTCCTTGACATGAAGCTATGTGGGAATATCAGAAACAGTGCAGGTTCTTAACAATGTGAGCAATTATCATTATACACAATTGGTCATTTATCATTCTCCTCTATGTAGTGGGACATGGAGCTCTCCAATGTAGAGGACTATGGAATGACTCGACATGGTATTTTGACACTGGTCCTAATTCCAATGAATGCAATACTAGTCATGTCACAGAGAGACTGTAGGAGAATCTAAATACAATATGTGAAATGACACCTTCTCCTCCAACCCCCACTAACTGAGAAAGGCCATATTGTATTTAAGAGCATGTTGGTGAAGACTTACACTTCAGTGATGAGATGGAATCCTTTCCATGCCCCTATACAAACTCTGAGATCTGGCATTACCTTTATTGCTCTGTGTTTTTCAGATGCCACCTTTTAAGGTCAACTGTGATTACTTCCAATTCACAGAGATCAACATCTTCAATCTGCAGTGACCAATAACATGGTGGAGATTTTTCTGGCTGGCATTTGCACCCTACATATTTAGACACAGCATCCATTTCACATCTGCAATGAGAAGATTTTGGATGACTTCAGCCTCTTCTGTGAAATGGACTGACTCATGCTGTTGCTTCTTAAAGACCTTTGTGTCGCTTGGACAAGGAGTCTGACCCATCCTACTCTGGTGTGGTCACAGCCATTTCCCATTTGCACTTTGCATTTAGGAGTTGATATAATTTGACTGGAACTGATGGTCACAATTGGCACAGATTGGTAATCAAGCTCCACTCACCCTGAACTCAATATCCCTTCCTTCATAGCACTCCCTAGGAAGCACATTAATGTTGGTCCACCACATGTTCCCACACACTGCCTGGAGTAATGTTTGCACTCTCACCATTACACCTTGTGTCCCAACCCTAAAGTTTCATACATACATTGTGCAGGGATCTAGTCTGTAATGTGTTTTTATTGAAACTAGCTGCAAGAAGGCAGCCCTCAGTGAGTGCACCTGAAGTTAGAGATCATATGACAAGAAGACTCTTGCTGAGATATTTGTATCATCGATAGTCACAGGTGAGGTGCCGGAAGACTGGAGATTGGCAAACGTGGTGCCACTGTTTAAGAAGGGCGGTAAGGACAAGCCAGGGAACTATAGACCGGCCAGCCTGACCTCGGTGGTGGGTAAGTTGCTGGAGGGAATCCGGAAGGACAGGATGTACATGTATTTGGAAAGGCAAGGACTGATTAGGGATAGTCAACATGGCTTTGTACGTGGGAAATCATGTCTCACAAACTTGATTGAGTTTTTTGAAGAAGTAACAAAGATATTTGATGAGGGCAGAGCAGTAGATGTGATCTGTATGGACTTCAATAAGGTGTTCGACAAGGTTCCCCATGGGAGACTGATTAGCAAGGTTAGATCTCATGGAATACAGGGAGAACTAGCCATTTGGATACAGAACTGGCTCAAAGGTAGAAGACAGAGGGTGGTGGTGGAGGGTTGTTTTTCAAACTGGAGGCCTGTGGCCAGTTGAGTGCCACTAGGATCGGTGCTGAGTCCTCTACGTTTTGTCATTTACATAAATGATTTGAATGCGAGCATAAGAGGTACAGTTATTAAGTTTGCAGATGACACCAAAATTGGAGGTGCCGTGGACAGCAAAGAGGGTTATAACAGGATCTGAACCAGATGGGCCAATGGGCTGAGAAGTGGCAGATGGAGTTTAATTCAGATAAATGCGAGGTGCTCCATTTTTGGAAAGCAAATCTTAGCAGGACTTATACACTTAATGGTAAGGTCCTAGGGAGTTTTGCTGAACAAAGTGACCTTGGAGGGCAGGCTCATTGCTCCTTGAAAGTGGAGTCGCAGGTAGATAGGATCGTGAAGAAGGCATTTGGTATGCTTTTCTTTATTGGTCAGAGTATTGAGTACAGGAATTGGGAGGTCATGTTGCGGCTGTACAGTACACAGGTTAGGCCACTGTTGGAATATTGCGTACAATTCTGGTCTCCTTCCTATCAGAAAGATGTTGTGAAACTTGAAAGGGTTCAGAAAAGATTTACAAGGATGTTGCCAGGGTTGGAGGATTTGAGTATAGGGAAAGGCTGAACAGGCTGGGGCTGTTTTCCCTGGAGCGTCGGAGGCTGAGGGGTGACCTTATAGAGATTTACAAAATTATGAGAGGTATGGATAGGGTAAATAGTCAAAATCTTTTCCCTGGGGTCAGGGAGTCCAGAAACTAGAGGGCATAGGTTTAGGGTGAGAGAGAAAAAATATAAAAGGGACCTAAGGAGCAACCTTTTCACACAGAGGGTGGTACGTGTATGGAATGAGCTGCCAGAGGAAGTGGTGGAGGCTGGTACAATTGCAACATTTAAGAGGTATTTGGATGGGTACATGAATAGGAAGGGTTTGGAGGGATATGGTCCGGGTGCTGCCAGGTGAGATATCTGGTTGGCGTGGACATCTCTATGACTCTATAAGTCAGGAAGCACATTGATACAGATTGCATCTCTATCCCAAATGCTGATCATTCTTTGTGTATAGTTTTTTCAAGGAGCCTGTTGCTGTTCACTCAATTTGAGGACTTTACCTTGCTACATTCCCCACTCATTTCACTGCAACCCCACACCCTTCACCACATCTGCCTGCTCCCTTTACTGCACCACCCTACTCCTGCCTATTTGCCCATTCTCTCTACCAATCCATCTCACCCCAATTGTTCACCTTCCTTTGCTACTTCACTGCTAATGCACACCCTCCAAACCCTCTTTGTCTCTTTTCACCATTCGTTTTGCCACTTTCCTTGCTCCATTCACTGCTTCTCTCTTCACTAATGCAAGTGAAGGCTGTTTGACATACTGCTATCCTTGTGTTATCGCCTGTAATTTAAGAAACTGGGTGTGGATGTTGTGGTGTTGAAATAAACAGATCTTTCTTTCAGCTTTCTATTATGCACAAACATTACATTCATGGGCGCAGAGCATCTGGGCTCCACATCTTAAGCTATATAGAACAACATGCATTTTTAGTCTGTCATTTTTTTTAGATTAGATTACTTACAGTGTGGAAACAGGCCCTTCGGCCCAACAAGTCCACACCGAACCGCCGAAGCGCAACCCACCCATACCCCTATATTTACCCCTTACCTAACACTACGGGCAATTTAGCATGGCCAATTCACCTGACCCTGCACATCTTTGGACTGTGGGAGGAAACCGGAGCACCCGGAGGAAACCCACGCAGACACGGGGAGAATGTGCAAACTCCACACAGTCAATCGCCTGAGTCGGGAATTGAACCTGGGTCTCTGGCGCAGTGAGGCAGCAGTGCTAACCACTGTGCCACCGTGCCGCCGTGCCGTCGTGTTTCAAGTGATCTGAGTTAAGATGGAATATGGGGCCATTATACTCATACTCATGATATGAGCAAACCTTTTAACAGAATATTGACTGTGGCACATAAAACAACATTCACCATTTCCCCATCCAGTTCATCCAGTCCAGTCCAAAGCTAGTTGCTTTGTTTCTTCCCATTACCTTTCTTACACCTTTGCCACTTCCTTATGCTTCTAACATGTTCTAGCAGGAGGGGACAGCAGAACAGTTAGCAAGCAGCAGGAGAGACTGTGCAGCTGGAGGGAATATGTAGCAAGAGACAGTTGACATTGTGGTAGAATGATTAGCATGAGGGAGGGAATTCGCATTAGAAGGCAGCTGGCAGTGGGAAGAAGCAGGTAACCAGCCAATAGGAGAGAGAGGGCAGCTGGGAACCAGGACAGACTGTTGAAAAGCTGGGAGTTGGAGGTTCTGGGAAGTGGTTAATGGTTGGTGGACACACATAGTGATATAAACAGTTGAGAAATTATATACAACAGCAGATGGTGTGACATTTCTGAATTTGTTTTCCCTTTTAGAAGTTATAACCTGAAGAACTGCAAAAGGTAAATATAGTGAAGATGCTTTTACTTGGACTGGGTCCAAAACTAAGAGCTGTAAATATAGAATTGTTACAAATAATCCCAAATTTCAATTCCGGGGAAACATCTTTTCTCAGAATGATGAGTATGTGAAAATTATTACTAAGGGAAATGGGAAATGGTTGAAGTAATGCCAAATTGCTGTGATATACTTTTACACATTGGTCCAGATATTCTGAATGTGGTGAGAAAGTCAATTTACAACAGCAGTCAGAATTAAAATAACCTACTTACCTTTGGATGTCATTTGCATTTTCTTATTTACTTGTCCAGGAATCCAACAGTGAACAACAGTGAGGAAATATTCCTCCTTGTAGAACTGTCAGTGTGCTGTATTATTTGATGTAATTGACCAGCTGCAGATCCACCGACTTTGATAGGTTTTCTGAAAGGATAATATGCAAGGTAAGTGTGGGTAGGGGAGTAATTGGTTGAAGATTTACTTAGCCGGTTGGATGAAGCGATTGGTGTTCTAGGTGAGTGAGGTTGATATTTTGTCAGGTGGGTGAGGTACAGAGGATGCCATGTAGGTGGGAAGCTAGGTTGGGTGAGATGGGATAGGTGCTATGTAATCAAATTAGTGCTTAGGGTGGATCAGTGGGCATTGGGTCTGGGACTGGACAGTGGGAGGGTCAGGGTGTTCTCAGGTCACAGAGTCGTTGAATCACAGAGTCATACAGCTCTGAAACAAACCCTTTGGCCCAATTCATCCATGCTGACCAGGTTTTTCAAACTAAACTAGTCCCATTTGCCTCCATTTGACCCATATCCCTCTAAACCTTTCCTATTCATGTACCTATCCAAACATCTATTAAATTTGTAACTGTACCTGCCTCTTCCATCTTCCTTTGGCAATTCAGTCCATTTACGCACCACCATCTGGGGTGAAAAAGTTGCCCCACAGGTCTAAATCCTTCACATCTCACCTTAAACTTATGCCCTCTAGTTTTGAACATCTCTATCCCAGGGAAAAAATCTTTGCTATTCACTTTGCTTATCCCTCTCCTTATTTTATAAACTTCTATAAGGTCACTCTTCAACCTCCTACGTCCAGAGAAAACTACCTCTCCTTCCAATTCAAGCCCTCCAGTCCCAGCAACATCATTGTAAATCTTTTCTGCACCCATTCCAAATTACTAACATCCTTCTTAATAGCAAGGTGACCAGATGTGTACATAGTACTCCAAAGGTGGCCTCACCAAAATCCTGTACATCTGACATCTCAACTCCTATACTCAGTGTTCTGAACAATGAAAGCTGAGCATAAGAGAGGGAAATATTGGGTCAGATTGCGGTCTGGCTGGGGGTGAGGGGTGTCGGATTCAACAGTTGGGAGAGATATTCAGGTGTGAAGTATCAGACCAGTGGGAGCTGGAGGCTGTAACAAGGGTGAGGGTAAGGTCTGGGAAGGTGAAAGTAAGTACTGCAGATGCTGGAGATCAGAGTCAAGAGTGTGGTGCTGGAAAAGCACAGCAGATCAGGCAGCATCCGTGGAGCAGGAAAATTGATGATTCAGACAAATGCACTTCATCAGGAAAGTAAGATTTGGGAAGGCCAGGTTAGGTCTGAAATTGGATTTGGTTGAGGGGTTTGGCTGCCAAGTATACAATGTAGATGTAGTTGGACGTGTGTCAGTGGTGAGTCAGAGGCTTAGTTTAATGGTTTCTGAGGAGATAGAGTAGATTTTCTAAACCTCTAACTTCTCCTGGGCAACTTTTAAACATAATGAATAGAAACCTTCAAAATGATGGACTTTATGGGGCTTTTTTGGAAAGTTCCAGATGCAGTGCAAATTGTCCTTTGGAAGTTTCAATTTCCTGTGAATTGTCATGAAGTCATTTGCATTGGGATTCTGCATGGTTCTGATGCCCAGCACTAGTCAGAGTTCCTCCAATGACTATCCATTCATTGGAATATCTGGAAGAAAACAGCAAGCCAGACAGCGTCAGGCAATGAAGAAGTCAATGTTTCAGGTGTAACCCTTCTTCACCTCCTGATATTGCCTGTCTTGCTGTGTTCTTCCAGCCTCCTGCTTATCTCCTGCTTGGATTCCAATATCTGCAGGGTTTTTTTGTCACTATTGGAATATCTGGGCCATTGAGAGCTGATCATTTTTTTCAGAAACACGACTGATTTCATACTAATTATGCATGTAAGTATGCATAAGTATCACCAATTAATAGCCCTTAAATTGCCCTGACTGAACTGTTGGATTAAATAGCATGCGTATTTCAGACTAGGTATCCTCAAGATGTAAAGGGAGATTGGAGGAACATTTAAAAGGTGGGAGGGCCTTCAAGCCTTCCGTTTCTTCCTCTCCCGACGTCCCCAACAGTATCCTTCCACTGACACCCTAATTCGTTTGGCTGAACTGGTCCTCACCCTTAACAATTTCTCCTTTGAATCCTCCCACGTCCCCCAGACTAAAGGGGTAGTCGTTGACACCCACTTGGGCCCCAGCTATGCTTGTCTCTTTGTCGGCTACAGTTCATCTTCTATAGTTACATTGGCACCACTCCCCACCTCTTCCTCCGCTGCATTGATGACTGCATCAGCGCTACCTCGTGCTCCCGCGAGGAGGTTGAGCAGTTCATCAACTTCACTAACACATTCCATCCTGATCTTAAATTCACCTGGACCAGCTCTGACACCTCCCTCCCCTTCCTGGACCTCTCCATCTCCATTAATGACAACCGACTTGACACTGACATTTTTTACAAACCCACCGACTCCCACAGCTACCTGGATTACATCCTTTCCCACCCTACCTCCTGCAAAAATGCTATCCTGTATTCCCAATTCCTCCGCCTCTGTGTATCTGCTCCTAGGAGGACCAGTTCCACCACAGAACACACCAGATGACCTACTTCTTTAAAGACCACAATTTCCCTTCCCACGTGGTTGAAGATGCCCTCCAACACATCTCATCCACATCCCGCACCTCCGCCCTCAGACCCCACCCCTCCAACAGTAACAAGGACAGAATCCCCTGGTGTTCATCTTCAACCCTACCAACCATCGCATAAACCGCATCATCCGCTGACATTTTCGCCACCTTCAAATGGACCCTACCACCAGGGATATATTTTCCTCCTCACCCCTTTCCGCTTTCTGCGAAGACCGTTCCCTCCGTGACTGCCTGGTCAGATCCACGCTCCCGAAAAACCTACCCTCCCCTGCAGGAATTGCAAAACCTGCTCCCACACCTCCCCCCTCACCTCCATCCAAGGCCCCAAAGGAGCCTTCCACATCCATCAAAGTTTTACCTGCACATCCACCAATGTCATTTATTGTGTCCGTTGCTCCCGATGCGGTCTCCTCTACATTGGGGAGACTGGATGCCTTTTCGCAGAATGCTTTAGGGAACATCTCCAGGACACCCGCACCAATCAACCCCACTGCCCTGTGGCCCAACACTTCAACTCCCCCTCCCACTCGGCCGAGGACATGCAGGTCCTGGGCCTCCTCCACTGCCACTCCCTCACTACCCGATGCCTGGAGGAAGAATGCCTCATCTTCTGCCTGGGAACACTTCAACCCCAGGGCATCAATGTGGACTTCTCCAGTTTCCTGATTTCCCCTTCCCCCACTTTACGCCAGTTCTAACCTTCCAGCTCAGCACCATCCTCACGACCTGTCTTACCTGCCAATCTCCCTTTCCATCTATCTGCTCCACCCGTCTCTTTGACCTATCACCTTCGGCCCCACCCCCATCCACCCATTGTACTCTTTGCTACCTTCTCCCTAATCCCACCCCCCTCCCATTTATCTCTCCATCCCGGAGGCTCCTTGCTTCATTCCTGATGAAGGGCTTTGGCCCGAAACGTTGATTTTCCTACTCCTCGGATGCTGCCTGACCTGTTGTGCTTTTCCAGCACCACTCTAATCTAGACTCTGGTTTTCAGCAGCTGCAATCCTCACTTTTGCCTTGAAGATTGGAACAGTTGAGAAATCCAGAAATGTGAGTAAAGCATCAAATCTTTATTTCTGGTTTCCTTGCTGTTACAGGCAAACAAGTTAGCTTAAAGGGCCAGGGAAAACATTCCTGCTCTTCCTGGTCCACAAGCTGATTATAAAGACATCCATCAGTTAAATCTATCTCACTCACTCCACTTAGCTGCTGGGCTTCTTGAGCACTGTGAAACCAGTTCTGAAGAAGATAACTTGAAAGGAAGCAAAATTCAATGCAAAAATGCTACATTAATTACCATAATGTTCTGTGGTGGAACTGGTCCTCCTAGGAGCAGATACACAGGCGGAGGAATTGGGAATACTGGTCTGTAGAAAATCCTTGTCTTTTTGCATTAACTATGCTATTTTCAGATATTGAAGATGCTTCTTGAATTAATAGAAAAGAGAACTACAACCAGCTTGGAGTTACAGTCTAGAAATGATTTGTTTTAACAACCAAACTGCCTCATAATGGATTTTGAAATCTTACCCTTACTTTTAAATGAAATAATCAGTATCCCACATATTTATGTGTATCAATGTTATCTGTGAATGACTTCCAGATATAAATAAGGAGTAATAATTTATTTGGAACATAGAAATTTCTTATTCCTCTATTGGAAGTTTTCATTTCAAAATTCATCAGTTTTTTTTGGTGAAGATTAATTTCAGCAGGCGGGCAGGGTGATATAACGGGCATCCTTTCATCTCTGAGGTTAAAAAGGTGGCACTTTTACCAGTATGGGGCCCCATTCAAATTGCACAGAAGTGTCAGTACAGTAAGTCTTTGAAGTGGAGCTTGAACGTGGCAATCTTCAGATGTGCTGGTGAGGATGTTAACCCTTGAGCTTCAGTCCCTCAGCTCCTGTGTTCTATTTTAACTCATTTGCAAGCTCAAGGCCAAAGTTCCTCAATGCTTTGTGGAATCCAACTCACTATCCCACAGCTAACCCTACATCTCACAGCAAAGAACCCAAAAGTTTGATTTGAGGAAGCCTGCAGAAATTAAGATTGTATATTTTTAAAAGAGCAGGAGTTACATTTGTAAGGAAGTTAAAAAAAAATTAAGAATAAATTTATCCCAGTCTCTCTGATCTTAGGATCCTAAGCACTTTATCAGTTGAGCAAGATGGTCATGGCTGAAAATGTGTTGCTGGAAAAGCGCAGCAGGTCAGGCAGCATCCAAGGAACAGGAGAATCGACGTTTCGGGCTGGAGTTTCATTTATTGAATAGACATCGAGATACAAAAAAGTTTCTAGTTTCATCAAGGAATTAATTCCCTTACTATTTCCAGTAAAACGTTCTGATGTAAGCTCATTGGCCTGAAATATTAACTCTGAATTTCCACCCACAGATATTGCCTCATACATTGTGTATTTCTGACATCAGTCCCACTCCTATTATTACTTCTTTAGATTCTGCTTGAAATGGTTCATTGTATGTTTGCAGCACTGGATTTTCATGTTTGTAATTTTGTTTAATGCATAAGTCATAAATTATTGATGGAATAACCCAAAAGAAGTCCTCAATTTTTCTTTACTTCTTCCTATAATAATCTGTGAGTTTTTTCTAAAATGTCAGCTTGATGGCCCCTATTCATTACAATGTACATTTGCTCATTATCTTTCCTATTCTTTTCAAACTTAATGATGCCTTGCCATGTGGTAAGTTCTTTATTTCTGAATCTTCTTTTCAAAAAAGGCACAATAATATACTGGATGTGATGTTTATATTCACAGAAATGTGATTGTGCTACTTGGGTTTGCAAGGCCTTTGGTGGTTGCACAGTTCATTTGCAGTATGTAATGGAAATTGCATCAGTTAATCACCCAGTACTCCTTTCATAAAATATGCAAAGAATATATTGTCAACATCACTTGACATTAAGTGGTAACATAGTCATGATTTATCTTCTAACATAGAGTCAAACTTGTTCACTAAAGCCAGGTTTTATCACACACTCAGCAAAGCATTTTCCTTATCAGTACATCATCGGAACTTACTGTCTGGCTATGCACCAGAGGGAAGAATGGCAAGTAAAACTTTGTTCTAATGAGGTCTGACTATAAAGCTATATAGAGCAAGTCAAGTAATTCATCACTCTGGTCTGATATCACTCTGGGCATTTTCATTTTCTTACGCAGGCCTGAGATCAAATAAATTGAGAATATTCAGCTCCTCCTGCCTGAGGATGTAATGACTGGACGTTATAAACTTTCTTCCATTTATTCTGAGAAGTTGGACTTTCATAAATTGATTGCGTGAAGTTTAAAGATGAACCAATTAAGTAATAGCAATAGTTTACTGAGACACTTGTGCTGGGTAGGGAAGGTTCTTATTGTTTTTTTTAAAAAGTCCACATTAATGTTTTCATTTAGATGGTTAGTTAACGAATTTGTGATAGATGGTGATGGGTGGGAAAGGAATTGAGTGAGGTATTCCTTGCATTGTAGCTTGATCTTAGTTTCAGTTATTTTTCCCATTCAATTTATTTTAAAACATGTGGCTGAGAATGAAAACAAACACAAGAAAGAAAAGCAAACTCATAAATTATCTTAAAAGAGAAACGATTGTCTGATAACTTCTATTTGGATCTTGATGTGCATGGATTTATTACACTCTTTAAGACAGGAATTATTAATCAGTATTTTCACTCTATGGACGACAGCCCATACAGGACACAGGATATTTTTACTTAATCGGTTATTTGACACTAACAGCTGCAATAACCGATGAAGTAAAATTATCCTGTGTGATGAGGAAAGGCTACTTGCCTCATCAAGCCATGAACAATTTATTTTGTTATGGACTCTAATCTAAATATTTAAATAACTAAATGAAGGTTACACACAATTGATCTCCAAACACCCTGGGGTAAAGAAACCATATGATGTTTAATAATGTCTCACCATCTCAATTAATCAATTCTGGCTCGTTGCTTTATGTAGAGAATTCCTTTCGTATGTGCAATTATACAGACATTATACCACACCATGTGTAAGTTGACTGCCACCATCCTCTTTACAGTAGGGCCTGTTTGTTCTAATGTGATGGCATGGTGGCTCAGTGGTTAACACTACTGCTTCACAGCGCCAGGAACCTGGGGTTGGTTCCAGCTTCAGGCGACCATCTGTGTGGAGTTTGTACATTCTCCCCGTGTCTGCGTGGGTTTCCTCCTGGTGTTTCTGTTTCCTTCCACAGTCCAAAGATGTACAGGTCAGATGGATTGGGCATGCTGAATTGCCCATGGTGTCCAGGAATGTTCAAACTCAATGGATTAGCCATGAGAAATGTAGGGTTACAGACAGAGCATGGGGGATGTTGTTCAGAGGGTTGGTGTGGACCCAATGGGCCAAATGACCTCCTTCCACACTGTGGGGATTCTATTCTAAGAAAACCACTTACTGGTCTAACTGGATGAGATTCCTGCATTGAACAAGGTGTAGTTTATTGCTTGTTTGCAATTAATTAAAAGTTACATTAATATGATAGATATAGCTACGGAGACTACGAGGAGGATCGGGTTATTATATCTTACCTATTGAGTCCCTAAGCTGTTCTTTGATCAAGTCCATATAGGGTAAATAGTGTTTAAGTCAGTCATCAGAATTGACACTTTGAGGCCCTTCCATCTTCATTCCTGGGCATGTGTAACATAGAATTAACCTTGTTCTGTTAAGCATTTGACTATCTCTAAAAGTGTTTATCCTTGTAATATTTAGTTCCAATCAAATTATTTATCCAGTTTACTTGAAATTAGAAGTTAAATTGTTAACTACTTGCACTGGGTAATGCGTTGAACATACTTTGTGTTTTGTGGAGGTAGATTTGGAATTCCAATATGAATCTTGCTCACAATGAACCTACAGGTTTTAGCTCTATACTCACCTTGCCAGTAGAACAGTTTTGTCTAAAGTTTCCGCTCGAAAGCACCAGGTTTTTGATGCACGTTTCCCCAATATTGATTTATTGACACAAAGACATGCGAGATTTTCAGCTTAAGTTGCATTTGATGCAATTTGAGTTTCTGTGATGTATTGCAGTAACTTTAAACACATTATGCTAAACACTAGCTATGCTCACAAGACAGATCGTACCTTCTTGTTAATTCATCACTTTTCGGAGTTTTTAGATTGAACTCATGTGCAGGCCTTTGAGAAGGCTCCAAAATTAGATTACCTACAGTGTGGAAACAGGCCCTTCAGCCCAACCAGTCCACACCAACCATCCAAAGAGTAACCCACCCAGACCCGTTTCCCCTCTGACTAATGCACTTAACACTATAGGCAATTTAATATAGCCAATTCACTGACCCGCACATCTTTGGAATGTGGAGGAAACCCAAGCAGACATGAGGAGAAAATACAAACTCCATACAGACAGTCGCCCAAGGCTGGAAATGAACCTGGGTCCCTGGCGCTGTGAGGCAGCAGTGCTAACCACTGTGCCACCATGCCACCCTGGCATGGATTAAAACTGGATCTTTTTTATCACAAGGACACCAATGAGTACATATAAAATTATTTTGAAAAATTAATTTTTCAAAAAAAAAAGAAACTGAAGAATGAACCCAATCAAATTATAATTTCTTTTACATGTGTTGAAAATATTTTCAGTAATGTAAAGTAGGGTTACTTATCGGTGATGGATTGTTACCGTAATTGAAGAGCCTTATTTTATTTGACAAACACATTTTAAGTTGCATTAATCGAATTGTTAAAGAATGGAGTCTAATAATGGGGAAGTGTTGTTGCAGTTGTACAAGGCTGGTGAGACCTGATCTGCATTACTGTGTACAGTTCTGGTCCTCTTACTTGTGGGAGAATGTGATTGCATTGGGTGCAGTTAGGAGACGCTTCCCTAGATTGATTCCAAAGATGAAAGCTTTGTCTTATGAAGAGAGATTGAGCAGTTTAGGCCTTTACTCACCACAGTTCAGAAGAATAAGAGGAGATTTAATTCAGGTGTATAAAATAGTAAAGGGGGGTGGTGACAAAATAGATGGTTCCCCTTCTGGGGCAATCTAAAAGTAGAGGTTATAGTTTCAGGCTAAGGGATGGCAGATTTAAAATAGAGATGAGGAGGAATTACTTCTCTTAAAGAGTCTTGGATCTTTGGAATTCACTATCCCAGATTACAGTCGTGATTTGGAGATGCCGGTGTTGGACTGGGGTGTACAAAGTTAAAAATCACACAACACCAGGTTATAGTCCAACAGGTTTAATTGGAAGCACACTAGCTTTTGGAGCGACGCTCCTTCATCAGGTGATTGACAATCACCTGATGAAGGAGCGTCGCTCCGAAAACTAGCGTGCTTCCAATTAAACCTGTTGGACTATAACCTGGTGTTGTGTGATTTTTAACCCAGATTACAGTGCATGCCAGGACACTGAATATATTTAAGAAGGAAATAGGCAGATTTTTATTAGTAATGGGTTGAAGGGTTATGAGGAGTGGATGGGAAGTTGGTGTTGAGGTTAGGGTGAGATCTGCAATGATAGTATTGAATGGCAGAGCAGTCTCAAAGGATTAAATTGCCTACTCCTGCTCCTTCTACTTGTGTTAATGAGAGTTCTGATGTTGAGAGCAAAAAAGTGTGATTCTCGAAGCAAAATGTTGAAGGGTGAGTCAAAAATCTCACTAGTGATGGAACAAGTCTTATTACATCTATTTGCATGCATTAGTATGTCATTATTATCTAATTTGGCCTCACTGAAATGGAATTTCCCATTCTCTTGCATGAACAAACTAGATGAAGACCATTCCCAAAGTGATACATGATCAGTCAAGGGGTGGTCATCTTGTTCTATGGCACCATGCCACATCAATACTGCAATAGGCAAGCAGGGAAACTCAGTGCAGGGATAGGAGGAACATGCTGGGATGTAGAGGGGATAATAATGAAGGTGAGCAACTCAACATATAAGAATGGAGATGATAAAGCATGAGAGCAAAATGGGTATTGTAGGATAATGAGGGAGTCATTGAGCCATTGATGAGATTACTTACAGTGTGGAAACAGGCCCTTCGGCACAACATGTCCACACCGACCCTCCGAAGAGCAACCCACCCAGACCCATTCCCCCTACATTTACCCCTTCACCTAACGCTATGGGCAATTTAGCATGGCCAATTCACCTAACCTGCACATTTTTGGACTGTGGGAGGAAACCAGAGCACCAAGAGGAAACCCACGCAGACACAGGGAGAATGTGCAAACTCCACACAGACAGTTGCCTGAGGTGGGAATTGAACCCGGGTCTCTGACACTGTGAGGCAGCATTGCTAACCACTGTGCCACCGTGCTACCCATCAATTGACCATCAATGGCAGGACTGTGCACAATTATATTAGGCAGGATGACTCGATATCATCATGCTCAGGGGGACTCCGAGAGTAAAGTGTGGAGGCAACCAGTTAAAAAAATGGGTTTGGTGGTAAAGTTGATATTGAGGGCAATGAAGAAGAGACGATGAAGGGAGGGAATGGTGTTAGGGGAGTAGTGTGGTCACCTAGACTGAAAAGCTCAGTCTGTGATTCACCCTGTAACAATCACAACTGCTGTTTCCATCCATCATGATCCAAATAACAAGTGTGCAATGGAGATGAAAAGACTGCCACCACACCCAGGATGGATGAGGTCAGTGTTTCATTCTGTGAGGGAGGAGGGTCCACTTCTTTTTGTGAGTTAAACCCAATCAAAGAGCAATAGTATTGTACAGATGCTCACACTGTGCAGATGAAAGGCAGCTGTGATTACAAAATACTGAATGTGAATCTTATACACTGATCTACTGTGTGTCCTAGCTTTAAGCAATTGTGACCACATCATGCAACATTGTGAATCAATCACACTCATAGCTGATGCACAAGAAATTTATTGTGGCTTGGAATGATTCACCCTATTTGCCAAAGAAGCAATCGCCTTATGCGTTCCCATAGCCTGTACATGGTTCAGGAGTTGCTCACTTCATACCTTAGACCGTCAAACCTCATGTAGCTCTAAAGATAGCTAACCTCTGTATATTCATTCTCATAGCTGCAGTGAGAATATCATTTATTCATGATGAATAGCAAATGTATATTTACAAATGTAAGAAGATATTTACATTGTAATGACTCTGTGCTGTCCATGTGCTCTTCTTCTTCCTTTCCCTTTCAACAAGTCTTGTTGTAGTTGTGGGTTCCGCAGCTGGGCTGAAAGGAACCTGCCCTACAATGGCACCTGCAGGCCTTAGTGTTTTGGTTGGGTGACCCCAGAGACAGTTATGCCTCGTGAGTACAGATGTGCTGATTATGTCCAGCACAGATACAGGTTCGCCCTCTTTGGATTGAGGGTAGCAGGCAATGTGGAGGTGAAATGTCCATGGTGTGGGGATGCCCTGGGGGTGGATAGGCACCAATGTGGTTCTTCCTCTGACTGGGTGCTTCCTGGCACCCAGTGAGGAAAGGACAACTGGGATGAGGTCAAGGTCCTTCCCTCAATCCACTGAAACCTTACTTGGTGCAGGGCAATAACAGCTAGAGTGATGCAATGCAGGTCTGTGCATATGTCCAGCAAAAACTAAGTGTGATGGACATGGCTCTCTGTGGCAGCTGCCAACCAGCCCATGGAGGCAGCCAGATGCTCACATGCCAGAGGCAGTGCAGACAAAAAGTGTTGATACAGTCCTCCAACCTTTAATTGGGTTTGCCCTCTGACAATTCTGCCTATTGCCCCTGTATCTGCTATTGCATTTGGATACATTTATAAATAGCCAACTGGATTGGACCTTCTTATGTCTGGAGTAGAGTAGGTGTCTGCTTTCCAGCAGTGCTCTGATCTCCTGTGACTTTGGTGTTTCTTTGTCAAAGAGCTGTGGGGACGTGGTGGTGATATGCTCACCAGAGCGTGCTCCTGACTCTAAACTAGTTAAATACTCACCACAGTGGCTATGTTTGAGCTGGTGGAGAGTATACCTTGCTGGTGCTTCCTCCGAGGAAACTGCGATGTTTGCCCAGAGGTGAAGGAGGTCACTTAGGGGTTGACCATGAAGACCATTCATTTTCCACTGGTGCCTGCTTCTGCAGGTAATCAGCCTTATTCCCACTGACAGCATTCCACCTAATCCCATGGACTGCCCCTATGGGTTTTATTAAGATTGTTCCACAAAGCCTGGTCCAGAATAGGGAGGACTGGATGTTTCAGAGGCATGCGCGTGCACATCAGAAGTTCCTGCAAGTGCTTGGAGTGTTACTGTCATGATTTTCTACATTTATATGATTGGCTTGTGATGAATGCATCCCAGCAAGTTTGAGAAAATAGATTGTCTTTTTCTAAATGGGGGATGAAACTATGCTTGATGTCAGAAACCTGTGCATTCCTCATCATCACTGGACATCTCAAAGCACTTTACAGTCAATGAAATACTCATAAAGTGAAAGTTGTAAGCCACTGTTTGAATGGCATTGCAAGATCCTCCAATAGCACAATGATAATAACCAAATAATCTATTTTTGTGATGTTCATTAGCCAGAACAATAAACAATAAAGAAGAGATGAGCATTGCCAGAACACCATGGAAACCTCCCTGCTTTAGCTTCTTCAAAATAGCACCATCAGATTTTTCATTCCCACTTCAGGGGGCAGATGCTGGGCCTTGGTTTAACAGCTCATCGAAAAAATGGCATCTTAGTGTAGAACTCCCTCAGTAAGGCACAGGAAGTGTCAGCTGAGATTTTTGCACTTAATTCTTTAAAATAGAAGTTGAACTCAGAACCTTCTGACTCAGAATTGAAATTTTTACCTATCGAGCCTCAGTTGGCACTGCACACAATAGGAAATGACCAGTCATGCTATCTTTTCATAGGAACAAAGACTACAGATTAAATGATGCTTTGATCCAAGGAATAGCATTATAAGAGTGAGGGAAAAGATTTAGCCTCCAAAATACCATTCCTCTCCAGGAGCAGAGACCTTTTTGGTACTAGTCTTTATTTTCAAGTAACTGGCATATTAACAGAGCTGTGAGTTTTCGCCAACACAGGTCTTATAGAATTAAGGAAACATAGAACATGGGTGCAGGAGTAGGCCATTCGGCCCTTAAGCCTGCACCACCATTCAATATGATCATGGCTGATCATGTAATTTCAGTATCCTACTCCTGCTTTATCTCCATACTCCTTAATCTCTTTAGCTGCAAGGGCCATGTCCAGCTCTCTCTTGAATATATCTAAGAAACTAGGCCCAGCTGCTTCCTGTGGGAGAAAATTCCAATGGTTCACAATTCTCTGAGTGAAGAAATTCTTCTTCATCTCAGTTCTGAATGGCTTACCCTTATTATTAATCTGTAACCCCTTGTTCTGGACTTCCCCAACATTAGGGAACATTCTTCCCACATCTAACCTGTCCAGTCCTATCAGGATTTTATATGTTTCTGTGAGACCCCTTAGTCTTCTAAATTTCAGTGAGCGCAATCCCAGTCAATACACTCTTTCTTCGTATGTCTATCCTGCTATCCCAGGAATCAATCTGGTGAATCTTCACTGGACTCCCTGAATAACAAGAATGTCTTTCCTCAGACTGGAAAACCAAAGTTGCACACAATACTCAAGGCATGGCCTCACCAAAGCCTTGTATAACTGCAGTAAGACATCCCTACTCCTATAGTTAAATCCTCTTGCTATAAAGGCCAGCATGTCAATAGCTGTTCTCACCGCCTGCTGCACCTGCATGCCAACCTTCAGGAACTGTTCCACCATGACACCCAGATCTCATTGCACCTCACTTTCTCCTGAACTACCAAGATTCAGATAATAATCTGCCTTCCTATTTTTGCCACCAAAGGGGATAACCGCACATTTACCAACTTATATTGCATTTGCCAAGTATCTGCCCACTCAGCCAGCATATCCAAGTCACCCTGGAATCTCTTAGCATCCGCCTCACAGCATACACTTTCACCCAGCTTAGTGTAATTTGCAAATTTGGAAATACTGCATTCAATTCCTTTGTCCAAATTGTTAATGTACATTCTGAACAGGTAGAGGCCCAACTCTGAAACCTGCTGTACCCCACTTGTTACTGTCTGCCCCTCTGAAATTTATTCCAACTCTCTGCCAAACAATTCTCTATACTATATGTAACCTCTCCTATCATGAGATTTAAATTTACTTATTAATTTTGCTCTTGTGTGGAACCTTGTCAAAAGTCTATTGAAAGTCCAGATACACAATATTCACTGATTCACCCTTGTCCACTCCACTGGTGACATTTTCAAAAAAATTCAGAAGATTTGTCAAGCATGATTTTCCTTTAGTAAATCTATGCTGATTTGGACTGATTCTGTTACCACTTTCCAAATGCTCACTTATTACATCCTCAATAGTTGATTCCAGCATTTCCCACACCACTGATGTCAAGCTAACTGGCCTATAATTCCCTGCTTTCTCTCTCACTCCTGTTTTATAAAAGTGGTGTTACATTAGCTACCCTTCAGTCCATTGGAATTCTTCCAGGGTCTATAGAATGCTGGAAAATGGTCACCAATGCATCCACTATTTCTAGGACCACGTCCTGCCAAAGTCAGATCCATTTCACTGTGGATGGGGTGTACAGACCATACCATTCATGCAATGTGTTCCTTTGAAGTGGACAGAGCTGGCTGCCGTGCCTTCTTAAAACTTTATTCTCCTGCAAAAATGGGCTATTCCAGTTAGAAGGTCACTGGTGCGGGTAATAATAAATAATATCACACAATGAACACAAAATTGCACGAAAACCCAGTTGTCAAAAATAAATGATAAACAGCAAAGGAATGGCAAATGTAAACATATCTTTACAACTCTAAGTATTTCTTTGTGTCAGTGTTGTACTCAAATATCAGCCTTGATATATGAGAAAGTCTCCAGAGTGGGAGTTGAATCATCTGGGGCAATGACAAGTGTGTGTTACCCCAATCCATGGCAGGCACCTGATATTAAATTGACTCAGGTTATAAGCTGTGGAGGTATGGCTGCTTCACTGACCAAGTTAGCTTCTAGCTGCTTGATTGTACATCAGGATGTTTCAAGCATGCCCAAGTCCACACTTCCAGGTCCAAAGAGATTAGAGGTGAGGGTCATATCAAGGGTGGAAGAAGGGCATGGTTGGTCACAGCGAGGTTGGAAATGAGTTTGTGCTTGAGCAGGTTGAATGTTGTAGAAATGAGAGTCAGACATTTGGGAGTTTAATGATTGAAAGAGAGCTTACACACATATAAGTGGGGAGAGAAGCATGCAAGTTCAGAAGCTCTTGCAAATACTGCATGTTTGTTTTAATCGGGACATACTTGAGTTAGAGTTATTGATATTTGCTCTCAGCAGATGAGGTTTAATGAGAATTTGTAAAATGACTCCCAAAAGCATTACTTAATAATTTCTTTGACTCTCAATGAATCCAGATCAACTCACTTCCAGTCGTAATTTATAAAGAGATGTTCCAAAGTACTGAAGACATGCATTTGGTAAAATGCACTGACTGCTGGTACAGCAAAAGTCATTCCTTTTTAATGTTCTTGTTGTTAAATCAAAACACAGGTTAATTAATCATTGAACTCCAGACTCTATGAAGTTGTCAGGTCTTTAAAAATCTTGTAACTGCCAATCATCCAGAGGACTGATGAGGAAAGGTTTTTCCAACCCAGTGAGTCATTTTAATTTACAATGGGTTGTTTTAAAGGGTGGTGGAAATAGATTCAGCTACCACTTTCTGAAGGAAATCGGACTTCCATTTAGAAAGGAAAAGAAAAGACACAGGTTGATGAGGCAAGAGTAAGGGAGTAATAATGGATTCATGGGCTGAATGGCGTCCAATGTTCTAGGACTATATTAATCTCATTATAAAGTGCACAGCACAAATATTTCTGTCAATTTAGACAATTTATATGCTTTAGACAGCAAAGACTGTGCTGAAATTTCTATTGTAAGTTCTAAAAGAATATCAAGAGTAATCTTTCTTTCAAATTTTTAAAATCATGCTGCTCCATTTTCTGCGGAGTCTTTCACAAATCCTCCAATTTTAGTTTTTCTTCCTTAACTGACCCAGGGAAGGAAATGTATCTCCACGTTGAAGCGTTTTACTGTGTAGCATTCTTTGATGGATTATCCTGTGAGATTTGTTGTTTCTCCCTTAAACTTTTAAAGTACCAAATGACTTTTGGAATGAATTATTAATGTTACTGTTCTCATTCCACATCACAGTTTTGTTAATGATTAAACCAGGAATACCTGGAGGGATTTAAAACAAAATCTGCCAAGCTTAGTTCATTAATTTAGGCCAAATTGGATTTATTTGGCTTAGATTTAATCTTTTTTTACAAGAAGGAAGATGGATCCATTGAGAATATTTTTTCACCTTTGTGAGAAAAAGAGCCATAGAGTTAGTTATGGTATAGAACTTATGGTTTTATTTCTAAAGTAGTTTTCACACTCATGAAATGAGTAATCGGATTTGCCAAATAAAAGACAACTATCGGAGGTTAGAACAGAATGCAGATTATATAAAATCAAACCTGATTACTTAGAGCGACAATGACAGGTGAATTATCCAATCATCTCTATTCAGACTAAGGTTTTGGTGTCACTATAAGCATCCTTGTCTACTTGAGAAACTAATTTGGAACAAGTATTAATACATTTTAAAAATCGTGAGGAATTCAACATTCCAAAGATATTGCTGCTATAAGTAGGATGGCGCATGCATTTTATTTTTGCACTGTAGAAGGGGGTTAAAAGCAAAAAAACTTTAAAATCAAATTGTTAACTGTTAGTCTAAGGGCAATGCAGATCAATGAGGGCTGAGTGACGTGTGAACAGATTTTGTACAATTTAGAACACACGATAACTTAATGTAGGGCGAAGTTCAATAAATTTAGTGTGGATGGTTGGGTTCTTCTGGTTTACTGGTGATTTTCTGTATTTGTAATGAATTCTTGAATTAATAACTAAATTGACAACAAGGTAATAAATTAGTGAGAGTTGCTTGAAGTTGATAAAAGTTCTTAATGTGAATTTCAAAAGGTTCTTTGGCTAAATTTTCCTGATATTTCAGCATATTATTTGTAAAGTGTTTGAAAGTGCACTGTCTCAATCTAATTAATAAAGATGTTCATATGAAAATACTTCATAATTTAAGAAATTTATGCATTTCAAATGATCTGATTTGTTGATACTATCACCTAACATGACTCTAACCTCTAAGTGAATTCAGCAGAACAATTAAAGGGGAATATTTTTGCATTGCAATTGAGAACAGATGGCTTTATGAGAGATAGCATGTCAGCAGAATCACTCAGCATTGCAAATCTTGATATAATGCCTATTTAATTTTTATAATTCTAACTTAATTAATTTGTCAATGTATGACATTAGTAGAACATGAGAACTTATGAGACTCAATTGATATCCTACTTGTGGCACTGTCTATGATTCCAGAGCAGCTTTATCAATGATAAATTGTCAACTGTGAACATTCCTGTGAACATAAACTGTATCCCAAAGGTTTATGTATTGAGTCCTAACTACCTGTGGTGCTCACAAAGAATCTCCATACTTGCAGAGCCTTGCTTAAAATGAAAGGCTTAAAGATTATGCAGACATGCAGATTCTCCAGATGGTTAATTAATGAAGATGTTAAGCAGAGGACATTCACAGAACATTACACTGCAAGTTAAAACCACTCCCATTTCCATTAAACGTGAATAATACTTTCTTATTTCACAACACAAGTGAAGAATGAAAATGTCTTGGGAGTTGAGCAACTGTGGTACTGAATCCAGAGTGTGTTTGGGCATCAAGCAGTTATGCCACTTTCAGCCATCAAGAAGATGCCAGAGTTGGTGATCAGATTTTGTTACTTTTCCCAGCCTTCAGCCTTACTGTAGCCCATGGACAGTTTTCCAACCCAATATTCCCAAGGTGGGAGGCACTTAGTATTAAGCCTCCAGTCTTTAGTTCCTTAAAAGTGCTCTAAAAAGGGAAAAAAAAAGCATAATGTATGTTTGCCTTTATATAAATTGCCTGAGAATCTCACATTGAAAACTGGAAATTCTGCAAATGAAGGTAGCAGATGTTAGAAATATGAAGTTCATTGACCAGGATCTGAAAGAAGCAGTTTTTTGCCTTTTGAAGGCATACCTCACCAAAATAGTTAGTATCATGTTCAAAACTATACAGGGAACTCATTATAATTTTTTAGATGAGCTGACCCCCGGATAATTAATAGCACTCACCTCACAAAAATGCTTTTGGCTAACCATGCAGCTAACAGATTCTGGCCCTACTAAGCCAGGACTGGAAAATATAACCTTGAGTATGATGGCAAACTGATATTGTGTGTACCTATAACGTTTACTGGGATGGACGTTCCTTCAGGAAGAGACACAAACTGTCAGATTGTAATCAAAGTAACAGAAATCAAGGAATTACCGCCAATGTGAATTTCCTTGCTCTTTTCTACCTGATTATCAGGCACTGCCTCTGAACACATCATGGATCATTATAGTTTATGCATCTCCGGTCTAAAAAGCCAACAGGTTTATTTGGAAGCACTAGCTTTTGGAGCACTGCTCTTTCATCAAGTAGTTCGTCACAACTATCTGATGAAGAAGCAGCACTCTGAAAGCTAGTGCTTCCAAATAAACCTGTTGGACTATAACCTGGTTGCTGTAGTTCTGTTCGCCGAGCTGGAAGTTTTGTTGCAAACGTTTCGTCCCCTGTCTAGGTGACATCCTCAGTGCTTGGGAGCCTCCTGTGAAGCGCTTCTGTGGTGTTTCCTCCGGCATTTATAGTGGCCTGTCCCTGCCGCTTCCGGTTGTCAGTTTCAGCTGTCCGCTGTAGCGGCCGGTATATTGGGTCCAGGTCTATGTGTTTGTTGATGGAGTTTGTGGATGAGTGCCATGCTTCTAGGAATTCCCTGGCTGTTCTTTGTTTCGTTTGCCCTATAATGGTAGTGTTGTCCCAGTCAAATTCATGTTGCTTGTCGTCTGCGTGTATGGCTACTAAGGATAGCTGGTCGTGTCGTTTCGTGGCTAGTTGATGTTCGTGGATGCGGATCATTAGCTGTCTTCCTGTTTGTCCTATATAGTGTTTTGTGCAGTCCTTGCATGGGATTTTGCAAGGACCCAAAGGTCTAGCCACAATACCATACATCAAGAACATCTCTGAAATGACAGCCAGACTACTGCGACCACTAGGACTTATAATAGCATACAAACCAACAGCCACTCTCAGACAACAACTCACCAAAACGAAGGACCCGATACCTAGCATGAGCAAAACTAATGTAGTGTACAAAATCCCATGCAAGGACTGCACAAAACACTATATAGGACAAACAGGAAGACAGCTAACGATCCGCATCCACGAACATCAACTAACCACGAAACGACACGACCAGCTATCCTTAGTAGCCACACACGCAGACGACAAGCAACATGAAGTTGACTGGGACAACACTACCATTATAGGGCAAGCGAAACAAAGAACAGCCAGGGAATTCCTAGAAGCATGGCACTCATCCACAAACTCCATCAACAAACACATAGACCTGGACCCAATATACCGGCCACTACAGCGGACAGCTGAAACTGACAACCAGAAGCGGCAGGGACAGGCCACTATAAATGCCAGAGGAAACACCACAGAAGTGCTTCACAGGAGGCTCCCAAGCACTGAGGATGTCACCTAGACAGGGGACGAAACGTTTGCAACAAAACTTCCAGCTCGGCGAATAGAACCACAGCAACGAGCACCCGAGCTACAAATCTTCTCACAAACTTTGAACTATAACCTGGTGCTGTGTGATTTTTAACTTTGTCTACCCCAGTCCAACACCAGCAACTCCAAATCATAGATTAAAGACAGATCTTAGTCTTAGTCTTCCCCAATTTGCCAAATTGAAATTAATAAATATGCAATCCTACTTTTGCATTCTTTTATGTATCTACAATATAAAGCAATTGTACCTGCCCGAAACAAGATTTATCTGACCTGAATTGCTTTTTGTTCAACTAAATTACACTTCCTCTCTGGAGTTATATTTGGTTATTGTGCAGTTATGATTTTTGGTTGGTGCTTGCAATTTTTCAGGCCATTTTAATTTGAAATTTCTCCATGAACTCATAGGCATGGACATCAAGGTAAGATATATTTACATCAATGTTCCTACATTGACTATTTGAAAGAGCTATCTAATTAGTCTCACTCATCATATTTGCCACTGTAAGTTTACCCTTTTCAAGTATTTAATGACATCCCTCTTGAAAGTAGTTGTTAAAATGCCTTCAGTGTCCTTCCATGCAATGTATTCCAGATCATACCTCATTGGTCCCTGCATGAAAAGTATTTTCCTCTTCTCCTTCCTTCTTTTGTAAATCATTATTTTAAAAAAACTCCTGCCAGTGAAAACACTCTTTCACTAAAAACATCTTTTTTTTTGAACAGAGGGAATTTATATTGGTGGCAATGCCTTCAATGCATAGGTCCTAAACACTAGATAAGTCTCCTTGACCGTTCTGTCATTCTACATCTCTTTCCTTCATTAAGATACTTATTAAGACATACTGTACTGACTAAGATGCGATTTAATCTCTTCACATGTGGCATGGTGGTACTCTTGGTTTTACAGTAATGTGTACAATGTACTATGTGCAGATTGCTCTCCAAATTTAAGGAAAGATGTATTTGCATTGGATGCAGTGCAGCAAAGTTTCACTAGATTGTTCCCTAGTCTTATGGATTAAGCCAGACCACTCAAAACATTCTTAAGCAGGCAGCCCAGACCATAACTTTGCAAATTGTTTCAGCAAGTATACAGTATGAATTACCCAGAGTAAGCTAGCTAGGTTGACTACTAGATTTTAAAGCAGATAACTATTTATTCACAAAATTACACCATTAAACACAAAGTACAGAATACAGAACCCCTACAGAACTCAGTCTATCCAAACTAACTTAATTAAACGGCACGGTGGCTCAGTGGTTAGCACTGCTGCCTCACAGCACCAGGGACCCAGGTTCGATTCCAGCCTCAGCCAACTGTCTGTGTGGAATTTGCACATTCTCCCCATGTCTGCGTGGGTTTCCTCTGGGTGCGCCAGTTTTCTCCCACAGTCACAAAGCTGTGCAGGCCACGTGAATTGACCATGCTAAATTGCCCATAGTGTTCGGTGCATTAGTCAGAGGGAAATGGTCTGGGTGGGTTACTCTTCGGAGGGTCAGTGTGGACTTGTTGGGCCAAAGGGCCTGTTTCCACACTGTGGAATCTAATCTATGCTGTTTCAAATATACACAATAGTCCCAATAAGCAAACTCTCTTTAAAAAACAGTAAAAATGGAACAAGTGCTTACAGGTTGAAGTTGAAAGGCAGAAAGAGATAGACTGAGCTTCCACACAGCTCTCTGTTGAACTCCTCACCAGTTCAAGACTGAACTAAACTGCTCAGCTAGAGAGCTGACCACTCCCCTTTCATTATTGCACTGCTGCCTCACAGCGCCAGAGACCCGGGTTCAATTCCCACCTTGGGCGACTGTCTGTGTGGAGTTTGCACATTCTCCCTGTGTCTGCGTGGGTTTCCTCCGGGTGCTCTGGTTTCCTCCCACAGTCCAAAAGATGTGCAGGTTAGGTGAATTGGCCATGCTAAATTGCCCCTAGTGTTAGGTGTAGGGGAATGGGTCTGGGTGGGTTGCTCTTCGGAGGGTCAGTGTGGACTTGTTGGGCCGAAGGGCCTGTTTCCACACTGTAAGTAATCTAAAATTATACAGGTCACTTCTAAACATGACCACTTTGGCCTGAAGTCTCATGTGTTTATAAACAAAAAGGTCTCTCAAAATCCTTTTCATCTCTATACCAAACCAGACTGATCCGAGCCTGGCCTGGTTTATTACCCCTCTGAAAAAAATCACTGATGCGGTATCCTTGAGCCGAGGATTAGCTTATGGAAAACAAAACAGCCAAGTGTTTTGACACTTAGTGTGAGAGACTGAGATAATTGGGTCTATATTGTTTGAAAAATGAGAGAATTCTCTTTCGAAGACTGAGAGATGATCACATTGAAACAAATAAGGATTCTGAAGTATCTTGATAGGATATTGAGAAATTGTTTCATCTGGCTGGAAAATCTAAAACCTAAAACCATGAAAAACAGGCTGATCAGCTGAGACTAGGTTTGGAGAAGTTTATTTGCTCAAAACTTTAGAATTCTGTTTCTGAATGTTCGTGAATTCTCATAGAAAACTTCCTGTTCAACCACAACAGTACTATACTAAACATCACACTTGCCAATGTGGTAACGGGATGACAATTTACAGGCTGCGTCTATCAAAGGCGTGTTTGGAAGAGTCTCTTAAAAAAAACAAAATAGTACTTATTATGCTAAAACCTGATCTAAGTAAAATTCTAAAATTGCTACAACCAAAAAGAGGACATGAATTCAACAATTCATATATGCAGAGAGTACAAAGTTGCGAAGTGCAGGTCAGATTAAGTTATTTTCAGATATCCAAAAAAATGTTATATCCAGATTCAGTACATTGATGGTTGGATGCTTTCAGATTTATCTGAAGACTCTTTCTGGTTAAGGCAACTTAAAGATGTCGTTGGATGATTTTTATCTTTTCTTCTGGATCAGCAATTGCTGGGTTCATGCATAATAAAAAAAAGTTTGAGGAATGTGCACGATCAAAAAAACAGGCAAGCCTCAAGACTGTCTTGCCACTCAGGATGTTCTTCTGCATCTTTTCTTCAGATCTGGAGAAAAAAAGCACCAGAGAACATTTTTTAGGTTCATTACGTGATCAGAGCAATCTGATTCCAGGACCACAGTTTAAAATTATGGCTGGAAGAATTCCCATCTCATGCAGGATAATTCAAAGTGACCTCATATCATGGTTTCTTCCTGACCCAGCTTGTGAAGAAAATCAGTCAGGATCACAAAATATTTATGGACATTTTCCTACTTTTAATCTAAGATGTGTTATTTTTTCAAGGAGAACTGGTATGGAAAAACTGCAGATTTAAGTTTTGCGATTGTCTGACAAAGCCCTGTGTGAAGCTCATGGAATCTTGCACATGTAAATTATCTGGGAAATCTCCAACTGGGAGAGACTCAACAAGAAGGGACAATGTGAGGGCTGATTATCACTCCTCTTTCAGTAAAAACGCACCTCTTGCATTTATATCTGTTTTACCATCCAGGAAATACATAAGGATAGTAGCTATAATGCCAGTTTTAACTCTACTGGAGTTGACTATTGGAACTGAGTACTCTTTTATGTATCAGGCTGCATTCAAGCGTTAGAATGCTGAGAAGGTCACAGTCATAAATCTATCACCTGACAACCCCAGTATTTCCAGTAAATATCTCTCAAACTCTGAGTGCTTGAAACCAGACAAAATAATAGAGGACACTGAAGGGTAGCATGGTGGCTCAGTGGTTAGCACTGCTGCCTCACAGTGCCAGGGACACTGGTTCAATTCCATCCTTGAGCAACTGCCTGTGTGGAGTTTGTGCATTCTCTCCACGTCTGCGTGGGTTTCCTCCGGGTGCTCTGAAATGGCCAGATCCTTAAATCTTTTAAGAAACAGCAGATAACACATTCAGCACCCTCCGGGTGCTCTGATTTCCTCCCACAATCCAAAGATGTGCAGGTTTGGTGGAGTGGCATGCTAAATTGCCCATAGTGTTCAGGGATATGTAGGCTAGGTGCATTAAATGTAGATTAATAGAGTAGGGGAATGGGTCTGGGTGGGTTACACCTCGGAGGGTTGGTGTGGATTTGTTGGGCCAAATGGCCTGTTTCCACAGTATAGGGATTCTGTGATTCTATGAAGGGCTCTCTCTCACATCCTGAAAGCTGGAGTTCAATCATAATCAAAGCACATCTGACCTGCAGAATCTCAGCCAATCTGACTGTTCATCTCCCACTGTCAATGAGACTGGCGACCCCTGCTGCAGCTTTCAACTATCTGCTGTTCACAAACAATTCAGAGACTGATCCATATAATATTTTGTTTATCTCTTTGTACTCATCTCTTATTTTTAATCTTTTCTTTTGTGTGTTGCATTACTAATTCTTCTCTCATTTAGTAATTAATAAACTCACTCTTTTAATTAATTCTAGAAAACCTGGTTAAATGGGTTCCTTTTCACCATAACTTCATTTGGTTGTGGGAATAAGGCATCCATTAAAAAGGGATCCTTTTAAAATTCACCTTGTTGTAATCAACTGAGGGAATTGGATAGGGAGTGATTGGTAAAGAAAGGCAACCTGCCCATCCCGCATCATCTGGGAATTTAAAAGTTTATGATATCCCATGTGGAACTATAACTTAATTGGGCTACCTCATCTAGAGGTCATAACAAGCTAAATATACATATGCTGTCTGGATGGGTCGGGAGATGGGCTATTCAGATCGCTCCAAGATGATCACCTTTGATGGGTTCCTCTATACAAACTGACTCTGTTTTAGTGACTTTGAAATATGAGTGCTATTAGGCACAAGTTTGACAAGCTTAGACATTGCTGTTTTGCATCATTGAAGTGCTATTGCTTAGTCTTTTAAAACTCAACCAGTAGCTTCAGCCCAATGCATAAATAGTCATTTTTGATTTAAAGCATGGTTTTAGATAAAGGTAAAATACTCTGCTCATTGCTTTCTGCTGTGTCTACAAGTGAACTACACAATATGGTGAAAGAAATGGTCGCATACAATATATAAATAACAACAACTTCCCGTGTGGTATGACTTCAAAGAGGTAGCAGTTATAGATTGCACTTTTGGGAAGTTACAATGTTACAGCAGAATCTGCTCTGATAATATCAAACATAAAGATTACAGCCATTTCTTTATGAACCTGATTATTCCTACTGACTGGAACACAGAGTCTACTTTATTATATTTGCGGTCAATTGTAAAACACAACTCCACCTGGGGCCATTCTTAAATAATAAGTGAAATAGTTGTTCTGTTGGGAATTGTGTTGTAATAAAACTCAAAGTGAACAGTAAAACTGCTAGCCCTGATGAATAAACATCAAATACTTGGAGTCATCCTAAGTAGCATCCTGCAGCAGGATGAATTTGGATAGTCAATTGACATTGAAAAAGACAAATTGCTCATTTTCACTTTTAAATGTAGACGTCTTTGAATACTATATATATTACCAATATTATTGACAGATGCCAATTCAATCAACTAAAATAGTGAATGGATCTAATTTATATGAAGAGGGCAATTGACGGAAGGTTTTGCAGGTTAAATGAGTTGTGTGTATGTTACAGCCTTTGTTGACATTGCACAATGCAGTTTTTCTGTTCTTGGATTTCAAATACTTTTGGAGGTATATGATAATAACAACAGTTCCTGCACATATTTTTTAGAAATATAAATGATTTTTTTCTTCATTAATTCATGGGTTGTAGGCCAATATCATTTATTGTATCCATTGCTCCCAATGCGGTCTCCTCTATATTGGGGAGACTGGATGCCTCCTAGCAGAGCGCTTTAGGAAATATCTCTGGAACACCCATACCAATCAACCCCACAGCCCTGTGACCCAACATTTCAACTCCCCCTCCCACTCTGCCGAGGACATGCAAGTCCTGGGCCTCCTCCACTATCGCTCCCTCACCACCCAACGCCTGGAGGAAGAATGCCTTATCTTCCGCCTCGGAACACTTCAACCCCACGGCATCAATGTGGATTTCACCAGTTTCCTCATTTCCCCTTCCCCACCTCACCCCAGCTCCAACCTTCCAGCTCAGCACTGTCCCCATGACCTGTACTGTCTGCCTATCTTCCTTTCCACCTATCCACTCCACCATCATCTCTGACCTATCACCTTCATCCCCACCCCCATTCACCCATTGTACTCTTTGCTACCTTCCCCCACCCTCCTCTCTGACCTATCACCTCCATCCCCACCCCCATTCACCTATTGTACTCTGTGCTACTTTCTCCCCACCCCCCTCTCATTTATCTCTCCACTCTGCAGGCACCCTGCCTGTATTCCTGATGAAGGGCTTTTGCCCTTTGATTTTCCTGCTCCTCGGATGCTGCCTGACCTGCTGTGCTTTTCCAGCACCACTCTAATCTAGACTCTGGTTTCCAGCATCTGCCGTCCTTGTTTTACCTGGCCAGAATTTATTGTCCATTCATAATTGCCCTTTAGCTGGTATAAATTGCCCAATATCCATATCTTTGTCCAGTTCTATATTTGTCTGTAACCTCCTTGTGTCCTCTAGACAACCTACTTTCCTGACTACCTCTGAGTTATCTCCAGATTTAGTTACTGTGCCTTTACTCCACTCACCTAAACCACAAATATAAATTATAAAAAGCTGAGGTCCCAGCACAGGACCCACATTCCATCCTGCCAATCAAAAAACCCTCAAGAAGAAACAAAACAGTGGAAATGGTTTGGGGATTACCTGTGGATTTCAGTTGCATTGCTGAAGAGGTTAATGCAGAAGGAAGAGACAGATTCTTTTGTCACAGGCGGTCAGGGGAAATTCTGCCAATTTTCACATGCATTATAAATTCCCTTTGAAATTTGATATTCTTACATCTGCCCTGATGATTGCAAGACAAAAAGCTTCAATGACATGTCTTTCTTTTTTTCAGCAATGCTCAAATTTTGCATGACCAAGATGACTCTTCTTACGCTGCACAAATATACAGGTCATGGAGAAAATATTTCCATGCTTAGGGGAGATCATAGCTAAGGGTACACGCCTGTTATTGTCTTCAATAAATCCAGCAGGGAAGTAAGGAGGAATGTTTCTACCCTGAGCATGGTGAGAATGTAAATTAATTACCAGAAGGAGTAATTGAGGCGAATAACCTAAAGGAATGTTGAATGAGTAAATGAAGGAGAAAGAAATAGAAGATTATGCTGGCAGAGTTAGATGAAATTGTGTGGGAGGATGTTTACCTGAAGCGTAAACACAAACATGAACCGTTTGATTGTTGAGTCAAATATTTTTCTGTTTTGAATTATATTTCATTCTACACATTTGGGACTGTATAATGGCATCCTGATTGCTCCTACCGACTAGTACACAGAGTCTACTTTATTAAATCACAAAGCTTACCTTATAATTTATTTGTGATAGCCTATTTCGTTGTGAACACACAATAAAGGAAGGGCAAGCTTTGTGATCAATTGTAAAGCACAACTCCACCTGGGGCCATTCTTAAATATTGGGTGAAATAGTGAAATTCCATCAGTTTACAAACTTTGTCTCAACTTTGAACTATGTTACTGAAAAGGACATATTTGCAGTGGAAGGGGTACAGCACAGAGATTCACCAGAAAGATACAAAAGCTATAAGAGGTAAATTATAAAGATAGTTTCCATAAATTTGGTTCTGTATTTTCCTTTACAACCTGTTTGGAGATGCCATTACATACCTCTGGAGCAGGTGGGGATTTGAACCCACGCCTCCTGGCTCAGAGGTCGGCATAGTCCCACTTCATCCTAAAATTTGGTTCTATTTAGTTTAGACCTTTGATTGATGAACTAACTCTGCTGGATAGAATAATGAGATATTTTGGCAGTGTAGAGACATAAATGTAATAGACACTGGCTGGGGTAGAATCTTAAAATTAGGCTGAGGCCATTCAGGAGGGAAATTGATGAGCACTTTGGCAGAAGGAAAAATGGATGAAAACTGAAATTCTCTCTCAATAAGCTGTGGATGCCTCATTAATCAAGAGCTTAAAGTCTTCAGGGACTAAGTGGCCTGTTCCTGTTCAATATATTGCAACCTGTATTTTTCATTAGAACACTGAAATTCCTCGTACTGCTATATTCTGCTTTTGGGTGTATTTTATTTTGTGCCCAGAATTCCACTGTCCAGCTGTATGATTTGAACTGGTACTGACTACAGTGCCTCTTAATTTGATGATGTGTAGGATCAGTATTTATTTCGGGGTGGGGGCTTAATTCACAATACAGATAGTATTATAACATATCGGAGTGAAAATTATGACATATCACCAGCAAGCTACCTCATAAATTCCTATGTCACATGTGGTTAATAAAAAGTTGCATGTGCAATTCGTCTGTTTGCATTATTTTAATGCGATGTTGAAACATTAATAACTAAGAGAATAATTTCTTAACTTAGGATCATTGAACAAGTTGAAATTAATCCAAACATTTTTTGAAAACAAAGCCTTGCAATAATATCAGGTAAAAGATTCATTAAATAAAGCCTTGGCATGCTGTTTGCCAACAATAATATTTGATAAGTCTTCCTGACAAGCGATGAAAAAGAGAAGGCAGTTGTTTATGCTCTGATCCCTAAAACAACTCAACATGAAACTACAGCATTTCCAATATAATTGTGAAAAGTAATGTAAAGACTCCCCAATCCATCTTTCTGGGTCCATGGAGATTGTGACCTTGAGACTGCCTTACTCCTCATGGTTGAATGGCTATAAGAAGTATAATGAAGGGAATCAATCAGTGTTCTGACAGAGATTAATTGGTTTGTGACTCAAGGCTTTGATTCCCATTGATCTGCAAAAACCAATGACTATTCCTGGTGGGAAAACAATGGAACCTTTAGTGGTTGGATGTCAATAATAAGTGGGCAGTAATATTCTCTTCAGTCATACGTAAGTGAATTGGAACTCTATAATCTTTTTCACTGCAGACAAATAGTTTTATTTTGCTGCTGCTTTAAAACTAAATCGGTTTCTTTTGTTGATAGAGTGACTGTTATGGGTTTTTCTCCAAGTGACTGCCAATCAAGTGACTCTAATGCATTAGCTTTGACCAGTGTACAGTGTGATATAAGGAGATGAGCATATATGTAAACTAGGAATTAGTTTACAAAGGTGTCAAACATGGCCTTTGCTCTCATGCATAATTTGGTCTGTAATTAAGAATGAACAGTACAAGTCAGAAAGTAACTACAAAATGAGTTAAGAACAATGCAAATGCAGCAGAACATTCATAAAGTGAGCACTAAGAAAGATATTAAAATGCTTTCTGGGTGATGTGCTCAAACTTGGTAATACAACTTCAGAAAATTTAATTTCCCTAAGAACATTCTTAAGCATCAGCAAAAATATTATAAATTTATAAAACTGAAAACTATAAAATCAGTGAATCAACATCTTTCTTCCCAGGGTAAATACCACAATGGAACAAACTGCAAAAAGAAATAGTCACCCGGTACATAAAAGCTTCAAGAACCATCACTAGATTATTTTTATTAGAGTTTTTTGTTATCATGACCAGTGTAAAAGTTAATGGTTCTGACGACTGTATTAAGCTGCTCCCAATCTGATGATGTCATGGGGACTTCAGTGAAGAAGTGGCAGAAGAGTTTAGGATCTTGTAAAGACCACATGTCTCCTCGTACTCTTAGTAATATTGTTTCCCTGCTTAGTGTAACTTGGGGCAGAACATTGGAATTTGCACGTTCTCTCTGTATCTGCATTGGTTTCGTCAGAGTGCTCCGGTTTCCTGTCATGATCCAAATATGTGCAGGTTAGGTGGATTAGCCATAGAGATTGCAGGGTTGTGGGGGGAGGGTAGGTGGGGTGACTTGCTCTTTGGAGGATTGGCGTGGACGTAAAGTGCTGAATGGCTTGCTTCCATATTGTAGTCATTCTGTGATTATATATGATTGCTGTCATGCAGTACAGTATATCTTGTTTAAGAAAAGAGTGCCTTATTCTATTTAATCTCACTTGTGGTTTTCCCCTACCAATGCATACCCTGTAGGTGCTTGGATCCAGCCAAGAAAACAGGATGGTGGCAACAAACTTCCTCAGGAAGAAGCTGGTGATAGTTGGTATCACAATGTAAACAACAAGGGTTGCTATATAAACCAGTGGTATCTGATAGACTGATTGGCAGATCACAGACGTTGATCTGTGAAGCTAACATAGCCAAAGCAGATGCGGAAACAAAACTATCACAACTGTGGTGCAACAGGCTTAATGACATTGTATTTATTGGCCCAGATCTTCCAATGGACAGATGTTCATTGGAGCAGTATAAACTCAAGTTGTGTGATATGATCTTGCAGAATCCCAGATGTAGCTAATTTGTGAAAATTGCCCAGGAAATTAAACATTTCCCTTGCCTGGGAATTTCCAAATCAGAAGTTGTCGAAACGTTTGTGTGTAATTTTTAATCTGGTCAGTTGGAAACAGGTGTTTTGGCCCATGCCTTTTTTTTAACTGTCCAAGGATTTGAAGTGATTGATGCATAACATTTGTACAATTATTTTGCTAGCTTCCATTGCTGTGCTTTACGATAACTGCCTTTAGACCTGCTGCTCTGTAGATTTGTGGATCATCAAAAAAACGAAACATTTTACAGAAGAAAATGCCAGCAGCTGACAATGTCTGCAGAAAGGAAACACAATTAGTGGTTGAAAGTACATACCCTTCCTGCTGTGTCTGGGAGTGGCCTTGAGTAAAATCATGTGGAACAACGAAGTGCTATGCCTCATCTTGACTTGTGTCCTCTCACACATTAATATTGGTAGCAAAGTAATTGACCAGACCCAACTCAACACCACCCTTGTGCCAATCGATGCACTTTTCCTGCTGCTGCTGATGTTTTCTCAGACTAAGGGAATGATCACACCTTGAGCTGCTGCTACCTCCATCTCTTGTTTTTTCCAAGTACCCTCTGATAGCTGTGCATTTCCCACCCAGCACTCCATCATTGCAGTCTACCAAACCAAGCTCACCCTAATATCCAGCTCCAATGCCAATCATCTTTAGCGATTTCCTGTAGTCTCATTATTGGCCAAGTTACTCCAAATAGCGCTGCTGGAATTGGGGAGGAGCTGGCTATCAGATTGTCCAGAAGGTCTCAGATATAGCCAGATGGCGATAAAGGAGTTGAATTGAGCTAAGTTAATGGCTATAAAATTAACTCAGGACTAATCAGCTATATAGAGAAGGACTCACCTCAACGTGCCAGCTGGTGTCTGAGGGTATTGCCTCCATGTAAAATTGCAGCCAATGTTTAAGTGTTTTTTGATAGGATTGTAACAGGTTAGAGACATAACAGGTTTTAAACAATCTCAGAGGCCGGGAAAGAAGGTGGGGAAAGCAGAAAAGCAAGATCTATGATAACATGGAAAACAAGATGTTAAATGCAGATATAGATACAACATTTAAGAGGCATTTTGACATGGGAATGAATAGGAAAGGTTTAGAGGAATATAGGCCAAATACAGGCAAATGGGACTAGTTCAATTTGGGAAACCTGATCAGCACAAATGAGTTGGACCATAGGGTCTGCTTCCGTGTTATATGACTTTATGAATGATAGAATGAAGCAAAAGGAAATGGTAATGAAACAAGTAATGACAGTAAAAATAAACCAGAGGATGATTTACGTTTTCCTATCTACACCTCTTTCAAATTTGTCTATTGTTTCACATTTATTCCTTTAAGTTGCTTTTTGCCATGCACTGTCATCCACTTGTTACTTAATCTCTCCTATTTTCCAATCTTTCTCTGAACCCATCATACATTTTTCACTTCTCTGCTCTTCAGATCCTCCTTGTTCCTGCTCCAACATTCATGAAGGTCATTTTGATCTGGTTGTGGCCGTAAATTCACTTCTCTGTTGATCAGAAATATGTCTAATAACTTTGAATAAATTCAATGGTCCAGCCTCCACTATTTTCTGGGGAAGATAATTCCGGAGACTAATGCCTATCTGAGACGAGAAATTCTCTCTGTGGAAAACAAGCACCTTGAATCTCCAATCACACTCCTGTCCGGGGAGACTTGAGTGAAAAATTACAAATTTACCCCTTTGATCTCGGAGTTACAGGTTCTTTCCAGTTTCATTTTTAGTTTAGATTAAATTTTGTTGAAATGATGCATGCTACTTGGAATACAACTTGTAACCAAGAGATGTCTCACTTGCACTCCTTGCTAAATGGTTGCCAGTATTACAACTGCAGGTCCAGGTGCTTGGTTTGTAACTATCCTTTCCATTGCACTTTTATCTGTTGTTTATGCTGGTATGAGTGAAATTTAAAAATCATCGAGTATTAATTTGTTGATTTGCAGCAGAGCTGTTAGGGTACAGGGCTGGAAGTGAGGAGTCTTGAGTGAGTGGAGATGAGGAGTAAGAGGAATTCCTTATCCGAGTATCAGAAAATTGAGGGGTCACATCACAAACACAATACTTGCATATAATGTACAAGAAAATGTTCAAACCAGTCAGCTTGTTGCTTTGCGGTTGTGCCTTGGTCAAACTGAACACTCAGTACCATGAGACAATGCATTTCAGAATCTTATCCTTTATTTACACCTCCCTGGAATACTCTGTCAGAAAAGAGGTGTTCTTTTTCCCCTGCTCATCATTAGTCTGTAGAATTGTGCTCCCGAGAAAGCAAAGGAGACGGCATCTTTGCATTTATTCAAGATTGAGTTGGATGGAGTGTGAATAGACAAGAAGGGGTGGTGTGTGGGTTTGGAATTAGAAGTGGAGTTGAGACCAGAACCACATCAGCTATGATCTTATTGAATGGTGAGGCAAGCCTGAAGGACAAATGATATACTCCTCCTTCTAAGGCATATGTTTATAATATTTAGTCATCACCTCTGAGTACCAATTTTAAATAAATCAAAATGATTTTATAAAGCAATACTTGACCACTTAATAGTAATGCAGTTCAGTCATCAGTTTCTTCATAAATTAAGAGAAATATTATATTGAAAATGCTTTTACAGCATTCCTATTAAAGTCAATGATGGCATAATGACTCAGTGGTTAACAATGATGACTCAGTGGTTAACAATGCTGCCTCGCAATGCCAGGGATCTGGGCTCGATTCTAGTCTCAGGCAACTGTGTGGAGTTTGCACATTCTTCCCGTGTCTGCATGGGTTTCCTTCGGGTGCTCCGATTTCCCCCCACAATCCAAAGAGGTGCAGGTCAGGTGAATTGGCTGTGCTAAATTGTCCGTAGTGTTCAGGGATGAGTAGGCTAGGTGAATTAGTCAGGGGTAGAAGTAGAGTAATAGGGTAGGGGAATGGGTTTGGGTGGGATACTCTTTGGAGGGTCGGTGTGGACTTGTTTGGCTGAAGGGCCTGTTTTCACATTGTAAGAATTCAATGAACCCAAAAGAACCACTTTCTGTCATAATGATTTTGATCCAATGCCAAAGAACACCGAAACGTGATTTTAGCTGGATTAGGTCTGTGCTTTAAATTCTGCAAAGCCTATAACTAAGTTGACAAATTTTAGGCAAATTGAGTTGAGGAAATAAAATCCAAGCTGAGACACCAGATCCTTATGTTTGGAATTCAGGGTTATTTTTCCTAAAGCATTTATTTAGCTGTCTGACCTTGAAGATATATTCTTATATTCCAGCAAGTCCTTCTTGAAATCAGCTCCTCAAACATTCAGACAAAACTCTAACTACATCAGGTTTAAACAACAAGATGCCTGTTGGGATGGCTGAATGCCAGCATTCCAAAGAGATAGAAAGAAAAGCCTCAAAGACACCATGATGCTCTCCTTCAAGTGCAGCAGCATTGATGTTAATGGCTATAAGAGGGGAAAGAAAGAAAAACCACTAAAACCTGCAATGACAGAGTCATAGAGTCATAGAGATGTACAGCACGGAAAAAGACCCTTCAGTCCAACCCGTCCATGCCGACCAGATGTCCCAACCCAAGCTAGTCCCACCTGCCAGCACCCAGCCCATATCCCTCCAAACCTTCCTATTCATATACCCATCCAAATGCCTCTTAAATGTTGCAATTGTACCAGCCTCCACCACATCCTCTGGCAGCTCATTCCATACACGTACCACCCTCTGCGTGAAAAGGTTGCCCCTTAGGTCTCTTTTATATCTTTCCCCTCTCACCCTAAACCTCTGTCCTCTAGTTCTGGACTCCCCGACCCCAAGGAAAAGACTTTGTCTATTTATCCTATCTATGCCCCTCATAATTTTGTAAACCTATAAGGTCACCCCTCAGCCTCCGACGCTCCAGGGAAAACAGCCCCAGCCTGTTCAGCCTTTTCCTGTAGCTCAGATCCTCCAACCCTGGCAACATCCTTGTAAATCTTTTCTGAACCCTTTCAAGTTTCACAATATCTTTCCGATAGGAAGGAGACCAGAATTGCACGCAATATTCAAACAGTGGCCTAACCAATGTCCTGTACAGCCGCAACATGACCTCCCAACTCCTGTACTCAATACTCTGACCAATAAAGGAAAGCATACTAAACGCCTTCTTCACTATCCTATCTACCTGCTACTCACTTCCAAGGAACTATGAACCTGCATTCCAAGGTCTCTTTGTTCAGCAACACTCCCTAAGCATTAAGTATATAAGTCCTGCTAAGATTTGCTTTCCCAAAATGCAGCATCTTGCATTTATCTGAATTAAACTCCATCTGCCACTTCTCAGCCCATTGGCCCATCTGGTCTAGATCCTGTTGTAATCTGAGGTAACACTCTTCGCCGTCCACTACACCTCCAATTTTGGTGTCATCTGTAAACCTAGTAACTGTACCTCTTATGCTTGCATCCAAATCATTTTTGTAAATGACAAAAAGTAGCGGACACAGCACCGATCCTTGTGGCACTCCGCTGGTCACAGACCTCCAGTCTGAAAAACAACCCTCCACCACCACCCTCTGTCTTCTACTTTTGAGCCAGTTCTGTATCCAAATGGCTAGTTCTCCCTGGTTCTATGAGATCTAACCTTGCTAATCAGTCTCCCATGGGGAACCTTGTCGAACACCTTACTGTAGTCCACATAGATCACATCTACTGCTCTGCCCTCATCAATCTTCTTTGTTACTTCTTCAAAAAACTCAATCAAGTTTGTGAGAATGATTTCCCACACACAAGGCCATGTTGCCTATCCTGAATCTGTCCTTGCCTTTCCAAATACATGTATATCCTGCCCCTCAGGATTCCCTCCAACAACTTGCCCACCACCGAGGTTAGGCTCACCGGTCTATAGTTCCCTGGTTTGTCTTTACCGCCCTTCTTAAACAGTGGCACCACATTTGCCAATCTCCAGTCTTCCGGCACCACTGACTCATTTTATCTACTTAGAAATTTAGCTCCAGTACCACCTGTACATTTATTTTTAACAATTACTGTGTTCTCTTCTTCGGGGTTGTTAATCATTCAAAATATACATTAAGCTCCATCAGGCTTTAGGATGAGCCAGAGTCGTACCAGAGAAGGAAAGCAAAGGAATTAACCCCTGCCATCCAGATTCCACTACCTCGTGAGATATCCTGCTCTAAGTCTTCAAGTATTGGTGGGTTGAAAGTCAATCTGTTCAAACACATTAAGGTTAATGGCAGAAACTGGTGACCCTGAGCAGATATCATCCTTGAGCTAAGGGATCGCTGGTGCTGATAATTTCCATAAGGATTTCTAATTATTATATCTCTGCTTCATTTTACTGTTGTCTCCATTTTAGAGTCACACAATGTTTTTACAACACGATGAAAGGTCCTTTGGCCCATCTGTGTCTATACTGTTCAACATCATCTATCCATTCTAATTCCACATCTAGCACTTGGCTCACAGCCTTGTATAGGCAAAAGTGAGGACTACAGATGCTGGAGATCAGAGTCTAGATTAGACTGGTGCTGGAAAAGCACAGCAGGTCAGGCAGCATCTGAGGAGCAGGAAAATCGACGTTTCGGGCAAAAGCCCTTCATCAGAAATGAAGAAAGGGAGCCTCCAGGGTGGAGAGATAAATGGGATGGGGGGGGCGGATGTGGGGCTGGAGAGGACGTAGCCAAGAATACAATAGGTGGATGGAGTTGGGGATGAAGGTAATAGATCAGAGAAGACAGTGGAGCAGATAGGTGGCAAGGGAGATTGGCAGATAGGACAGATAATGAGGATGGTGCTGAGCTGGAAGGTTGGAACTGGAGTAAAGTGGGAGGAGGGGAAATGAGGAAACTGGTGAAGTCCACATTGATGCCATGGGGTTGAAGTGTTCCGAGGCGCAAGATGAGAAGTTCTTCCTCCAAGCATCAGGTGGTGAGGGAGTGGCAATGGAGGAGGCCCAGGACCTGCATATCCTCGGCAGAGTGGGAGAGGTGTTGAAATGCTGGGCCACGGGGCGGTGGAACTGATTGGTGCGTGTGTCCTGGAGATGTTCCCCAAAAGGACTCTGCGAGAAGGCGTCTAGTCTCCCCAGTGAACAGAGACTGCATTGGAAGCAACGGATACAATAAATGACACTGGTGGATGTGTAGGTGGAACTTTGATGGATGTGGAAGGCTCCTATGGGGCCTTGAATGGAGGTGAAGGGTGAGGTGTGGGCGCACGTTTTGGTGCTGGTGTAGCTATGGAAGATAGACTGTTCTAAGTAGCCGACAAAAAGACAGGCATAGCTGGGGCCATGCGGGTGCCTATGGCTACCCGTTTCATCTGGAGGAAGTGGAAGGATTTGAAGGAGAAATTGTTAAGGGGGAGGACCAGTTCAGGTTAAAAACAATGACTGCAGATGCTGGAAACCAGAATCTGGATTAGAGTGGTGCTGGAAAAGCACAGCAGTTCAGGCAGCATCCAAGGAGCAGGAAAATCGACGTTTCAGGCTAAAGCCCTTCATCAGGAATACAGGTAGAGTGCCTGAAAGGTGGAGAGATAAATGAGAGGAGGGTGGGGGTGGGGAGAAAGTAGCATAGAGTACAACAGGTGAGTGTGGTGGGCATGAAGGTGATAGGTCAGAAAGGAGGGTGGGGGAAGGTAGCAAAGAGTACAATGGGTGAATGGGGATGGGATGAAGGTGATAGGTCAGAAAGGAGGGTGGAGTGGATGGGTGGAAAGGTAGATAGGCAGGTAGGACAGGTCATGGGGACTGTGCTGAGCTGAAAGTTTGGAACTGGGGTAAGGTGGGGGAAGGGGAAATGAGGAAACTGGTGAAGTCCACATTGATGCCCTGGGGTTGAAGTGTTCCGTGGTGGAAGATGAGGCATTCTTCCTCCAGGCGTCGGGTGATGAGGGAGTGGTGGTGAAGGAGGCCCAGGATCTCCATGTCCTTGGCTGAGTGGGAGGGGGAGTTGAAATGTTGGGCCACAGAGTGGTGTGGTTGATTGGTGCGGGTGTCCCAGAGGTGTTCCTTAAAGCGCTCTGCTAGGAACAATGGATACAATAAATGATATTGGTGAATGTGCAAGTAAAACTTTGATGGATGTGGATGGCTCCGTTGGGGCCTTGGATGGAGGTGAGGGAGGAGGTGTGGGCACAGATTTTGCAATTCCTGCGGTAGCAGGGAAAGGTGCCAGGAAGGGAGGCTGGGTTGTGGGTGGGGCGTGGACCTGACCAGGTAGTCATGGAGGGAATGGTCTTTGCGGAAGGCAGAAAGGGGTGGGGAGGGAAATATATCCCTGGTGGTGGGGTCCGTTTGGAGGTGGCGAAAATGTCGCTGGATGATTTGGTTTATGCGAAGATTGGTAGGGTGGAAGGTGAGCACCAGTGGGGTTCTGGCCTTGTTACGGTTGGAGGGGTGGGATCTGAGGACGGAGGTGTGCGATCTGGATGAGTTGCGTTGGAGGGCATCTTCAACCACATGGGAAGGGAAATTGCAGTCTCTAAAGAAGGAGGCCATCTAGTGTGTTCTGTGGTGGAACTGGTCCTCCTGGGAGCAGATACAGCGGAGGCGTAGGTAATTGGGAATACGGGATGGCATTTTTGCAGGAGGTAGTGTGGGAAGAGGTGTAATCCAGGTAGCTGTGGGAGTCGGTGTCTTTGTAAAAAATGTCGGTATCAAGTCGATCGTCATTAATGGAGATGGAGAGGTCCAGGAAGGGGAGGGAGGCATCAGAGATGGTCCAGGTAAATTTAAGGTCAGGGTGGAATGTGTTGGTGAAGTTGATGAATTGCTCAACCTCCTCGTGGGAGCACGAGGTAGCACCAATGCAGTCATCAATATAGCGGAGGAAGAGGTGGGGAGTGGTGCCGGTGTAATTACGGAAGATGAACTGTTCTATGTAGCCAACAAAGAGACAGGCACAGCTGGGGCCCATGTGGGTGCCCATGGCTATTCCTTTGGTCTGGAGGAAGTGGGAGGATTTGAAGGAGAAATTGTTAAGGGTGAGGACCAGTTCGGCCAAACGAATGAGAGTGTCGATGGAAGGGTACTGTTGGGGACGTCGGGAAAGGAAGAAACGGAGGGCTTGGAAACCCTGGTCATGGCAGATGGAGGTGTAGAGGGATTGGATATCCATGGTGAAGGTGAGGCGCTCGGGCCGGGGAAATGGAAGTCTTGGAGGAGGTGGAGGGCATGGGTGGTGTCACAAACGTATGTGGGGAGTTCCTGGACTGGGGGGATAGGACTGTGTCGAGGTAGGTAAAGGTGAGTTCAGTGGGGCAGGAGCATGCTGACACAATGGGTCGGCCAGGGTGGTCAGGCTTGTGGATCTTGGGAAAGAGGTAGAACCGGGCAGTGCGGGGTTCCCGGACTATGAGGTTGGAAGCTGTCGGAGATCTCCTGAGGTAATGAGCCTATGTATGGTCTGGGAGATGATAGTTTGGTGATGGGGGGTGGGGTCATGGTCGAGGGGCCGATAGGGAGGAGGTGTCCTCGAGTTGGCACTTGGCTTCAGCGGTATAGAGGTCAGTGCGCCAGACTACTACTGCCACCCCCTTTATCTGCTGGCTTAATGGTGAGGTCAGGATTGGAACAGAGGGTGTGGAGGGCAGCGCGATGTGAGGGTGAGAGTTTGGAGTGGGGGAGGGGGGTAGACAGGTTGAGGCGGTTAAAGTCCCGGCGGCAGTTGGAAATGAAGAGGTTGAGGGCAGGTAATAGGCCAGCACGGGGTGTCCAGGTGGATGGAGTGTGTTGGAGGTGGTTGAAGGGGTCCTCGGAAGGTGGGCAGGAATCCTGATTGTAAAAGTAAGCTTGGAGGCGGAGGCGGCAGAAGAATTGTTCGACGTCACGGCTTGTATTAAATTAATTGATGCGTGGGCGGAGGGGGACGAAGGTGAGTCCTTTGATGAGGACTGATCGTTTGTCCTCAGTGAGGGGTAGGTCTGGAGGGATGGTGAAAACTAGGCTGGGTTGGGAGATAGGGCCTGGTGTAGGTGTGGAGCTGGGAGTGGGGGCGGAGCCTATAACTGGAGTGGGTGTGGTGGTGGGGGAATGGGGGTGGACTCATGAGCAGGGGTGGTGTTCCCCTCAGGGTTCTGGTGGACAGGGATGGTGACAGTGGGATCTGTGGGAGGTGTGTCAGCAGAATGCGAGTGGCATTGGTGGGGGCGGAAGTGGTGGCAAACACGGTTGTGGGGGGGCGGAAGTGATGTCACGTGTGGTGCATGAGGAATTGTGAGGGGCGGGAGTGGCTGTAGAAGCGGCCATGATGGGGGCAGAAGTGACGTCATCAATCAGCGTGGGGATGGTAGCTGTACCAGCCGCATGGCTAATGGCATCCGAGCAGTTCCAGAGGCCGGGGGAATCTACTGGAATGTTTGAGGAGTGCTAGTTATGGAGGTGGTAGATAAAAGTTTGTTGTACTTACAGTTTTTGGTGTTTGAGATGCTGTTGAAATACTGTTTGTTGAGAGTATGAATTCTCCTGAGGATATAGTAAAGGAGGGGTCCTTTGCAATTCTGAGAGAGTGTGGTCCTCAACTGAGTCAGGGCTGGCTGTAGCGAAGTTAGGTGCTGGCTCATGGCTGTGAGTGTGGAGCGAGGGATCTTGAAGGAGAACCATTGCTGGTGTTTTTGAATCTGTAGTCTGAATTGTTTGTCCTGTTCGGGTCCAAACTCTGCTGGTTTAAAGGTGGTCCGGAGTCCGTGTGGGATGAGTTGGTTACGGAGGCAGGCACTGAGGAAGCAAATGTGGCTATGGTAGCAAGTTTGTTTCAGGACATGGTTGAAGATCTTCAGGGCAGAAGCAATGACCTGGGAGTTGCAGTGGGAGAGGGACTCCCAGAGATTCTTGTAGAGAGAGGAGGAAATCTTCTTCAAGGCAGGCATCCTTGCAAGAGGATTCACAGTAGGGTTAAAATCAACGAGGTAAAAACAATGACTGCAGATGCTGGAAACCAGATTCTGGATTAGAGTGGTGCTGGAAAAGCACAGCAGTTCAGGCAGCATCCGTGGAGCAGGAATATCGACGTTTCAGGCAAAAGCCCTTCATCAGGAATACAGGCAGAGAGCCTGAAGGGTGGAGAGATAAATGAGAGGAGGGTGGGGGTGGGGAGAAAGTAGCATAGAGTACAACAGGTGAGTGTGGTGGGCATGAAAGTGATAGGTCAGAGAGGAGGGTGGGGGAAGGTAGCAAAGAGTACAATGGGTGAATGAGGGTGGGATGAAGGTGATAGGTCAGAGAGGAGGACAGCCAAACGAATGAGTGTCAGTGGAAGAGTATTGTTGGGGACATCGGGAGAGGAAGAAATGGAGAGCTTGGAGGCCCTGGTCATGGCGGATGGAGATGTAGAGGGATTGGATGTCCATGGTGAAGATGAGGCATTGGGGCTGGGAAACAGAAATCTTGGAGGAGGGGAGGGTGTGGGTGATGTCTTGAACATATGTGGGGAGTTCCTGGACTAGGGAGGATAGGACAGTATCAAGGGAGCATGAGGTGGCGCTGTCCCATAGCCTTGTATGCTATGGTGTTTCAAGTCTTATCTACTTCTTGAATACCATGAAGGTTCCTGCAACTATCACTCTTTTAGGCAATGAATACCCACCACCCTCTGCATGAGAAAGCAACTGTATGGTCATAAGGAAAACTGCTAACTATTATTTAACATACTATCTAGAAATTCATGTTGCCTGTGAATCATTAATACATTAAAGTAAATTAATTTCATCATTTTAATTGTGGAATATCAACACTTAAGCTGAACCACAGTATAAAAATAAAGTCTTCTAGAATATTAGTTTACAAAACGTCTGGAGCTTTAGTTAGTACTTGGTGAGAGTGCAAAGCAGGTTGGGCAACATTGGCGGAAAGCAAAAAAGTGAGCAATGGATAGAATTTAATGAAAGTTGCAGAGACACTAGCTTCCACCACCAAAACTTATTAAATCCTGCCAACTTGAACTTTTGGAGTGCTATGGACATTAAGTCTGTGATTAGCAGGCTGAACCATGGCTGGGGCTCCTGGTTTACCTAGTGACAATTAATCACAGCACTTCCCCAGTAGGGGAGAATTCCGATCACTGCTATCTGGGTTATTGGCCCAGCAGAGCACCTCAACTCTCTGTTGCCAGCAATGTCACCAGGAAGGAGGTTCGTTATCTGCTTGGCCTTTCACTTGAGATCATCGTTATGTTTCTGAAGAAAGGCAAATGAGAGCAGGAGGATCACTAGGAGGCAGCCACTGGCTGAGAGAGAAAAGAAAGGGCATGGGAATTAGAGAAGAAAGCAAGGGACAGCTTACAGCAGCAGCAGCCCCCATTTCTACATAATCTGTCACTGAGAGTTGGGCTTTGCTTCCAGCAGGGCATTTGTATCTGATGCAGCAATGTTCATGTTAGCTGCTGTACCATGAGAACTGGATATGGGTAAAGTGGTACTTAAAGATTCAACAGACATTTCTTACCTCTCCTGATTTATACAGATATTCGAGCCACAGACAGGGATAATATTAAGCTACTCTGTTACAAACAGTAGCATGCTTCCATCAGCAGTCTTCAAATGGCTCCAGCTCAGATGAATTTTGAGGCACCCTCAGGTCATGCTGTGAGACAGTAATGATATGAGCATGTCTCATAAAGTTATACCGACATAACTGTGAGATATACACGGTCTAGATAGCAATGGAGTAGTAGCGCAATGTGCAGTATCCTGTCTGGATCTCATCTGTCCTGTCCACTTTTACTTTATTTTTTCTTCCCAAACAGCTTTTTTTCTTCTTTCTTCAATCTACTGATCTTCTGGGGAGAGACTGAGCCAACGTGGGGAACAGTGAGAGTGCAAGGGGAAGAGCGAGAAAGCAAACCCGACCTGGAGGAGACTGAGTCAGCATGGGGAAGAGTGAGCCCAGCGTAGCGGTGATAAAGGTCCCCCAGTATCTGCAGTGGCATGGAGCACGGGGAGATTGAGCCCAACAAAGATGAGATCTAGCCCAGCATGGAGGAGATCGAGCCCTTACGAGGAGTATAAGTCCAGCATGGCTAAACATTTAAAAAGGACTGCAATGTTGAGTTTTAACTATACTTCCTGATTTTTCTACTTTGTACCTAGGTATCTTTGTATCTAAGATAGCACCAAGAATGGCGACATAGTACACTTTTCACTGTGTATCTCTGTATTTGAGTACATGTGGGAACAAAATCTAATTCTCAATCTAATACACCACCCACCTGCCTGTTGTTGGATCTCTCAATTAAACAATCACTGCTTTGGGTGATCACCCTCCCAAAACCCATTTTAATGCAGTGCAATGATCTGAACCATTGAATATGCTGAATACACCAAGCAATATGTTAATGTTATGTGGACACAGGCTGGAGCAGCATTCAATCTCGAAGGAATGAGACCCAATGTTGGAGGTTTCCCTCATAGTCTCAGTAACCATGTCAATGTAACTTGTATCTGGTTGTTGCCATGCAATAGTCTAGATCTTTTTATAAATCAGGAGCCTCTTCTCATTCAACTATCAAGTAATTTTCTACTACCACACTAGACCGAGCAGGCCTTGTATGTCTGTAAAAACAAAGAGGATGGTGGCAGCAAATGGATCTTACACCGGTAGGGTTCATCTTAGAACATGCCCAGAAGACGCAAGCAAATCCAACTGAGTTGGATAAGTTGGATAAGTCCCACACTCAGTGATAGATTTTTCTACCTGTAAGTGAGAATTCATTGGCAACACAAGGACATCAATGGCATCCGGGTGGGAAGACCATCCAGACATAAAGATAGTGGGAAGTGACAGGACCCCACTCAATAGCCTCCTGCCTGAACAAATGGCTCACTCCTGTCTTGGAACTCATCCCAGGTGAGGTCAGGAGTTGGTGGCATGATGTAATTGAATTCTGCTGAATGTTACATTCATTTTAAACAGAATTTTAAACAGAATTTAACTGAAAACAATTGCTCTAAAACATTAACTCTTTCTCTTCCATAAGTCCTGCCAAATTTGCTGAGTGACTTCCCCCATTTTACAGCAGCCCTAGCATTTTGACTTGTTTGAAGTCTTTTAACATTTCTGTGAATTGGCTGATTTCACGTTGAGTAACTTGTGCTCAGTTCATTTTTAACCCCTACCATTAGAGCGAATAAACTAAATAGAGCAGTGCATTTGTTTGTTCAATTTACCCATAGAGATCAGAAGATAAGTCAAAATATTTCCCCCATTACTTTCCAAATCTTGTTAAAATACAGCAGTATTGATTGCTTATTCTTGCATTCTGGCACATACTTGCTCCTGTATTTTTCTAGCCTTGTATATATCAGATAGTGGGACTTCGCCACAATCATTATATGCTTAAAATTGTTAACAAAAACATTGGCTATATTTATATCACCAAGATTGGCAGTTGTTCACTGAACAAACCAATTTAAGAGTATCATTGTCATCGACCTCCTGGAAATATCAGACCGAGGATCTGCTGAGAGATGAAAGTGATAACAGAATTTGTCTCCCAGGTTTCAAGAGGTAGTTTGATTTGTCAGTGCAGCTGACACAATGAAAGCCATCCCGAAGCATTGTGAAACCTGGCCAATTGTGAGCAGCAGGTGTGATGTATGAAAGTCACATAGAAGATGATAATGAAGGACTGCTTTCATGCTTTCAGAGACAGTGACTGGGCAGGTGTTTCAGTACATGCACTGCATGAGAAAGCTATGGGCAGCTGCGCCAACATGTATTCTGGGAAATCATCTTTCTCTGTAACCCAATCCACACCATTACTGCTATATATCAAGAGCAAATTTTTTTTTGTTGCTTGGAATCACGGCTGAAAGTAAACACAGGAGATAATTTTGACTGTGTGATCTAATGCCAGCAAATTGGCAAATAGCTGTCAATCTCTCCTGATTTATTATTCTCATCAGCCTCAATGAAAATAAAATTCATTTGAGATAGAAAATGGGCTGCAGATATGCTCTCACCCATTTTGCTCTCTTGTGCATTGCAAGAGTTACTCTTATAGAGTGTGCACTGAAATGTTGGAGAGGCATTTTATTCAATACAACGCTCCTCTCTTTGCAAGGCTGTGATTCATTTAAATTATTGCAATGTATGACATTTTCTAACTCTGGTATAGAGGCACAAGTATCAAAATAGATGTTCCTGTCAGAAAGCTTGGCTTCCATTACCATTACCATGGTCTGATTGTCTATGAATAACAATGTGATTTCACAAAGGCATACAATTATGTAGCTCTTTAACATCAAAATATGACCCAAAGCACTGAGATAAAGAAAGGGATAGGATGGTTGACTAAAAGCTTTTGTCTAAAAAAAAATCAGGTTTTAAGGAGGTGTTTAAAATGAATACGAAAGAGAAGTAGACTAGCATAAAGCCAAATAAAAAACCTGAAAGAATTACACATAGTGGAAATCAGGAACAAAAACAGAAATTGTTGGAAAAAACTCTGGTCTGGCAGCACTTTTAGAGAGCAAACAAAGTTAACATTTTGAGTCCAGTGATGCTTCTTCAGAACTAATAGTAGCTAGGAAAATGTTGCTATTTATGTGGAAGATGAAGTGGGGAGAGGAGGGGAGAGTAAATGATAAGTGGAGATAGAGCTCAAAGAGAGAGGAAAACAGTCGGATAGACAAAGGAACAAAGAAAATTTACAGCCCAGTAACAGGACCTTCGGCCTTTCAAGCCTGTGCCGATCCAAATTCACTGTCTAAACCTATTGCTCAATTCCTAAGGATGTATATCCCTCTGCTCGCCACCTACTCATGAATCTATTCACATGCACCTTAAAAGAATCTACCGCACCTGCCTCTACTACCTCTGCTGGCAATGTGTTCCAGGCATCTACCACCATCTGTGTAAAGTACTTCAGCGTGTAGCCCTCTTAAACTTTTCTCTTCACACCTTGAACGTGTCACCTCTGTGGTGAAACGGTTAAAAATTATGTCCCAATACATGTGTGAATCTAACCGGAATGGAGGTGTTGCTTAGTCCCGTGTGAATCTTATTACACACCTCCCCGTGTGAATCTTCTTATCTGTATGTAACCAGAATGGAATGTGTTTTTTAGCCTTGCTCTGCTGTTCACATGAATGTTTACATCTGGAAAAGAGTATATCAGCTGGAAAAGTCTCCAGTTCGGTGAGTCTGCTCCGGGGTTACGTTTAACCGCCGAGTGTGGGTTGTTGGCAACCGCTCTACGAGAACTGACGGCTCCCAGTTCCGGTAACATGTAGAGTGAGTATAAGCCAGACCCGGGAGTCTGAGACCTGGTTGTGGCGACGCTGCAGGGAATAAAATGCTCATATTCTAGCAGACTCGCCTCTTGGTCGTTTGTTCTGTGTCAGACTACTCTCCTACGAACCTGACCTTGAGAATTTTTTAAAACATTTGGTGTAGTCGGCAGGATCAATCGCAATTGAGGAGAGATTTTGATACAGAACAATGTTTTGGAAAAAGACTAAGAAACCAGAAGAACAAACTGTGGAGGTCCCGACCGTCCCGGGATGGCATGGATGTGGGCATGTACGTGGCAGTTTGTTTGAGAAATGGTGGGGGGCGACCGGAGGAACCCCAGGGTCGCTGCTGTCCACCCTTGAGAGGATCCCAGTCCTGCCGAAGAACCCCTTGCCTGGGGTACAGCGGAGGATGTGGGCATGTCCAAAAAGCTGAAGCGGAGTTAACAGAATTGAATGGGATTGAACTGAACTGAACTGAGTGGAACTGAAGTGAATCAAATTGAACGGAACAAAATGGAACTGAGCTAAATTGAATTGAAATGGACGGAACTGAATTGAACACAATTGAATTGAACTGAACAGACCTGAACTGAGCTGAATTGAACTACACTGAATTGACTGAACTGAAATTAACTGAAACGAATTGAACTGAATTAAGCATAATGTAACACATGTATTGGGCCAAGCAGTGGAATGTGGTGTAAAATTATGTCCCAATACATGTGTGAATCATAATGTAACACATGTATTGGGCCAAGCAGTGGAATGTGGTGAAACGGTTAAAAATTATGTCCCAATACATGTGTGAATCTAACCGGAATGGAGGTGTTGCTTAGTCCCGTGTGAATCTTATTACACACCTCCCCGTGTGAATCTTCTTATCTGTATGTAACCAGAATGGAATGTGTTTTTTAGCCTTGCTCTGCTGTTCACATGAATGTTTACATCTGGAAAAGAGTATATCAGCTGGAAAAGTCTCCAGTTCGGTGAGTCTGCTCCGGGGTTACGTTTAACCGCCGAGCGTGGGTTGTTGGCAACCGCTCTACGAGAACTGACGGCTCCCAGTTCCGGTAACATGTAGAGTGAGTATAAGCCAGACCCGGGAGTCTGAGACCTGGTTGTGGCGACGCTGCGGGGAATAAAATGCTCATATTCTAGCAGACTCGCCTCTTGGTCGTTTGTTCTGTGTCAGACTACTCTCCTACGAACCTGACCTTGAGAATTTTTTAAAACAACCTCTCAGTATGTTCAGTCTGGGGAGGGAATAGCTGTTGTGGTTCTGTTCACTGAGCTGTGAATTTGTGTTGCAGATGTTTCGTCCCCTGCCTAGGTGACATCTTCAGTGCTTGGGAGCCTCCTGTGAAGCGCTTCTGTGATGTTTTCTCTGGCATTTATAGTGATTTATATCTGCCGCTTCCAGTTGTCAGTTCCAGCAGATACAAATCACTATAAATGCCGGAGGAAACATCACAGAAGCGCTTCACAGGAGGCTCCTAAGCACTGAGGATGTCACCTAGACAGGGACGAAACATCTGCAATACAAATTCCCAGCTCGGCGAACAGAACCACAACAACAAGCACCCGAGCTACAAATCTTCTCACAAACTTTGAACACCTAAGGGAATAGCTGCTATTAGCAGCTGACAATGGATAGCATCCTATGTGATGACGAAGCCTGATGCATGGGAGTTGGGGTAAGGACATCGGAGATGGTGCCGCAAACCCTAACATTGTTGAAATCAATAATAAGTCCAGAAAACTACAGCGTTCTCAAACAGAAAATGAAGTGCTGTTCTTCTAGCTTGCGCTGAGCTTCACTGGAGCACTGCAGCAAGTCTGAGACATAGCTGTTGCTCAGGGAACATGGTGGTGTGTTGAAACGGCAGGCAGCTGAAAGCACAGAAGTAGATATTCTGTGAACCAATCATATAGTCTCTGGTTCATTTATCCAATTTAGAGGAGGCTCGCATAAAGGTTTATTAAGGAATTCCACAGTTTGGGGCCCAGACAATTGAAGAGATAGCCATCAATGAAAGAAAAAAGGAACTAGACAAAATACAACACCCTGGAGTCGAAAAAATGCATAACTCCTTGTGTAGGAGCATAACCGTCACTGTACCCCTGAGTGGAGACAAAGACTCAGGAGGCAAGCAAGTGGCAGAGTTTTATTCAAGCAACAATTGGTAAATACAGGAAGATGGCCAAAACATCCTTCCTGAGTCTGGCCTTGACATGAGAACTCAATCGTTCTGCCAATCTATGGCTCAAATTAGAAGCGAGATCAATGACACAGTCTGGTCTTCACAGTGAAGTACGGCATTTTTATGCATTTTGTGTTATACTCATCACATATAGCATGGTCACTGTGTCCTTCCCTCTTATTCCAAACACCAAATCCTGTGAAACACCTAATCAATGATGGGCATTCCTATGGACATCCCCAGGTTCCATTGATCTCATGGTGTTTAACAGACATTGTAATCTCCTGGCCTTGGGATCTTACTATTCAGCTTATTAATTCAACATTTGAAAGTTACTGGTTATACTCCTCAGGTCTATCTCAGACTTGCTTATCTCTAAGGACTGTTTGAATTCTGTTATTCATTGTATTCCATGTGCTATCTCTATCAAATTCTGTTATTTCTCTTATAATTGGAACAGTGGAAAATATATATGTATAAAAATACAAAAGACAGTTAGTTTTAATATTAATATTCATAATATTAATTTTCCATTATAAAATTAGTTGTACATTTTAACAAATAAGTTGTGAACAATTTATTCCATACAGAACATGGCAGGCATAATTTTTGAGATAAGGAAGGTATTTCCTGAGACTAATTATCTTCCACACCTAGGTTTGAATGGTTTTCCCCTTATGCTTCTATTATACTTTGATCATATATGTATCTACAATTGTGTTGACATTATCTCTCTGATTATCTGAAGAATTGTTAACTAGAACCTATTTCTTAATATTGTGAATAACTTCAACAGATTGAATAACTTCAAAAGGTTGAATAAGCTCAGACTTTTCTCTCTGGAGAGAAGAAGGAAGAGAGGAGACCTGATTGAGGTATACAAGATAATGAGAGGAATAGTTAGAGTCAATAGCCAGAGACTTTTCCCCAGGGTAGGATTGACTGGTACAAGGGGTCATAGCTTTAAGATATTAGGAGAAAGATATAGAGGAGATGTCAGAGGTAGGTTCTTTAAACAGAGAGTTGTGAATGCATGGAATGCATTTCCAGTAGGTGGTGAAAGCAGAGTCATTAGGAACATTTAAGTGACTGCTGGACATGCACATGAATAGCAGTGAGTTGAGGGGTGCATAGGTTAAGTTATTATATTTCACATTAGGATTAAACCTCGGCACAACATCGTAGGCCTAAGGGCCTGTTCTGTGCTGTACTTTTCTATGTTCTATGTTCTAAGATTAAACTGATTACTGTAAAATAACTTTAGCTGTTGTTTTTATAGCAGCTTAATGGGTTAAGCTGACTGGTTCATGGACTGAGATTTGCATCCCTTATTCTAACTGGTGCGGCTCACCTAATGGGAGAGCATCCTTTCATTAATGAGGCTGGAATCAACCACTTATCATACTTAATGAATTTATGTCTATCATTAGATATCCTCTTACCAAAGTGACTTGGATGATTCCTTGTCGAGCCTCCTATTCACTTTGGAGTAGTCCTGTTCAAAGGTACCAACATATTTCACTTAAATGTTGGAGCAGGCTGTCTAATCCTTTTTTTAAATCCCTTGTCAGCCATTTTGTGTCTTAATGCTGGAGTGGGCTGTTTCATTCTGTTTAACCTTTGTCAGCCATTTTGTATTTTTCAAACATGGGCCGCCCTCACATCCTGGAAGGCTGGAGTTTACTGAGATAGGCAGAGCAGGATCATAAAGTAGTTTGTACACAAAGACCAGACTTTCACATTAAAGACAATAAATGACTAGAAATCATTGTCGATAGATTTTAAAAATCAGGCATCTGATTGGACATTACTAACGTTGTGCATTCACCAACACTTTACCTTCAGTGACCTATTTAGTTACATTTGCTAATGAAATTAGCTTTGCTTACATTGTGTTAAAACACTCCATATCATTCCGTTGCATCAGTCGGAGTCAGACTTTTTATCCTGCTGGATCACTCACACCTCATTCCCATGCCTGCCTAAATTGAACCTGGTACTGGGGCTTACAACAGGAGCATTCTATCAATGCTGATTGATAATTTGTAGAGAGTACAACTACCGAAATTTAAGAAACTGTAGATGCAAATGAATACATTTATGATTGTAAAGGGGCTAAAAGGTTAGAAATTAACCTTTGGCTAAGTTGCTTGGCAGCAAACAATACTCGTTAAAACAACGTCTTTGGCTTCTGCAGTGATGCAACATGTCACCTTTTTTTAGAAGCAGATTTTGGAGAAATAGTGGTTAGAAATATGGTGAGTTTATGGAATGTGTACTACGGAGGTTAAATCTGTGTTAAGCATCACTCTGATGTGCGTCGTGATGTGGTGGAATATACTGATGATCTGCCACTATCACACTGTGGTGATTATGTTAGTTCCACAACGTCAGAGCAAAACTTAGCTCAAGTAATGCTGAAGAATTCATGAACTTTAATTACAGCTCCCTGGTATTTAAAAATGTACCTTACAATCACAGGCACTTGTTATCTGTGATCAAACAAAGCAGTTTGAATATTCACTAGTATGCTTCCCTCTGCACATCATGTCACAAGAGGACACATTTCAGTAAGATGGGGATTGAGAGCTTTATACCATTAGATCACATATTACGATGTGGCAAGAGCATCATAAGTGTGTCTCTCAGGTATATCACACATCTGCTGTAAACATAACACAATATCCTGCTTTTTTCAAAAATTGGAATAAATCTAGATATGCATTATTTAACATAGGTATGTGTTATTAATTTAAGTTCATCTTGATCTGATAATTGTATACCTATTTGCAGAATAACATGTTTTCTCCATTGTGATTGGCTGACGACCTGATTGTGCAATGGTGCTGAATGAGAATCATTGCTTTGAGATCTCTGTCCCTCATCCTCTTTGTGCATGATTGGCACACAATATATTGGCTGGAACAGCTTCAGTTCTTTCACAATGCAGCACCATGATCCATAATGACTTCAGATAGTTGGGATGAGTACACATCTTAGAAATTCTTGCTGGTATCCAAGCATATGTGACTGGATTTCTGACTCACATACTCTGTTCAGTGTGTAGTTGTGGTAGTTTTCTACCTTCTCACTGGTGATGTATCTCCTCAGTCTTTGAAGAGGAAAGTGATGTGACATGTGAGGTTGACAAGACGAAAGATTTGATCAGCCTTTCACTTTGTTGTTGTATTTGTGTGCTCATTAGGACCATATTCCCTATGGTCAGTGTTGTAGTTTTGTACCATCTTGTTGGTTACTTGTGTTTTGTTCTGGGGATTGGTTTTCAGTGCATACATGTCCTATGTCCATCAGTGCAATATGGTTTGCAGTTGTGAGAAAAACATCAGACTAATTCTGTGTGGATGTGATAAAGCACACTTATAATAGAGCTTGCTAGATTGGTGCACTTTGCTGAATGTAGCAACTATGTTGTTTGCAGCTAAAGCATTATATTGACATTGCCTTACACAATGGCTTCATTTTGATATCCATCTTCCAGCAAATCACCAATGGTATGGGTCTTTTTCTTGCACAGAAGATCTTTCTGGAAGATGTCATCAGTATAGAGGTGATTAGCTACTTTGTGAGGTCTTCTTCAGAGAAATAACACTCATGCCTTTGTCGCAACATCAGAAAACAAAGTTGTCAATGGAGTCTTGGGGTCTCTGTTGGTATGACATAATTTAAAGACTACTAATCTGCAAGTTGATTCATTCCTTGATCTGGTGATCAAAAATCTCGACTCATGGCAAGAAATTACAGAAATGATTACATAGCGATATCAACAAGATTCATCCTACCATCAAATTTACCATGGACTACTCTTCAGAATCAGTCTCATTCTGGACATATGCATCTCCATCAAGGATAGGCACCTCAGTATCTTAGTCTACTGCAAGCCCACAGATAATCTCACAATACTGGACTTCTCTAGCTTACAACCTAAACATATTAAAGACACCATCTCCTATGGACAAGCCCTATGCATAAACAGGATCTTTTCAGATGAGGAGGAATGCGATGGACACCTGAAGGTGCTGAAGGACACCCTCACAAGAACAGGAGATGACACTCAACTCATTGTAGCATGCCTGGACTGGCGATCAATGAAAAACCATAATGACCTCCTCAGAAGGCAGATACAGAGTAAGACTGATAGAGTACCCTTCATCGTCCAGTACTTTCCTGGAGTGGAGAGATTGTACCATGTTCTTCATGGTCTTCAACATGTCATCAATGATAATGAGCATCTTACCAAGATTATCCCTATACCTCTTCTCATCTTCAAACAACTGCCATACCTTAACCAGACCATCATTAGCAGCAAACTACCCAGCTTTCAGGACAACATTGACCACAACACCACACAACCTTGCCATGGCAACCTCTGAAAGACATGCAAGAACATTACCATGGATGCTATCATCACAGATGGGAGCACCACCCACCATGTACATGGTAGATCCTCATGAACAAAGCCAATGTTGTCTATCCCATACCCTGCAGGCAAGAATGCCTGAGTCATGGTATAACGGTGAGACCTTGGAGACTCTATAACAATGGACGAATGGACACCATGCAACAATTGCCAGACAGGAATGTTCCCTCCCAGTCGGGGACCACTTCAGTGGTCAAGGAGATTCAGCTTCCGATCTTCAAGGTGGCCTTTGAGATACACAACAATGCAGAATTGCCAAGCAGAAACTGACAGCGAAGTTCCATACCCACGAAGATGGCCAAAGATCATGATCTTAGGTTAGTGTCACACGACATGCAACCCCACCATAGCTTTAAATTAAGGGGGGGTAGATATAGGACTGATGTTAGGGGTAGGTTCTTCACTCAGCGAGTCGTTAGTTCATGGAATGCCCTGCCAGTAACAGTGGTGGACTCTCCCTCTTTATGGGCATTTAAGAGGGCATTGGATAGGTATATGGAGGATAGTGGGTTAGTGTAGTTTAGGTGGGCTTGGATCGGCGCAACATCGAGGGCCCAAGGGCCTGTACTGCGCTGTATTCTTCTATGTTCTATGTTCTATGTTCATACTGCTTCTGTATCTGTAAAATCTTCCTTGCTGTCCTGTTTTGACACCATTACATTGATAAATTGTTATGATCTCTCTACCTTAAATAGTTTGTGCAGTTTTGGATTACTTATTACTTTGGTTCGACCCTCAGCATGTGACTCTTACACCTGTCATGTCATTCCGGTCAAATAAGAACCAAAAGAAGTACAGATGCTGTAAATCAGGAGCAGGGTTACTGGGAGTGCTCAGGGGGTCTGGTGGCATCCGTGAAGAAATATCAGAGCTAATACTCTGGGTCCGGTGACCCTTCTTCTGGATTTTCTTCGCAGATGCTACTGGACCTGCTGAGCTTTTTCAGCATCTTCTGTTTTTGTTCTATGTTATTCCAATGATTTGGTTTGTCTCCAGCACCACCTTATTTTTAATTTTTTGTAATTATCTCTGCTTCGTTTAATTGGATTATAGGTCATCCCTTCCCTTTTTACTCCGCTATTGACACTTTACTCACACCATCTAACACTCTTGGTCACCTGCAGAGACTTATTATTTGACACCCCACTCACACCAGCTGTATGGTCTTTTGATCTATCGGCCCTTAATCTTTCTGCCTACAGATTGTGTGCCTGTGTGCTTCTCTCTTATTTCACCTGACGAAGGCCCTACACTGCAAAAGCTTGTGATTTCAAATAAACCTGTTTGATTATGACCAGGTGTTGTGCGATTTCTGATTTTATTCACCCCAGTCCAACACTGGTGCCTCCATGTCATCACAAAAATACCACATGAGTTTGTTCTATGAAGCCCCTTCTTGCTGATAAGGTGTAGCAGATTTAAAACAGAGATGAGGAGAAATTATTTTTCTCAAAGGGTCACAAACCTGTGAGATCACTACCCTAGAATGTGGTGGATACCAGGACATTAAGTAAACTTGATGAGGAGCTAGACAGATTTTCAATATGAAACAGCCTGAAAAAGAGCTGACAGGAAAATGGAGTTAAGGCCGAGAAGAGATCAGTCATGACGGTATTAAATTGTACAGCAGTCTCAAGGGACTGAATTGCCTACCACTACCCTTAGCTGGTATCGTCTTTTGTACCATATTAGCTCGCTTCAAACAGAACACCCACTGCTGTTTCATTGTTATAGCTGTCTCAACAAAAACGATTATTGCTTTTATTCTGTTAAACAATGTTTTCTTCGCCTGAAAAGCTCATAATGTTCTAAAAACATAATTCCTCAGAGATTTGAATATGACCCAACTTTCTAAATGGGTTTTATTAGCACATCTATGTATTTGGACAGAACACATACAAAATAATTTTGTTAGGTGATGGCTGATCTCTCCCCAATATCTTTTCTCTCACCTTTCTCTGTAAAGATTACTTTTGTCGTCTATCCACCTTTTGCTAATAGAAGTGAATTAGACGTTACACTAGGATCAGAGGTCAGCACAACATTGAGGGATGAAGGGCTGTACTGTAGCTGTATGTTCTATGTTCTAAGTGTAGTTAGTATTATCTCAAAGTTTCGATTCTTGCTTCTTCCAAGCGCTATGTACATTATCTCCCTTAAGTCTGGAAGTGCCATCATTGAGTGAAGGTAACAACAACATCTGTACAGGTGTAAGAGTATGCTACATTGTTAGAGATGCCTCCTTCTGGATGTGAAAACCTGTATTCTCTCTTAAGTGGTAATGCAAGATATCACATCACTATTTGAGGTAAAGTAAAGATGCTTCCTGGTATTGTGACCATCATTCATGTCTTAACCACTGTCATTTGCTCTGGACCAATGTTTTGTGCTTTTATAATAAAATAATTTCCATTTCCCTTGTCAGTTTTCCCAGAAAAATTTGTTAGTAAATCTCTCAAGCCTTTTCCTGTACTGTTCTCAGATCCATTGATGTCGGTCTCTGTCTTGAATATACTGAATGACTGAGCCTCCATAGTGGTGGAGAAGGAGTATATTTAATTTGAAACACCACACTACTTCCCTCTCCACAGACATTTTCTGGCACTTTCCATTTGAATTTCAGGTTTCGTTTCAGTATTTTTGCTTTTATGTCTCTTATATAGACTCGTGGAATCCTTACAGTTTGGAAGAAAGCCACTCAGCCCGGGTCCACATTGACCCTCCAAAGAGTATCCCATCCAGACTCTCATCCTATCCTATTCCTGTGGCTAATCCACCTAGCCTGCATATCCCTGACACTATTTAGCATGCCCAATGCACCTAATCTGTACATCTTTGAACTGTGAGAGGAAACTGGAGCACCTGAAGGAAACTCATGCAGACACATGAAGAATATGCAACTCACACAGGCAGTCCTTGAGCTTGGAATCAAATCCAGGTCCGTGGCGCTGTGAGGCATAGGGCTAACCACTGAGCTGACCGCTGATAAATATTTCTGATCTATGTATCATATAGTTACACAGTACTCCTCCACAAAGATTAAATCTCTGATTATAATCAACTTGCACATAGACACCGACCTGGGGCCCCCGCCACTTCTAAAAAGTGGCACAAATGATGTGACATGAAAAGCTGAGGATATATGTGCCAAATCCTTGAAAGGCATGCAGGATCATGAGCTTAGTAAACAGGCGCACAGTGCATAAAAGCAAGGAAAATGGGCATATCTTGTGACTCTTGGCTGGACCTAGATGTTGGTCTATATAAAAACAGTGAATACACTTCAAAACTCTATGTTTCGCTTTAAAACCTTTTGAGATGCCCATAAGATGTGCAATTTATTCTTTTAAATGAAAGATTTTTGGTTTTTTTCCCCCCCGGAATCTTTATCTTAGAACCACAAGCTTAATTTCACCTTGTCACTCTTTCAGCTTTGCAGTTCTATTGATATTGTATCAAATGCAAAGGGGCTTTTCATCATGGCACCTCAAGAAAAAAATGAATCTGTGGTATTTTAAGAGCAGTCCATGTAATTTCTCATCACTGAAAATATGTGGGATATGAAGATTGAATTAAAATCTGGATGGTGTAATTGAATAATGATTCACATGATGATGTTGAAAAATTAATCCATGAGATATGAGGTTCGCTGGCATAGACAGCATTGCTAGTTCTATTTGCCATTTAGAAGGTGGCATGTTACCATCTCGTGTCACAAAACCATTACAATGTAGAATTTGGTCCATTTGGTCCATCGTATCTCTAGCAGCTCTTTGGGCATTTTGATTTATTGCCAAACGTTTGCCTTTTCCTTGTAACCCTGCATATTGTTTCTATTTAAGCAAGTACTTAATACCCTCTTACAAAGTCATAAAACAGAGAAGCAGACCTTTCCTTCCAAATAGTCCACGCCAACCATTATTCCAAACAAAACCAGTCCCACCTACCTACACTTGGCACATATTGTTCCAAATGTTTCCTATTCATGTACTTAGCTAAATATCTTTTAAAAGCTGCAACTGTGCCTCATCTACCACTTCCTCTGGCAGGTCATTCCACACACAAACCACTGTCTGGGTAAAAATAAATTGACCCTCACGTCTTTTTAAAATCCTCCTCCTCTCACCTTAAAAATATGCCCGTAATCTTAAATTTCTTAAAAGGCACCTGTCATTCACCTCATTTATATACCTTATGATCATATAGACCTCCATAAGATTACCCCTCAATCTTCTAGGCTCTAGATAAAAAAGACCCAAACTATCCAGCCTTTCCTCCATTCCTGGCAATATTCTGGTAAACCTCTTATGAACCCTGGCCAGTTTAATAATGTCCTTTCTACAACATAGGCAAGCTTGTGGAAGATGGAGAAATAGGTGGGAATACAAGCGGTGAAAATGACACAAAGAGTCTACTGGGGTATATGGACAGATTAATTGAATGCAAACACTTGATAGATGGAATGTAATGTTGCAAAAGGTGAGGTTATGCTTTTTGGCAGGAGAAGTAGAGGAACTGAATATTATTTCAATGGGGAAAGATTGCAGAAAGCTACAGCACAAAAGGACTTGGCAGTCCTTGTACATGAATCACAAAACACGAGCATTTGAATTCAGCAGGTAATAGGTGAGACACATGGAGTCCTGACCTTTATTTCAAAGTGAATGGAGCACAAAAAAACAGGAAGTCTTGTTAAAGCTGTACAAGGCACTAATTAAACTACTTCTGGAATACTGTGATGTTTTGGACTTCTTATTTAAAAAACATTATACTGATATTAGAATTAGTCCAGAGAAGGTTCACTCGACTGATCCCAATTATGGGAGGACAGTCTTATGAGAAGAGTTTCAGTAGGTTAAGCCTCAATTCATTGGACTTTAGAAGAATGACAGCCAACCTTATTGAAATTTGTAAGATCCTTAGGGGACTGGAGAGGGTAGGTCTGAAAAGGCTGTTCCCCCTTGTGGGAGTGTTTCGGACCAGAAAACATAATCTCAGAGTAAGGTAATGTCTATTTATTGACAGGAATGAGGAAGATGTTTTCTTCTCAGAGTAAAACATCAGTAGAATTCTTTACCACAGAGAGCTGTTAAGGCTGAGTTGTTCACTATATTCAAGGCTGCGAATGACAGATTGTAATCTGTTGGGGAATCAAGGATTATAGGGAAAAGGCAGGAAAGTAGAGTTGAGGACTATCAGATCAGCCATCTGTTATGGACTAGACAGAACTCCCTTCAAATGTAACAAGGAGGTATCCTAGATCCTAACTTTTATTTTATTTAAAGGCAAGTATATGTGGGGCTGTGTTCCAAAGCAATTTGATTGGGTTATACTCCTCCACTTTAATCAAAACACACTTTAATCTTACTCTATAGTTAAAATACAAACAAACGAAAGAAGAATTAGAAAAACGTCTTAACTATATTGGGAAACTTAACATGATAATAGTTTATTTAACTACGAAACAGCAACTGTTCTAATATAGTAACATCCCATAAACACATCCTTTGACAAAGGCAAATTCCATAAAATAGATTGTTTCAATTCTCGGAGCAGAGAAAACCAGCTTTTAGCCTCAACAGAAAGAAGAGTAACAGCTTCCATATCCAGTTTCAAGACTCCTGCAACTGCTGAAAGCTAAGATAAAAATCCTGGTTTTGTGGGAGTTTGACCCCACCCATTCAGAATGCTTCCATTGGTCCAACTTATAACTAAAGCACTGGCTTGGAGCAGTCTGCTTTGCACCTCTGTCTCATACTCTCTTCATTTAAAAAAGGACAAAATGCAGTCCTTAAAATCTTAGTATTGTCGCATATCATCGCATAAATTGGCAGAGCAGATTTGATGGGCTGAATGTCTTATGACTTTATGTATGCCTCAACTGAACATGACCTAACCTAAGTTCCAGACTGTAGATTCTATCCCCTAACCACTTGCTATGTGACTTTTTTCTCATATTGCATTTGTTTATCTGTAAAATATTTTATCTCAGTGCTCCCTGTTTCTCAGCCATTCGCACAGGAACATTGCCATCTTTTTCCCCAAATCAACCCCTCCTCCCCTACCACCACCACCACCACTATCACTACCAATGACTCTGTTCAGGTCCGTCATAATCTTTTGAAAATTTCCATCAAATCACTGCATTCTGCATGCTATCAGCACTCCCACAATGCTGTTGGAGGAGTGGTATTGACACGATAATTGACACAGCATTTTGACACAACAAGGTGAAGAAAAGAGGATTTAATTCTAAGTTAGAGGAAAGTGTGCCTTGGAGGGGAACGTGAAGATGATGGTGTTTCCACGTGTTTGCTGCCCTTGTTTTTTTATGTAGTAGATGTTGAAAGCTTAGAAGGCAAAGCCTAAGAACCTTTGGCAAGTTGTCACAGATCATCTTGTAGATGGTACATACTGAAATTGCAGTGAAGGGAACAAATGTTTAAGAGTGGTGCTTAATCAACATGATTGCTTTGTCCAGGATTGTCTTGAGTTTGTTGAATGCTGTTGGAACTGCACTTATTCAGGCAGTGGAGAATCCTGACTTGTCACCTGTGGACCGACTATAGAGAGTCAAAGGTGAATTACTCACTGCTGGATTCCCAGCCTTTGACTTACTTTGGTAGCCACAGAATTTGTAAGGCTGACCCAGTTCGTTTTCTGGCCAGTGGTAATGGCAACAATGTTGATTATGGAGGTTCATCTGTGGTAATGCCAGGAATGTCAATGGGAGATGGTTAGATTCTCTCTTGTTGGAGATGGCCGTTGCCTGGCATTTATGTGCCTTAACTCTTACTCGCCAATTATTAGGACCAAGTCTGAATGTTATCCAGGTCTTGCTGAAAAGGACAGGGACAAACTCAATATCTGAGGAGTGGTGAACGGTCATAAATTGAACTGTATTAAATCACCAGTAAATATCCTAAAGTCTGACTTCATATGATGGAAATGCTACTGATGAAACAGCTGAAGCTGTGCTAATGCCTAGGACACAATCCTGAGGAGCCTCTGCAACCATGTGCTGGAGTTGACATGATTGACTTCCAGTAATCACAGATATATACATTTGTGCCAGGATTGACTTTAAATAATGAAGAGTTTTCTCCTGATTTCCACTGCCTTCCAGTTTGCTAGGGCTCCTTGATACCACAGTCCATTAAATGCTGGCCTGAGGTCGAGAGGCACCACTCTCATCTCACCTGCAGAATTCTTTTTCTTCTACATTTGTAATGAGTTTTGGAATTGAGTTGCCCTGTCGGAACCTGAAATTGGTGAGCAGATTATTGCTAAATAAGTGTCACTGGATAGAAATGTCAATGATGCCTTGCATCAATTTGATGATAATTGAAAGTAGATGATGCAGTATGATCAGGTCTGTACTCAAGTGAGTGAACATTAACAATGTTTATTGATTATAACTTTATACAAAGGATGGTAAGATAGGACATTTTTATAACTCTATAATGCTATACGATGGGGTCCCATTGCCACGAGCTCTGATATCACTATAACATAGTTCCTTATATGCATGCACAGAGGCTATTCTCAATGTAAAGATCTTGTAAATCTTTTACTCCACAGATGGGATAGTAAATGGAAGATTGGATTTGCCTGTGACAGCTTTACAATGGGTGAATTCTGAAGCACAAGTTTTCTGAATAACAACTGGGATGTTGTTGAGGATTATAGTCCTTGCTGAATTCAGGGCCCTCAGCAATTTCTTGGCGTAATTTGAAGTGAATTCAATTGATTGAATTGGCTGTCTTTGGGACCTCAGGTGAGGTTGAAATCAATCTTCGACTGAGCACTTATGAAGATGATGCTGAAAAAAATAAATATTTTGAGATATCCTCATTTGCATTGTGTTTGAGATTGTTTGGGTAGCAGCTAGCCCACAAATCCTGCAAATTCATTTTCAAAGACAAAAATAAATACTTTCTGTTGACTTTGAAGATGATAGTGATATTCATAGCTAAGATAAAGCAACAATAATCACTTGAGGTGATTCCATGTAAATGTATAACTAATTCTCACAGTTTTATATCTATACATAAATATATATACATATAGTATTTTGCATCTGATTCAACCCCTGCTCCTCTGATACTGCCATGTAGCTGGTCAGTGTCATATTTTCTTTTATCCTTTCTCATTTTTTACAATGCCAATTGCCACAGCAGTAATAATCTACACACAGTCAATGACCATATGGACTAATATTTAGTTGTAGTAGTTTTGGATATATGTTGGCATTTCATACTGATAATTATGCATGGATTTAGACTTGCTGGCTTCTTTTCAATAATACATATTTGATCTTATGATGGAAAGTTAGAAACTGTAAGTTTTGCAGCAATTCTACCTAAAATATAATCATTGCTAATAAAGGCTTGTTAAAATATTATTGCATGACTTTCCCAAAGGATGTCATTAGTTCTTGACACATTTCAAAAACGTGAATAAAGTATGTTAGTGATTTTTAAAATTGATACATTAATACCTTTTATTGCTCTTAGTTTGATGGTAAGTTCCAAAATGCTGTTAGTTGTGGATTTGGACATTGTTAAGGCACCATTATATAATTTTTCTTAAACCAAAGTAGACATTAACCACAGCCAGTTAGCGATCTATTTTGTGATAAGGTGAAAATAATATAAGGCATCTATTCATGTAGAATATCCACTTTTCCTTTAAAGTTTTTAATGAGGTAATATGGTTCCTAAAGTAATTTTCTGAAGTTGACTGCAAACCTATATCATTATATCTCCTTAAAAGTTAAGGAGAGGTAATGATCTCTTTCATAATTATCCATTGTCCCACACTGTGTATTCTCCATGATATACACCATTTAAAATAATCCATACCCTTTAAAATCAGGAAAAGGTAAATCAAATCCAATGCTAAACTGATGTTTCAACTTCACTTTCAGGTGGATGGAAGAAAGATCCCTCATGACACTTATGAAATCTTACCATGGCCAATGTGTCTGTCCTGTTTCCTACATTATAACAATGACATTATTTCAAAAATTCTTCACTAGTTGTAAATCTTAATGTTGTGAAAGGCACAAAATAAAGGCAAGTTTTTTTTTGATACACACGCAGCATGTACCTCACATTCTTAGGATTTAGGAAGGTGTTAGATTGCAAGCCTTAATGCCATTTTTCCCTTGACTAGTAATTTCCAGTAAATTACCATATATATTGAAGATTTAGGTGACCTTATGCAGGCTCTCCAAACCACTTGAGAAGTAGCTCCTTTACATCATCTTCCAAATTTGATCTCAAGAAAGAAGATTGAATGATGTACATGATCTTGAAGAGAACATATCTTAAACTGTTGCCAATCAGAGTTGACTTCTACAGGATATAATGCATTAGACCTATGACCAACAGAATGTCTGCAGTCAGCAGTGATAAGAATCAGATATACCACACTTACCTACTAGCACATATTATCTGTATACAGTCTTAACTGCAAATGAAAAATCCACATTATTGTTTAACCAATTCCTGGTGCTCTTGTGTTGAAGAGAAGAACTTAAAACGGTGGCAGATGATGATCTTCAGACTGTGGAGTCTGAAGATGTTTGGTTTTTAAGTATACTATTCATAATACTGTGTAGTGGCAACATGATTTTGAAAATTTAGCTAAGCCCATGTTTTCACACACAACAAGAAGAATAAAGCTTGTGTGAAAGTAGAACAACCATTAAGCTTCTCTGCTTGATATGATGCTGCACTCTTTCAGATTTCCATACACCAAACCTTCTTTCTGCGATCATACCTCATTCTAGCCAACAGGCATCAGCTCCTGGCAAAATTATTCAAGTCAGGCAGAACTTTTTTATTGAAAGCTCAGAAGCTGTCATCATTACATTTGATGTTATCAGTGGACAAGTCCTGGGCTGAAATCAGGCTTGATAGATTTTATATTGTTTTTCTTGGTTTTGATGAGATGACCTTTCACTGAAACACAATGTAATGTTGTAGATTTGGTTTCAACAACGAAACAGAATTTTATTTTGCAGAAGAGGTGAAGATGAAATAGAATAAACCAAATTACTTATATCTCAGTCAAAAAGTGTGGCGCTGAAAAAATACAGCAGATCAGGCAGTGTCCGAGGACCAGGAGACTCTATGTTTTGAGCATAAGCCCTTCACCAAGAATGTGTAAACCATTCTTGATGAAGGACTTATGCCTGAAAAGTCGACTCTCCTGCTCCTCGGATGTTGCCTGACCTGCTATGCTTTTCCAGTGCCTCACTTTTTGACTCTGATCACTAGCATCTGCAGACCTCAATTTCTCCTATTTATATCTAACACAAACTTAAACACTGATATTCTTGGTAAAAATATGATTCCCTTAAACCTAAAAGCACTGCTTTACAGTACTCTCACCCAAGAGAAGTTTCTTCTCTATCAACCTTATAGGGCTTAAGTTGACTATGGCTTCAATTCCCAGTCTTGAGAATCTGATAGCCTCTTCCTGGAACCTTCGTACAACTAAGCTTAAACTTGCTCAGCTTTAGGATTTTAAGCAACCACTTCTGGTCTGGAACTTTTAACGAACACCTTGGACTGAGGTGATATATTTCTTAACGATTCTAACTGACTCCCTTTCTCAGGAGTAACACCTTTACATTTGCAGCTTCAACCAAAACTTATGGATTACAGCCCAACGTGAAATCAAAAAGAATTTTTTTTTCATACAATGGGTGTTTCCCTCATCAAAGGAAAAAGAAATTAAATCCCTGATCTTCTAAACTGAATCTTAATGCATTAGCGTGACTTTGTTCACTCATAAAATTGTCCCAATTTAAGTCAAAATCCACTAGTCTCCAAGAGGTCTTATTTTCACACAATGTTTTAAAAGAAATTTCCATGGCTACAGAAATACTTATGCATTATTCATGAAAGCACTTCGGACATACAGAATATCCATATCCTATAACTGTAAATTCAAAAGTAAATTATATAAGACAACTTGCATCACACAACACACCGAGTTGTGTTTTCTAGATCTCAATATTTTCATGCTAGAACACCAATAAAATTAAAAATTGCAACTTTTTTTGTTGTTAAAACCAAGCTGTAACATTGCATGCTTATATTTCAGTTAGAGAACACCTTCTTAACCAAAACACAAACCCTTTAAATAAGACATATCCAGTCAGAGTTCTGTTTGGGATCTTTTCCAGCAATAACATCAGTTGGGGGTCATAACATAAGCAACACAGGCCTCTGCAGACTGAACATATTAGATCCATTTGTTGATCATTTTAAGAATCTGCAAAACATATGGCTAACACTTGAGGATCAACTATAAATGAAACTCAGCTTTAGAACCCACCATGTGAAATTAATCTCTTTTAGGTAACAGCTGACAGAAACAATTGACCAATTCGTAAGTAGTTGCAGACACAAGGGATATGTTTCAACCTTGATAGCAGCAGAGCTGGCCAACAGAATAATCAAGCAGATGATAACAACTACATTGCAGATGGCAGTGCCAGGAGTGTTAGGGCTCCTGTGCCCACGTGCTCCAGGCTGACATCATCTTGCTCTCTCTCTCTCTATCCCTCTCTCTCTTGCTCTCTCTCCTTTTTCCATCATTTTCTTTCTCATTTCTTTTCCTTCATCTTCTGATGTTGTGGGGAACTGTACTCATGTGACAATAAACTTAATACTAATTCTAACATCTATCTCAATGAAAGCGTTACAAAAAGAACCCTTGGATCAACTCAAACTTACGCCAAGGAAGTATTACTACAAAACCAATGCAAGTACAAAGCTAGCCTAATGGATAAACAAAATCTACAGATCCTCACTATCAACACAAGACAATTAAGTCTGTTAAACTGTATGGGTGGTTCAATGTATGATTTTAGCAAGGCGCATGGCACCAGAAAATATTGAAAGTGCCAATGCAGAAAGCAAAGACCAGAATAAGTACTTTACTGTCATGAAAATCTACATTCAAAACGCAGACAAATGCAGTATTCTTATGAACTAAGGAGAGTGTCTCAAACAGGATCAAGACAAAAGTCCATGAAATATCTAGCCAATATATATGGTCAGATGATAAGAATGATTGGACAATCAATACACAAAGTCAGCTGAAATTTAGTATGGTAAACATCAAAAAATATATTGTCACAGTTGTATTAACACAAGCCTTGGCCACCAGATTATTTAGCTTTTATTCTCAAAGTATAACGAATCTGTGAAATTCTTTAGTGTCCATGGCTGTAGAGATTGGATTATGAAGTATATTCAAGGTTGCTATAGATTTGTAATCAGGAAGGGAATCAAGATTTGTGGGGAGAAAGCAGGAACGTGTGGTTGAAGATTACCTGATCGACAATGATCTCATTGAATGGCGGAGCAGACTCAATGGATTGAATGGCCTACTTCTGTACCTATGTTTAATGGTCTAATGGTCAGAGGCAATCATAACTTACATGTAAAACTGGATAATAGTGCAGGCACACATTCTTCTACTTCATACTGAAATGTCTACAGAAATGGTAAGTAATAATTTCACCAATCACTGCTAAACTCACTGTTTACATTCTTGAGATCCACATCACTCAAATGTCACTTCAAGATTGTACCCAGGTCATGTCGGATGTTTCATGTGGCAGTCATCACACTCCCAGTAATCTTGGGTCCAACAGCGTGTGAGAACCTGACCTTGGTCATCATTCGGAAAATGAAGAGGACAATGACCCTCAAAAAAAGGCACCATCAGAAACCCATATTCACACTGGGAGAAGAAACTTAACTCGCCAAGGCATTAGCTAACAGGCTACATGATCCTGCTTGAACCAAATATATATACCCATTTCATATCAGCAATGTCAGACTTCATAAACATTGCATTCAGCACATAGTGCAAACTTGCCAGCCACAGAGCAGTTTGAAAAGTGGAAAGGACCGGCATGCAGATAATAAATTATGCCACCTGAAGTGTGAGCAGAAAGTCTGAACCTCACACCCAATCGATGGTACCTGAAGTGCAGCAGATATCAACATCCTATGATCAGAATTTAGATTGTATCAAGTGAAAATACAACACGGCATAATAGCACAATGAAATAAATGTTAAATCAAAATGATATCACAACCAGTAATACTGAGTGGACCTATTGTGAACATAGCATGATTCAAGATGTAACATTACCCTTTACAACATTTTGAGAAATATGCAACAGCTTCCAATAAAGATCACCATAAGTAAATTGGAACAGAATACAGATTGAAATACCATTCAGGACTTGTATATTTATTGCTATGTGTGAAAATGCATTGAAATGTTAATTTCTTTAGCTGGTGTGTAAATAGTTTGATTTCTTAAGGATAAACCCTTTGTTTAGAAAAACTGGGCATGATCATATGATGTTCATATACCTTTAAGGCAATATATTTTAAACTGCTGTCAATCGTTATCTTCCTGAACACGATACAACCTATTAATCCCATAATTTGAAAGCTATCTAAAGCAACAGTGATAAAAGTAATAAGTAATTCAAAAGTGAACGTTATCTTTTTTGTCATCTTAGCTTCTAATAAAGAACCCAAAATTCTTGTGTGTTATTGGTACATATAAATGTAAGAAGAAAGATATAACAAACAGCAATGTTCTCTCCCAAGCCAACTTATCCAGTACTGGAGCACCTAATTTTTGTTGAATTAATTCACCGAATGAGGGGAGTTCCTGGGTAGGGCACTATTTATTGCCCATCCCTCATTGCCCAGAGGACAGTTAAGAGTCAACCAGATTGCTGTGTGTCTGGAGTGACTTTTAGGCCAGACCAGGTAAGGTTGGCAATTTCCCTCTCAAAAGGACATGAGTGAACAAGATAGGTTTCTCTGACAATTGGCAATGGATTCATGGTCTTCATTCGACTCTTAATTTCAGATTGTTATTGAATTTAAACTTGACTTTCTGCCATGACAGGATTCAAACCTATGTCCCCACAATAGTCCACTGATAATACTATTAGATCAATGCCTCCTCTTAAATGACTCAATATATCAATGACTATTGACACATAACCAGCTCCACTGCGTGGAACATATTGTTCATACACCTGACTCTAGATTCTTGAACCCTTCTACCAGGTACTTGATTTGAGCAGCAGATGCACAAGTCAAGAGTGGAAGCAATTTAGACATGTCCACTAGGCGTTCTTGAAGAAGTTAAATATTCCTGTTCATTAGAAAACACATTGATACATTTTTAGGAATGTGCAATGATGAAGTTGAGGCATTGGAGGGATTTCCAACAAACCCATCTAATCAACATCAAGCACCATTACCTTGCCTGTAACATCTGCACATCATATATTTGTAGCATCAACCATTTCAGAAGCCATTGAACTGGAGTGGAAACAAGACATCCTCAGTGCAGAGTAGCTGTCTGAGAAGAAGACTATATAAAGGTTATTCACTCAACAAGGCAAATTCTCTTACTTTTGTGAAATAAGAATTGTGAATTGGCTTCTCAGTGACTAAAAGTTTTCAAAGTTCAGATGTCTAATGGAACACCTCAGAAACATCAACTTATAAATGGTTTCAGTACTCATCAGTATGGTTACATAACAATGATTTCAAACAAATAAACTGCACAAGACTTCTGTTATTCAATTTTGTTCAGTGGTTGATCATGTTATTACCTCAAGATATTGTTTGTTAATTAATAACATTCAAATCATTGAATCGAATTATTCTATAATGCTACTTTATCAAAGAATGTTGGTTAACATTACATTTTCTTCTCTTTAAGCAGGAATTCTAGATATCAGTTTAACATTACAGTTGATATTATTTAATTATACCAAGTTTCTTGTCACCTAGTTACTAGAACAAAATCCAAACTGGCACTCCGATGTATTGTAAAAGGAGTGCCACACTGTTGTAGGTATCATCTTTCAGGTGAAACATTAAACTCGAGCCCTGTCTGCCTTCTCAGGTCACAACAGTAAGATACTATGATATTATTTTGAAGCAGCAGAAAGGAGTCACCTCTTGTACTATTTTCAAGATTTAATCCTCACACAGTATCACACAAATGATATGGTCATTCTCACATTGTAGTCTGTCAGGGCTTCTTTTTCAAAATTGGTGACCATATTTCCTATATTATGACAGGGATAACTTCAAAAGTACTTTGTTACACAGTTCTTTGTAAGATGTCACAGAAAGACGCAAGTCAGTTTTTCTTTCTCTCTTTCTCTGTTAATCTAGATGATCTCAACCAGGCATTACAATGCTTTTTGATGAAAGATCATTGACTTGAAACATTAACTAAGCTTTTCTCTCCTGGTCTGCTGAGTTTTTCTGTGTTTTCATAACTGACTCTTACAATTGGGGTAGGTGGCAATGTGTAACTCAAAAATCAAACAGATCAGCCACGATCTTATTGAATAGTGGAGCAGGCTCAAATGGCAACTGTCCAGCTTCCACTCCTTGTTCATAAATATGATCACAAAAGCTTATGTGGACTTAATTATCATCAAACCTGAGATACAAACTTTCAACCTATCTTACCAAATTCTGCTGTGTGAGTTCTTGCAGTGGGGGTGCAGGCTGCTGTCAAACTGTTGATCAATATGCTTATTGTCATGTAATAGCGTCCAGAACCTATCCTACTAAAATGGTCATTGTGCGTTACCTTGGATAATATGGTGAAAACAGCCCGTATTTTCTAAAGCTTTCATTTTTGATTTATTCACAGCAGAATATAGTAATTGCTCAGAGACAAAACTAAAATAGAACTTCAAGTCCTAATAAAGCACAAATGAAAGACTACACAAATCTGAAGAGACAAAGAATATCATACTGTTAGAGATTCAGATGCAAATATTGCTTCATTAATGAGGGAGCATATAGCAATTAGGCAAACTAAATGGGTTTGTGTTTTCCTGAATTGAAAGATATCCCACTCACTGTTTTAGCTGAGTATTACTAAAGCCATCATATACATTGATATATCAGATCCTATCTACTTTGATCAAGGATCAGACCTCCTTTCAGGTTGAGTATTAGAATTCCTATCCCTCTCCCCATCTCCACACTACACCCGACAGTGACATCAGCTACTCCCCTGTGACATAAAATCCCTACAGTGCTTAAAATGGCCATTCAGCCCATCAAGTCTGCACCAACCCCCTGAAGAGCATTTCACTAAGACCCAGACTCAGCCTCAACCTTATCCCCTTGACCCCGCTTTTACCATGGTTAATCCACCTAACCTGCACATACCTGGGCATTACTGGCCAATTTGCATGGCCGATTCACTTAACCTGCGCACATTTGGGAGGAAACTGGAGCACAAGGAGGAAACCCATGCAGACGTGGGGAGAATTTGCAAACTCCACACAGACAATTGCCCGAGGCTGGAATTGAACCCGGGTCCCTGACACTGAGGCAGTAGCCTCCTCCAGAATACTACCTAGCTAACTGGAAGCCAGGCTGATCAAGTAAATCAAGATCAGAGTGGGTAACGTGGAGGAATCAAAGCTGCACAATGTGTGGGCAAACCTGAACTTTTTAAACAGTCAAAGATTGATCTAATTACTCACACTCAACCAATCCTTCCTTGTAGTCCTTTAATTCTTTTTCTCATTAATTCTGTGAGAGGCGCTTGCAAAGGTTGTTGTTTCTGCAAAAATCATAAGGCTGAGTCATGAGGGGGGTTGTATGTTAAGCTAGATATGCTTGCACAAACAATTACAAGTAGCTGCACCTTGCTTCTGCAAAGATCGCAAGGCGGAATCACGAGGGTGTAGACCAAGAAATAACTAACCAAAAAGGGAGGTGGTCGACTGGTAGAGACAGATGTATTGACATGACAGTTGCAATTGTCACACATATAGGGAGTTAGAATGAAGAAGATAACCAAATACGACACAGTGTTGCATCAGCAAAAGTAATAAGACCCGGCTACCAAGGGGGTGGGGTGGGGTTGCATGCTAACAACAGGCCACAGGCAGATGTGGTAAGCCGATTAGATTAGCAGCTGCACGGAGCTATACAACTATCAGATATGAAGTAAAAGGGGAGTACTGAGAGACTCAACTGAACTGTATAAATTGTAGTGTAACCTCCTGATCGATGTGCCTACTTTGTGGTCACCCGGCTTGCAAGACCGTATGAATAAAGACTGCTTCAGAATTTGACTCGGACTGAAATTATCGAACAGTGAGCTTCGTTTCTCACAATTCCCCCTGAAAGCTATGATAGGATCTGCTTCCAATATTGTTTTAAGCAGTGCATTCCAGATTACAAGTTACAGTGTAAAATGAAAAAAGAAAGATTTACTCATCTCCCATTTGGTTCTTCAACAAATTATCTTTATTTAGTTTCCTTGAGTCATAATGAATTACAACAAGAATTCTTGTTCCTCTCATGGCCACATTCCTAGTCTACACAAACCCATCTCTGTCAGGATTCAGTTTGGAGAAATAGGGCAATGAGTCAGTTAAAGGACAGAACTTAATCCCACCCCCGACAGCGGATTTAGTGGCTGAAGGAATTTAATTAGTTGGGTAATGCTGCTTGGGGAAGCTGTTATATTTTGATATAGATTACATATCAGGCACACTTACATATTTTAGGACAATTAAATAATGTCACAACATTTGACATTCCAATATAAATGTACCCATCTGCAGTTATACTTAATGTGTAATGGAAGTGCTGTGGTTAAATTTATTTGTCAACTGGTATTCAGTCTCTTCTTACCGAAAGAGAGGACGTACAAAGGATGCCTACATCACAACACAAAGATGATTTATAGAAGTGCCCTTTTTTCAAAAAAAATTCTCATGTGTTCCAAACGTTATGACTTGCTATTTGAGGTTTTTTTTTGCAAAGATGCACAATACATATAACAGGAAGATCACCAACATATATAATCAATCTTTTTAAAAAAACTCTACGGTTAAGTAAATGTGTTTTTCAACATCATGATCACTCCAAGCTTATCACATTATTGTAGATGCAGCTCAGACAGGCCTCAGACAGTGGCTAGTATAGGATGACAAGCTGATTTCATTTGGTTTTCAGGTCCTTATGACAGTTCAGTTTAACCACTCTAACATTGAAAAAGAAGCTATTGCTCTATTTTTGGAATGCAACAATTTCTTATGTATTTAAATAACAAGCACTTCATTTTTCTTATTAATCACAAACTATTAGATCTGGTCTGTTGAAAACCTCTCACAACTTCATCTCTATGATTATAATGACTACTTGTGAAGGTCTAAGGGTATGACTTGGAAGTACAACTTTAGCCAGATTCCCAAATGATCATCTACAAAGCTCTTATCAATTTCCAAACATGCCTTAGAGCAAATCATAATTACATGTACCTGCAAATTTTATTGAATCTGAACTGGAAGAAAGTCTTAACATTGATCTCATTCATTTTATCAACAACTAAACAGAGCAAGTCCTACAAGCTGAATCAGATTATGACCAGCTGAAACAGCTCAAAAAGATAATCATTAGTGTCTCAATGCATTAGCTGCCCCCTGAGCTAACAAGTTCCTTTTGGTTATTTAAATACAAGCTAGAACTTACCAAGAATGTAATCTTTAAAGGCAAAGTAGATGATTCTGCAAGCTTTCTGTCAAGTCATAGAGTCAAAGAGATGTACAGCACTGAAACAGACCCTTAGGTCCAATTTGACCAGATATCCCAACCCAATCTAATCCCAAATGCCAGCACCTGGCCCATATCCCTCCAAACCCTTCCTATTCATATACCAATCCAGATGCCTTTTAAATGTTGCAATTTTACTAGACTCCACCACATCCTCTGGCAGCTCATTCCATTGACGTACCACCCTCTGAGTGAAAACATTGCCCCTTAGGTCTCTTTTATATCTTTCCTCTCTCACCCTAAACCTATGCCCTCTAGTTCTGGACTCCCCCAACCCAGGGAATAAACTTTGTCTATTTATCCTGTCCATGCCCTTCATGATTTTATAAACCTCCATAAGGTCACCCCTCAACCTCTGACACTCCAGGGAAAACAGCCTTAGCCTATTCAAACTCTCCCTATAGCTCAAATCCTCAGGCAACTCTGGCAACATTCTTGTAAATCTTTTCTGAACCCTTTCAAGTTTCACAACATCTTTCCGATAGGAAGGAGACCAGAATTGCATGCAACATGACCTCCCAACTTCTGTACTCAATACTCTGACCAATAAAAGAAAGCATACCAGACGCCTTCTTCACTATCCTATCTACAGCAACGCTACTTTCAAGGAGCTATGAACCTGCACTCCAAGGTCTCTTTGTTCAACAACACTCGCTAGGA